>NW_020884877.1:25264665-25604060 GCF_003945725.1 Corapipo altera
GGGGGGGGGCCGGCGGGGCGGCGGCGGCGGCGGGGCGAGCCTGGGGGAAGCGGCGGCGGCGGCTCCTTCTTCTTCTTCTTCTTCTTCTTCTTCTTCCTGCTGCTCCGCGGAGCGTCCGCGGGCGGTGACAGCGACACCCGGCCAGAGCGCCGCGCGCGCGCTGCACCACGGGAAACGCGCCCGGAGGACCGGCGGGACGGCAGCAGGAGGAGGAGGAGGAGGATGGGGAGGATGGGGAGGATGGGGAGCGAGGGAGCGAGGACGGGAGCGGGATCCCCGCCGGGGCTGCGGCCGCTGGCGGGGCGGGCGGTGCCGGGTTACGCGCGGGTCAGGAGGCCGGCGCGGGCAGCGCTCCCACGGCCGCGCCGGCCCCGGGCGGAGGCGGGGCGGGAGAGCCCCTTCGGCCTCGGGCCGGGGCTGCCACCAGCTCCCTCCGGGGTTGTTCCAGCGCCCTCGCTCCCAGCAGGGGCTCCCGGGGGAGAGGGGGCCGGAGCGGCCGCGGTCGGTGCCAGGGAGGAGGCTGAAGTGTCACAGGGTTGGAAAGGACCTCTGGAGATCACGCAGTCCAACCCCCCGCCAAGGCAGGGTCACCTGGAGCAGGTGACACAGGAACGCCTCCAGGTGGGTTTGGAATGTCTCCAGAGAGGGAGACTCCAGGCCCTCTCTGGGCAGCCTGTTCAGGGCTCTGCCACCCTCTACGTAAAGAAGTACAGCCCGATGCAGTTCCCCACTGCCAGCACATCCTACATCCCTCCCGCTGGAGGAGGCCCCAGACCACCGGTGCCCTTATGGAGGTCCATGGGGCTCCCAGAGCCTCCAAGTCCATCAGAAAGCCCCGAGATGAGTTTTCTGCACTGCAATCTCCTTGATCGTGATGTCCTTCATGACCCCACACCATAAACTTTCCGGAGAATTGCTAGAAGCCAAATCTTCCTAAAGACCCTGCGTTCCTTGGAGCACCTCTCCACCCAAAGCAGCTGCACATCTGCAGCCTGGGCTGTGCCGTGGTGTCGCTTGCACCTCTCAACTTCATCACTTTTAGGGGTTACCAACTTTTCCACGTTTCTCTAAACAAAGCCTTTCGCCAGCCACGCATTTAAACACGTGCGTAACTCAATTGCTCCGTGTCACTCGCGTATAATTAAGCATGTGCTTAAGTGCTCTGCTGGATTGAAGCCAAAATCTCCATAAGCTCTGTTGGGTAAAGTTTACCAGCTTCACTGGGCTTAGCTCAATGAGTCATTCAATCAGCAGCAGCCCAAAGCTTTTTGCTAGAAGCTTAGTTATTCCCAGGTTGTCCTACAGGATCACCCTGTCCCCGTGACGAGACTTCTGCCCTTCATTCAGGTGCTGTTAGAAGTGAGACGCATCTGCCCGGTGACTCAGCTTTGCCAAGGGTTTCAAGTTCCTTCAGCAAGAGGCATTAATAAGGTTCTGCATCCTCACACAGGTCAGAGGTTGTGCCATCCAGTTACAGTGTAATAAATTGCATTGAGAAGAGAGTATTAATGACACCAGGACCTAGTGTGAAGGTCTGCCCTGACTTTATGCAATATGTTTATTTCAAAATAATTGCATCAAGAGGAAGGAGTTAATAAAATGTGTCTACATTTCATGCAGCCCTCTACAGATTCACACAAACACAAGAAGTGTCATAAACCGGCTTTTTGAATAAAATGGGGAACTTTTTTATTTCCAAAACCTGAGTTTTAGAAACTGAGGGAAGATGTACATTTATGCAGCTTTGATTTTTTTTTTTCCTTCAAAGACAATTAATTGGGTGACTCTACTCATTTTTACCTGTCAAAAAAATCTTTTGAATTGCATTAAGTCTGAGTTGGGAAGCTCAGCACTAAATCCTCATATTAAAATACACTGAGGAATTAAAGCTTTCTGCAGGGTGAGCACAAGTCTTTCTCCAAGGACACATCAATTGGAACCTGCTTTTCAAAAAAATTTGTTTGGCAATTAACAGCATAAAATGAAGAAGAAAGACTGTCTTGTATTTAATGCTAAAAAGCAAGACTCAGCATATTCGAGTGCTGTTCTTTACTCTCTTACCGTTCTTCTATGTCCTTAATCAAGACATGCTCCAATTTTCAAACGTCAGATTGGGTTATGATGCAGTTTTTTGTGGTGTTTTAAGAGGAACTGAACACCTATAAGTTATCAAGTTCAGTGAGAATCTTACAGTGCTTTGTTCATCTGGAAGTCCCCACCACCAAGGTAGAGTTGGTGAAGGGACACATCAGACCTTGGATCTTTGCCTCATGTATTTCCTAATTATGGTAGTTTCTCACCAAGTCACACAGCTGTGACACTGATGTCCATATTAGTTTTGACAGTCATTTAATACTGTGGTATTTATTTATTAATATTAGTGCTTTGACGTAATGAAATAGAAAAGAAATATATAAACTCAGTAGCTTGAGAAGCTTAAAGGAGCACTTGCATTTTGACCTACATTTTTTTCTGTACACTGCTCTGTAAATAGCAGACAAACTACTTTTCCCTAGTGAAAATATTAATAGTCTTTAATATAGTCTTCCCTCTCCCTTCTGAATTTCAAAAGTTGCCCACCTGTGAGAAACCCTCTAAAAGGCAATGTGTGTGAAGCATGGAGCACAGTACATTTCAGTTTCCTTTTCTTAAGAGGGCTTAAATAATGGAAATTAAAAGGCATTTCCCCCCTCCTTCTTTTTCTTTTTCTTTTTCTTTTTCTTTTTCTTTTTCTTTTTCTTTCTTTTTCTTTTTCTTCTCTGTATAAATCTAGAAACAAGAAAACGTGTGGCTATGTATTAAAAAGAGGGGCTTTGGGGAATCACTGGGCAATATGTGTGTGTTTTAAAAGGTCTTCAACAGGAAGTGGCTTCAGAAGTAACTGTGCAGATCAAGCAGAACCATCACGTTTGACATCCTGCATGACAAACTGAAGGATTTAATTCAGAAATTTATGCTTCAAGACAGTAACTTCTGTTGAAGCGGCAGCTGATCTGGAAAGATCCTGTTTGGGAATTTGAGAGAGAAGTCCACCAGTTAGATATGTTTTTTAGATGGCCTCTTAGCCTAACTCTCAAATTTATGCCTTCATACTTGTCTGAATTCATTAAGCCTGAGCTTCTAATCATTAGTTTTAGCTATCAGATTTAACAACTGCGTTTAAGGATTTTTAACTCTGTTTTCCAGGTCTTTCTTTATCCTTGCAACTCTTTATAAATCCCCTTCCAGTTTTTCAAAAACTATTTTTGTTTGTTTGAAAATACTGTTAGCCTGGGCCTACTGCTCAATCATTTAGCCCACAGATAGGTAAATTAACAAACATCAAGTGCAGCTTTTTTCACCACCCCCTCATATCCACCTAACCTTTTATCTGCACCTTTAGAGTGATGTACAAAGTCTAATGATGTGACCTGTCCTACTGACTCTGCCCAGGGTGATGTTTCCTGCTGCTTCTCTGTCCTTCCTCATGTAAAACAAGGATACAGCATGTCTGTCTTCTCCCCTTCCCCATGTGGATGTCACAACTCACAGTTAAGAGTCTCATTCCTTCCAACACATACAATTGGCTTTTCTTGAGTTTAAAAAACAACAAAAAAAAAATCTGTTGGACTATTTGTGTCTGTCTGTGGTTACATGATCAGGCCAAAGGAAATGTGAAAAACAATCTGCACTTCAACAATCAATATTTTTACTGAGTATTTTATAACCAAGCTAAGTCTTGAAAAAACAGATGATGTGTGAACAGTTCATGTCAGTGGTTTGTATATGGAGAACACTGCTTGAAAAATCTTTATGTTTTAAAAAAGGTATTTGCAAACAGAATGTTCAAAGCCATGGTAAATTCAAGAGGAAGCATGAAGTGTTAGGGTGTGGAAAGACACAGTTCATCTTCCCAGACAATGCTAAACCTGACTTTTCTGTAGTTGTGGAATCATCAAACAATTGAAGTTAAAACTTTGGTGGAGGATGAGAATAACTTGAGTTTCAGAGATTGCAGATGTGTTCTCCCCACCACACTTGCATTATTCTTTTAATGCAAAAGTTAGTTTTAGATTTAGTGTCTGTGTGTCTTACCACTCTCTACATGCTGGGCATGACCTGCAATTTTGCCTGGAAACCCTTTGACAAAAAATGAGTATCAAATCATAACTGCATAAAAGAACAGTAATCATCATAAGGACTAAACCCTGGATGGAGTGCAAGAAGTAAATATAAACCAGTTTATTGTAAATATAAACCAGTTTACTGCCACAGAAGTGGAGATAAACACTACCTAGTCCTCATCACAGATTTATGTCTCATTCCCTGCTCAGCAGCAGAGCCAAGCACATGTCTAACTTCAAAAATGCAAATATCCCATTGAATTTGTGGAACTATCAGATACTGAATCAGAAAGAAAATTAAATGCTTTCTTTGATTTCTCTCTTCCTCTCCCCTCCTTTCTTGAATCACTAAAGTCACTGTAGCCCTGGTTAGTACTAGTATGTGCCAGTGATCCAATGCATGATGCTTCAGAAATGCCTAGATGAATGCCTGACATTTCAACAGTGGATCCAATCAGGGAAAAATTGCTAGTAGAAGCTAGAAAATCAACTTCCATCCATTTTCTCAATTGGAATATTTCACCAGGGCTTTAACTAACACAAATATTCAATGCAGAAATTTAATGAGTCCATTGTCTGAGCTTTCACTCACATAGTCTGTAAATTGCTTCTCTTCATTTCAGTATCCCTGATGGAATTTGTGTTTTAATTATTTATTTATTTATTTTATAGCAGGCTTTCAATTCAAGATCCCACATAAGCCTGACTCAGTAGAATCTGCCTTGCCCTATATTGCTGGCAGGTCAGGAGTCTGTCATAATGCTGCCAGAGCAGTACCATGTGCTCCTCCTTACATTACTAATGCAGGGATATGTGGTGGTATGCAATGTCTCAAAATACCTGTGCAGCTGACACTAATAAACAAAATAATTAATTAGGGACAATAATGGTCAAAAGAAGAGGGTGTTTGCAAGTCAACCAGCTCTCTTCCTTATTCCCAGAACCTTTTCTGTTCCCAAAAGGGTTTAGAGGAGAACACTGTTCCACTTCCACCTGAGCCCTGAAGAAGTTCTTCATATCAGATTAGTTTCTAATGCCACAAACATGCCTGACCTGACTCATTCATTTATTTTACAAAAATACAGCAGCCTGAAGTGCTATAAAACTTGACCTGAAGACAGCACAAAAATCCTGGAGCAAATGAAAAGTTTGATGAGAGATATACCTGTCTGAAAGAAAGAAAGATAGCAAGTCAGCGTCAGTCAAGGTGGTTTTGTGTAGACACAAGACATTCAGATACCTGTGATACATCTGACTTGGTCCCAGATGGCATTCCTATAAAATTAGCATTATAAATCTCTTAAAAGAAAAGATTAAAAGAAGAGAGGATGTTTAATGTCCCATGCTGAAATGTCTAATAGACAGAAAAAGCCACAAAAATGATGATAATGTAATACTTGCCTAACATAAATTGTCAAATGACACAAAGAGGCAGAACTTAAAGAACCAATTTCTCTGCCTTAAAACACAAGTTATAAGAAGAGCAGAAAACCATCTACTCTTAACTTAGATTGGCAGTCTACCTAAGACATTTAAGTTGAATTAACTGCAAATGGGAAAGCAAGAGGGCCTTAAACCCCAGTGTGAACACTTTAGGATTAAACCTTTCAGAAATAAATGTAAAGGAAGCAAGGGATATTTTGTCTGTAAAAGAGAGAACATCCACACAGGGATTTGGTGGGCTTTAAATATCACAATTTAATGTCACACCTTTACTTAATTCATCTTAATCTTTCCCATGTGCCTGTCCCACTGCAGCTGAGTTCTTTAATTTGAATATTACGGTGGGTCTAATTTGAAAAACAGCAGTAGCTGAACCATTTAGCTGAAGACTTGTCCATTTGGGCAGGTTACTCAGTGCTGAGTGACCAGCTACCTCTACCTCATACCTACTTACTGTCAATACTCTTGGTTTACATTATAGTGTTGTAGGATGTATCACACCACCTAACATGCACTGAGAATTTGTGCAAGGCAAGTACAGGGTTTTAAATTCAGATTTACACCTCCTCACAAGTCTAACATTTACCTGATTAAAGAAGCAAGACTCAAGATTTGCAGAGCGGGTAGGATACCAAGCTGTCATCCAGTGGTAATGTAAGATTGATACTTATCAACAAAAGTTCAATGCTAAAACAGGAAAACTTACATATTTAAGCTAATATATATATATGTATGCTTATAATGTCTCTTGTATATTATAAAATATATATTAATATATATGGTGTGTATATATAATATATTGTTATAATATATATTGGCAGGGGGCTTGGAACTAGGTGGTCTTTAAGGTCCCTTCCAACCCAAAGCATTCTCAGATTCTGTGATTCTATATGTTTAAGCCCAAGAGGTTGTACATTCCCAGGGTTGCAAGGATCAAGCCATTATGCCAAGTGGGATGTTTCCATACATTATTTGAGCAATTTGGAAAGCCTACAGAGTATAGAAATCTCAATCTGTGAAAGCCAGTAAAAGGAAAATCTCTAATTTCAGTTGGCAGTGAAGGAAGGGAAAATGAGAAGGACACAAATGGACCTTGAAGACCAACAGGGAGAGATTCTTGAAATAAGGAAGTAAAAAAAAAAAGCCTTAAAAGGCTGGAATTGGAACTCTGTAAGTTAATTGCTTAACACAAAAAAAAAAGGAAAGGTTTTGCATAAAAACTTAATAAAAACCATGATAGTGTTGCCCTCCCATTACTGGTGTCCTCTGGTAATACTCTCAAAAATTGCATGAGAATAATAAGGAAATGTTAGAACAAAACAGGCTATTAAACCTTCTCCAAATTACACAGAGCACATCCATGACTGTCAGAAGCTGAACTGATTGGGCTGCCAGTGATACTGTGCAGCCACACATCTTTACCTGCAAAATAACCAGAATGGTCTTTCAAACCATTTGAAAGATCATGATATGGCAAGTAAATGAAAATCAGATCTCACTCATCTCTTAGAATTATTGATTGTATCAGTAAGCTAAGGAATAAGAAAAAGCATGTGTTTACTTTGTCTTCCAAAATATATTTGACAATTTACAGTGCCAGAATTTGTCCAGAAGACAGAAAGAAGACAGGAGATTATAGGTGGTCACTTTTCATCAGGGTATCAGGTTAACAGCAAAGGCCTCAGCCTTCCATCCTGAATCTGTTTCATGTTGGTTGTTACACTACAGATTGGGAAAAGATGAATGGGATAAACTGGGATATCACAGATATAAATAGAAAACATATTAAGTTAATCAGGCCCCAGAGAGGACTAAAAGAAACCTTAGAGGCCCTCAAAAAAGCCAGATATAATGGCCAAGGAAGTTCATTGTATCTGCATGAAGTTCTGAATTTGGGAGAAAAGGTAAACTGCTAAGATACATTCCAAATGAAAAATGGCTAAGGTACAGCTTCGGGGGGGGGGGGGGGGTAAAGGTAAAGCTGTTGATAAGTTATTTTCTCACATGCCTTTCACATAAAATGAGTAGTGAACTAGGTGACATTTCTCTAAGGCCAAAGGAAGTGAGTTCAATGCTACTTGGAAGTAGTTATAACTGATTTTTATTTCAAAATACATGGATGCATTAGTGGAATTGATCAGGACTTGCACCAGACTATTCAACCAGAGGACAAGGACAGTTAAATATTTAGATTGCAGCAAGCAGGAGATGGCTGCAAGAATGTCTGGGGTCCAGGTCCAGGTTCAGCCTCCTCTAGGAGTAAGCTGAAGATGGTAGAGCACAGCTCAGTAAGAATGGAGAAAATTCCTCATACTATGGCTAAACTACAGGACAGCAACATTTCAGAGGATGGTTTAGTAGGGCAGTACAGTTGTTCACAAGCTGGACATCAGCTGACGTGCACATCATGCTGTTAGGTATGAACTGGCTTAAACGTTGTAAGACACAAAGGAATCATTTCAATTCAGTCTACACAGCATTGCTGAGAGTTCAGCTGAATGTATTGTGTCTGGTTTGGGGCAGGAAAGAGATGGCCCAATTGGAAAGGTCAATAAGAATGACAAGAGATCTAGAAAACATGACCAAAAAATGCCAAAGTGAACTGTACTTGCTCCCAAGGAGAATGCTGAAGAGGAAACATGATGAGAGTCTTCAAACACGTAAGAGGCCATTGCACAGACAAGTGGAAAAAGCTGGTTTTCCTGCCCTTGGGAAGTACATAAGATGTGCATTGCAGCGAGAAGGCTTTAGGTTAGGTATTTTTCTGTCTTTCTAATAGCAAAGGTCACAAACCACTGGGAATAGCCTACAGGGCTGTGGAGTCAATAGAGGTCTTTAGAAACAGTTTGGTCAAATATACCAGGAATGCTTTAGGAAGTAACCTAGATCATGGCCTTTCCCCCCAGGTGCCACCCAGGTCTGTTTTCTGTGTGCAGATAAAATAAGCAAGCAGATAAAATAGGCTGCAGAACAATAAAAAGATAGAATATCTTGACATAGATCTGTAGTACAACCTCAAGCAGACTGCTGTGGTCCAGCCATCTCCAGCCATCTAAGAGACTGGGAACTTCAGAGGATTTAAAGAGCAACAAGTAGGATCAAGGGCATGGCAATTCACAAAAGATCGAAAAGATCTGGATTATTATCTTCAGAGAAAAATGAGGGAGACAGAATAAAAGTACATGAAGTAATGTCTGGTACAGAAAAAAAAATACAACAAAGGAAGTATACAACAAGAGATTAAAATGGAGGACTTTGCTATGGCACATCCAAAGCATTGATGCTAAAACCAAAAGGATTCTGGACGAAAATGGCTTACCACCGTAGGTACAAGAGGAATCTTAAGGTCTATAAAGAAGTCTGCTTCAGCTTTGCCTGACATCAGCCCTTTGCACTGTTCTCTATGGTTGTACCATGCTCTGTCGCAGAAAGGGCGTGCAATGGCGGAAAGCAGCCAAAAAGCTGAATTTTCAGATATTTCTCTTCTAAAAAACAGCGAAGGGGTCAAAAAGAAGGGCTGCTTGTTTTTAAGAGGACACTGTTTATCTCAGTAGGCTGGGGACTGGCTGGCCATGCTTCCCCATCACTAAAAGAATGGGGGACAAGTCTGTTCCAAGCACTCTCTGTCTCAGATATATAATGTGTCCTGAGCCAAAAACACTGCTTTGCCCCAAAGAAGTAACTTGAGAACTTGAGTAGACTTTGTAAAATTGTAGCCTTGTTATCATCTTAAGAAAACTCAGTGTGTGTATCAAGGAGGTGTATCTCGCTGTCTCTGTGTGTCTAGTTTATCCAATAACGAGCAAACAGTGACAAAGGATCTCCCAACCCGGATGACAGCATTGACTACCTAAAAACAGAAGGGCAAAGGTCTTTGTTGCTCAGTTTACCCACAGTTAACTTAACAAACCTGTTTATTACTGAACAACTTCAGCTATTCCATTTGCAATTCTCTATACATTTCTGCTGGTGCCTGTGAAGACCTGAACTTGAAAGGGGATCCATTTAAGGAAACATCTCAGAGACATACCAGAAATTTTACCAGAAATTTGTTTAAAACACAAAGCAAACATCAAAAGACCAATTTCTGGAGAGGAATGTGGTGCTGTGTGTAGGCATTAAGAAAAATGTGACCTTTGTAATGCTGAGACATCACAATATTTTACATAAGGAGGGAGGTCCCTCCTCAGCTTCTCTCCATGGGTGCACTTTGATAAGGAAGGGATGCTGTCTCTCCTGGTCTCCTAGAGCATCACACCTGGTGTGGCACTTGTCAAGTCCCTTTCACACTGACAAAAGCCTTTAGAAGGTCTTGGTGAGGAATAAGGAGGACAGACTGCATCCTGCTGGTGAGACCCTGAAGAAGGAGAGCATACCCTCACACTTTGTGCCCAGGCACATTCAAAGAGCCTGGGAGGTCAGTCAGGAGGCTGGACCATGTAATGCCAGCTCAGAAAGCCTCCAAAATAGCAATTACCACCTGCTTGGGAAATCCAGGGAGCTTGGCTAAGCCTTAGGGACAATGCAAAATTAAGTGGTCAGAAGAACATCAAGATGGTTTGACTGTGGGCTGAGGATATTCCAGACAACAAAGGCTGTTTGGTAAGTGCTGCTATCCATCTGCAAAGCAGATGAGAGTTCAATGCTGAGGGTAATTTAAAAGTCAAATAAATGGTTTAAAATGCCTTGTAGTAAGTAAAACCATGTTTCTTTGTAAAATAAACTGCCCTTGTTTGCTGGCTGGATGTGTGCATGCCAAGTGAGACAGGCAGATGAAGAAAAACTGGTCCCTGGGTGGAAGAAGAGAGTCTTGGCCAGTCTGAGAGGAGCTGCAGTAAATGGTAGAAGAAGATATCCCATCAGTGCTTCAAAGGGCGGGTGGACAAGGAGCTGATGGTGGATGAAAGCACATAATTGGAGAGAACAAACAGTGACAGTGCAAAGTAATGCACTGGATGTTCTTCTGGGTCAAAGCTGTGGGGGAAAGCACTGTCCCAAGAGAAGAGGCAGCTTCCCTTTCCCACAGCCCCTCTGGGGAGCTGACAAGTGTCACAGAGCAGTTGTGCAGTAGGTCCTAACTGCCAGACAAAGTTAAATCTCAATTTTCAGAAGCCAGAGGCACAGAGGAAATAGACTCTGATAAAATATCTAGCTGATAACCTTGACAAAATAGCAAAACTAAATAAATAAGCAGGAGCAGGAGATTCTGGGTAACTCATACAAGAGGGCACGGCCAACAAGGTGACCCAAAATCTATACATCTCGGGGGGAAAAAATAGCTTTATTAAAAAAAAATTGTCATATTATCAAAGACTTCTTATCAACACCAGTAGATTCAAGCTGACAGGCTGAAATCAATGCCAGCTATTGGAATATGAAGGCATGATAAAAAGCTATGACTTCCTTTGAAAAATGTGTATTTAGATGTAGATCAAGGATACTTTCATTTTGTCAGCTTGGCCATTTTTGATCAACTCACTTAGCATATTTAATTAAAGATATGATAGTCAATCTCATTTCTAATTGCATGCAAAGTGGCAATATTTTGCAGATCAGTTCCTGCTTGGGAAATGTCTCTGTAGTACAGCCCACTTATGTACTAAAATGGCTGCTTTTTCTCCACAGTTTACAGAGAAGTTAACGAAGCTGGAGCTGTCAAAAAATAAAACATCCTCTGCTGTAGCTGTGCATACTAACAAGTAATCTTAATGCTGGTGAATTTTTCATGTAGAAATCAGTAAGTCAATGTCCTTAAAAAGGAAGAAAACCACACCTTATTTAGTGCCAAGGTAGACAAATAAAATAATTTGAGAGAGACAGTGAAAAAAAAACCACAAAGCAAGTTCAAAACATCATAAAATGTGTTATCACAGTAAGTCCTGTTGGTAAAACAAAAGTTATATGGATCACAAATAAAGAAAATAAGTAGTGTGGTGTAGCACAGAGTGAGACAGCATCAAAATATCACATGCAAAAATAGCAAACGGGTTGGGTTAAAACAGAAAGAGGATGTCACTGTGTCTTCACCACAGAAACACTGATCATAGGCATATAAAATGGTTAATATTGCAGCTTCAAAGTTTAGTCTAGTGAAAGATGATTTTCATAATAATATAGGGACATGTCCTTTGAAGCTAAAATAGAAAAAGGCAAAGGTACAGTAATTTCAATTGTCCTTGCAGGAGCAGTATCCTGAAGCCAATGGCGAAGAACAGCTGCTCACATCAGACCAAAATTCCTACAAGGTAGCAGCTCAGGGTGTCCAGCCCACTAAAACACAGAGCAAAAAAACCACAGAGATTGTTTACTATTGGACATTGTTAATAGTCTGAACCTGTCAAATTTTTTAACACTTCAAATCATCCCTAACTAATTGGTATTGTGGTACCACCCAACAGATCCTGCTGGAACTGAAGACCTGCTTGAGCTGGACACAGCCATCAAAAGCACGAGATGTCTGTCTGTCCTCAAGTCTGTTATAACATGTAAAGACGCAACCACCAACAGGAATAAAATGTTCTCTTTCTCTTGTTGCTGAATTTGCACATCCTCTCACTATTCCCTGTAAGACGTCTATTTTTTATAGCTGCAACCAAATTAACAAATGAAGGAATGTTAACCTGAAATCATTGCAGACAAGGAATCTGGGGAGGAGAGAGGGAGTGCAGGGAGCTGCTGTGATCCTCCCCTGTGATATGCCTGACCCCAACCAGCAGCTGCTAGTAAAAGCACCACCTTGCACGGTCAGGCTGTCCCTGTGTGTTTGCATAGTTTCTAGTTAGGGTCATGTATTCAGAAAAAAAAAAAACATTTCTCTGCACAGTGAAAGTTTTTTCAGACCTAGTAAAGCCTGTAGCAGCAAACCAGCAGCAATACAAACAACTACACTTAAATGAACTAGAAGGTTTTTGTGATTCATCCCAGATAAATTGTTCTCTTTTTCTCTTAGTAGATCTTAAAGAAATTTGCATCAGAATGGGCAAAAGAAATCTCGATCACCCTCTAGAAAAGGAGATACTGGTCATCAAACATTGCACTTCCTGTAATTGTCATCATGTTGTAAGAGCTGGCACGAACTGCAGTTTAATTGTTTGCAAAATACTTCATATAAAAGGTGCCCCCATTTCATCTCAGAGCTCCTGGCACAGCAGCCAAGCCTCGGAATGTGCTCACACAAGCCCTGTTTCAGGAGCAGTACCCCTGAGCCCAGTTCAAAACACCACATTGGCTGCTATCCCCCGTACACTACTGAATGTGCTGTGCCCAGGTCCTGCATCCCCTCCCATGTCGTGTCCCCCTGCCCACAGCTCACCAGCATTCCCACCAGATGGGAACTGGTCCCCTGCAATGCATCCCTCCCCTGTAGCCTCCACACAGCCAGGTGTTCCCTTGTGCAGATGGTCCTGCCTGTCCCCAGCCTCCCTTCCAACACCTTAAAACCCTTCCATCACTCTTCAAACTGCTTCCTTCCACGTGGACATTTCAGAATCCATCATAGCCCACAAAAAGCTACCAGCAACACACATTTCTCCCCTTGGAACCTTTTCCAACCTGGAAAAGTTGAGATAAGATACTGCCCACTGTCACACCAATAAGCACACTAACCTGTAGTTGGGTTTTATACTAAATCCCTTCTAAGATTCCCTGGCTTTGCAATTACCAAAGAATACAAATAACAAGGATACAGCAAACAACACAGGGCTACACCTGTGGCATCTGCTTTGTGGTGTGAAATAAAGGATTTCTGACAATAATCATGAAGAGGAGCTGTTACCTGGAGGACCAAAGCACATGTGATTGTGCAGGGAATGAGTCAATAAGAAAAGCAGAGGAACCAGAGAACAAAACCAGGACCACCTAGCAGGTGCCCCTTTGGAGGTGTCTGACTCCATCAAGCAGCTGCATTCCAGCCCCAGCCAGGCACAACATTCCCCCAGCCAGAGCTGGTGACAGTTCCAGCTCTCCAGCAGCTCGAGAGCCATGGCAAGCAGCAGGACAGCCACAGATGGCTGGGGGAAGGAGGAGCCTCCAAGGCTGTGGGCTGCACTTGACCACACTCACAGGAAAGGAGGCTCCCATGGCAGCATTTTCCAATCAGTCACACACTTACCCTGGGAGTTACCAATCTACTGCTGGAGAGCACTGCTTAAACTGCTGAAGAATCTGGGGGGAAGAGGTTACAAGTAGCTGCCATCTGCAGCAGAGCAATCACAGAGCAGGGCGATCCACACAGAGAACAAAATACAGGCGATCTCAGCCCAAAAGGGCCTTACCTGCCACCTCATTAATTGCAAGCTAGTCATATGCTGCATTGCACACACAACCTAAAGTAGCATCCCACCGCAGGTTTTCCCCTCCAAATTCACAGCAGCAGGCACCAGGCACTAAACTGGTATGAAATGAAAGTTTAGGGGACCATGGTACACAGAGGGAACTTGCCTTTAGCTTACTGCGGCAGCCACGGCACCAGGTGGTTTGTCTCTCCGTTTCCCCTTCCTCCTCCCATAAATTCTGCAAAACCAATCAGGTTTGCATCTCCCCAGCCCCAAAGGATGCTCCAGTGCATTCCCATGGAAAGGTACCCAAGGAGCAGCGGCCCCAGTTTTTGGGGACAGTCCTTACCCTGTGGAGAAGGACCTTTCTTGGAAACTTAGCAAAAGCTGATTTCGTTCACAGCACAGAGGGACACAAGTCTGAGCTCCTCTTAAGATAGTGTTTAAGGATGACAGCAAGTCCCAGTGCATCTGGTATTGGCACCATCTTGCAACCAGAAATGACTCAGCTGTGATCAAAAGAGGGCAGAGGCTGCCAGTGTCCTGTACAGGGGATGAGCAGAGGAGACACAGCCCTGGGTGTACACAGGATGTACAGCTCCACGGGCAGCACAGCCACAACTGACACAGCTTGTGCCCATCTGCCTCACCCCTGAGCACAGAGACCCCCAGCAACCTTTGCCACAGCCCCACCAGCCTTTCATGTGCTGTAGACACCCACTGTGGAGGTGGCAAACTGTCACGTCCTTGTCTTTCTGCAGCAATTCCAATTCATCTGCCCCTAACGTACATCTTGGCAGCCCAGCCTGGCTGTACATCACTAATCATTTGCATCAAGCAGACCCACAGGCGCAGGGCTGTCGCTAAATGAGCTCCTTCTGAGTCTTAGGATTTATGGCTGCATCCATACCACCAGTGCCAGGATGGCAAAGACTCACCCACAGTTTGACTCCTTTTACTGCTCTAAAAAAAAAGAGATAATTATCAAGGATGAGCAAAAGAGCATGTCCCAAGGAAAAAGGAGATAAATTATCAAATAATTGGAAGAAAAAATCCAAACAATCAAAACCCAAAGAAAATGAAGACTTGACAGTAGCTGAGGTTATGCAAGAAGAGGAAGGGAAGCATCATCTCCCACTCAGCTGGAAGAAGTCAACACAGAAGAGGCTGCAGGAGAGCAGAGCACCTTGACTGCACACTCTCTGCCCTGGGGTGTTTTGTTTGTTTTTTTTCTAAACAAGAGGTACAAGTCCAGGCTCTGCTCCTGAAGATCCTGTCAGAGATGGTCCCCAGCCAAGTAAGAAATCCAAAAAGTCTCTCAGAGGAGCTAGAACAAAATTTTGCATCTGGAGTCACGTATGACAGAACAACTCAGATCAGTCTTCTCCATCTTTGAGGAAGTTTGGATGGGGATGGAAGCATGATGGCCAAGATCTGCCTCTTCTCTGACAAGTTAGCCATAAGCAAAGAAAATTTTAATTCTCCAGGTCCACAAATGCAAATAGTTTCCCTCACAGACTCTGTCCAGTAGGAAGAACTTGAGCTGAAGGATTTTATTTTCATCATCAGAGAAAAGACAATGGATCAGCTTGCAAGGCAAGGCCAACAGGG
The DNA here is from genome assembly GCF_003945725.1 of Corapipo altera. Taxonomy (NCBI): domain Eukaryota; kingdom Metazoa; phylum Chordata; class Aves; order Passeriformes; family Pipridae; genus Corapipo; species Corapipo altera. The sequence goes on from NW_020884877.1 coordinate 25,280,096, forward strand.
AGTGTGCCTTAGATGGTTTTGGGGGGTGGGGGGGGGGTTAGATGCCTCTTTTGGTTTTCCTTTTTGCTTTCTTTTCTCTTTCTTTTCCCCCTGTGCAAAGCATGCCTTAAATCTTTCTCTTTTTTTTTTTTTTTTTTTTTTTGGCTCTGTTTAGTCTGTTTTTGGGTTTCTCCGCGGAAGCCTGCTGGATCAAAGGGCACTTGTTTGAAGGAGGTGCGCAGCTGGGTTTGCTTTGCGCGCTCCCTCCCGGTGCCCCGTGCGTGGTCACCAAAGCCGTGTCGGGGGAGTGACACGTGCTCGTGACAGTGACACCAACAAGCATTTGCGCTAAAATGCCAAGTTTTGACAGAATCCACAAACACGCTTGCAAACACCCAGGAGGCAAACAACCACCGAGGCGGCTGCGAATTGCACGTCTGCGAGGAGAGCTGGGGAGCAGCGATTAGCAAAGAGCGCTGCGGGCGCGACGGGGCAGGTAAGGGAGCGCTGACGAACGTGTGAGCAGGGAGAGATCACATTGCAAAACCACGCAGGGGCTGTCGCTTTATCCTGGAGCCTTGACAGGCACACACGGACCCCCCTGGCTGCACTCTGCTTGCACAAGAGCCTCCGACCCGAGGAGTGACGTTGGCTTGGGCGCTGCCTCCAAGCAGCCCCGGGCCAGGCGCGGCGCTGCGATTTGGCTCCGGCAGGAGCAAACGAGCACAGGTACGGGCAAGATTTATTTTTCCTGTTGGAACACATTCGTCTGCAGATTAGCAGCGGCTCCGTGCACAGGGAGCCTGGATACTGCCAGGTGACTCTTCTCTGCCAGCCTACAGCCGTCCCTACAACACCCAGCTCTCCAGCCACTATCTGGTTCCTCTGGGATTAGTGTCTTGCTCTTCAAGCACATAAACCCAGATGCCAGTGGGACATCAGCCTGAAAACTTTTTTTTTTTTTTTCAGAGGAAGAGGGAAAAAAAAATCTATAAGACGGGGGTTCCCTTTCCTAAAGAACAGCAAAGCTGGTGTTTCTGGACCAAACCCAAGAAGGCTCTGTAAAATTCCCAGTTTCTAATTTTTACTGACAAAAAGAGGGCAAACTCTTCAAAAGCAAACCCACTGCAATCCTCTACAGCTTCTGTTCTGTTCATCATTTAGGGGAGACTACGTCGGAAATCTAATTATCTCTCTGCAAGTCCCTGTGCAGTTGAGGCAGACAGAGAGGACTCTCCAGGGAGCAATTCCTTCAAAACTGGCTGAAACACCTACCTTGGGATGTGACTGACTCTCTCTCACTCCCAGCACCAAGGGATGCTACACGGAAATTACTCCAGATCTCGTCTTCTGGGACATGTGAGTCAGACTGCAACTTTACACTCAGCAGAGCAGCTTGTCCTTCCCAGTATTAGCCTCTTCAAACACTTGGAGGTCAAGAAACATCTTTGGTATGTGTTGACCCAAAGGACTACAACAAAGCTACAATCAGTCAGCGAGAGGAGGTTATTTCAAGTTTTGTGTTTTATTTTTCTGTCTTTCCCCAGATTATGGCAATCTAATAACTGGATTTAGAGCTCCCATACAGCCACGCAACAGTTTGCTTTTCCATTCATTGGCTCCAGAAATGTCCCTTGTTCAGGGACAGCTGCTGAGACATGAACAGAATATAACACGCTCTTAGGGGCAGTGGGAGAAGTGCCCCTCTTGCCACATCACTGGCCTGCAGCAGGAGAGGTTCCTCAGAAGTGCACCGTGATCACTCTGCTACAAGAAAATCACTACTTTGGGAGAGGAAATGTTGATGCAGCACCTGAAGAACTCTTGGACGACCCAGCTTGCCAATCACTCTGTAAGGACAACGGGGGAAAAAAGAAAAGTGACTGCCAGGGACATGGTTCATAAAGGCTAAGCAAGAATTTCTGCAGTTTTTAAACATGAAAAAAAAGGACAAAGCACATTTAGCTGGAGACAGAAGGGGAAAGGGCAGGAAAACAGACAGGAAGAGGAGAAGCAGTGTTGACCAAGGCTGCTCAACCCAACCTGAAAGGCAATCCATGCTGCCCAGAGAGCTCTTCAGCAAAACACCACATCTTTCTGGATGACAGAAGAATGTCCTTCAAGAGACACCATTCCTGCCTTTCTAGAGCCAATACGTAATAAAATGTAATTAAGCTTAAATTTCCAGGGACAGATAATTATGGAGCCACCTGTAAAGAAGTAGTGCCATCCTTGCCAATGTACATCCCAGGAGACTGGGAGCATTGGTGGGAACTGTGCACAACACAAAGGAGCAGATAACTCAGCAACATTTTTTGAGACCCTTTCCATCCACAACTAACAGATAGGAAGAACAGAAAGAAATCAAGAGTGCAATCACATTGTAAGTGAAAGATTAAGGTTTTTGTACTGTGGATAGCCACAGTATCAGTAGAAGCCACCCCAATTTTGTGAGCATCGGCATCAGGCAGACTGAACAACTTGGAAGAGACTGAACCAGCACAAAGGGAAGATGAAGGGGAAGAACTGGGATGTTCAGAACAAAAGCAATGAAGGAAATGGACTAGTTGCCTGCTACAGAGCAGGTAACACATAAAATCACCTGTTACGACCCATTTGCAGGCACAAACCTGGCACAAGGGTGTTACCAACACCTGGTGGAAAGATACACATGACAAAGCACTAACACCAGTGGAAGGCAGAAAGGTACATGACAAGAGAGGAAGGGAAGGTTCCCCCTCTGGCAAAGATGACAGGAACTACTTTTGAACCAACAACCATGTTTACCTGCTCAGGCAGCTCAGGAAAACTTGCCATCTCACCCTACACAGGCCACTCTAACCTGAGGCATCAATGCCCAGCTCTGTTGCTCAGGTCCAGGGCTCTTGCATCCCACATGTTGCTCCTCACATGAAGAAGTAACCCCAACTCTGCTGCTGAGCAGAGCCATCTCTTGACCACGGCAGGTTCATGTGAATCAGTCCTGGAAGCCAAATTTATAAACATACTCTTCCACCAGCTGGGCCTGTGTTTGCCAAACACAACCTTGCCCAAACCTCCAGCTGGGCTTGCAGAGCTCCGCGGTTTTTTCCCTGTGCTTATCTCCAACCCTGCTCCTATTAACAGTTAATTTCCCCTTTATATCCTTATCTGCCTGCTCAAAGAGGGATCTTGCAACACAGAGGTTAATTAGCTCCCAAAGGCAAGGTCCTACAGCACTTCACCACCCTCTGCTCCCCCGAAACCAGCCAAATCATGTAAGCACCCCCAAATCTGAGCCTGCTGCCCCGTGACCCTCCAGGAACATCTCCATTAGACCCAGCTCCCCAGTCCCTGTGTGTTTGTTGGGGACCTCCAGTACTACAATTCAAATGCCATCTTACTCCAGTAACTGGTGTAGGGAGAAAGGAGAAACTTCACCTGAATGGAGTCAATAATTCTCCAGGACCATCTGTCAAGGAGCACCACTGAGGCTTCTGTCCTGCCACTCACACGTTTGCTGGCAAACATCACTTTATTTTACTTATCATCACTTTCATTTAACTCCAGCCCAGGAAGCTCCATAGTGGATATCAACATGAGAGAGAAAAAGGAAATGTTTTCAAATTTAAAAGTAATATGAAACCCAGTAAACACTAAATTGCCTTGTAATCCAAATCGTTATATTTGTTGGGAGGAAACAGAAAAAGCCCAGCTAAGCACTATGTATTTAGCATTTTAAAGCTAAAAATAGCAGTAACTTCATCAGCAGGGAGAAGGAGTTTGAACAGAAAGTGAATGATCACCAGCAATTATTTCTGGATATTTTAAGTAAGTGGCCTGAAATTGGAAAAAGCAATGCCATGTTCAAATCCCCATCCTGGCTTACAGGAGAAATACAATCAGGTAAAGTATTGCAGAAAGGGGAGGAACGCTAATGACAAACATAAAGAGAAGTTAGAGGTTAGAAAAGATCAGTTATCTGTAAGGAAGCAAGATGTATCAGGGAAGATTTAACACTGAGAAGGATTTTAGATTTTGAAAGGAGGCTACCCAGACCAAATGGTGTCTCCAGGTCTACGACTTCCTCATGAGGGGAAGAGGGGGGGCAGGCACTGATCTCTTTTCTGTGGTGACCAGTGACAGAACACAAGGGAATGGCCAGAAGTTGTGTCAGGGGAGGTTTAGGTTGGATATTAGAAAAAGGTTCTTCACTCAGAGGGTGGTTGGTGGTAGAACAGGCTCCCCAGGACAGTGGTCAGAGCACCAAGGCTGACAGAGCTCAAGAAGTGCTTGGACAATACTCTCAGGCCCATGGTGTGACTCCTGGGGATGGTCCTGTGCAGGGCCAGGAGCCAGACTCAATGATTCTTGTGGGTCCCTTCCAACTCAGAATATTTTGTGGTTCTGTGAAACTAGCCCACTCCATCGGTGAATATTGCAGACACGTGACATCGTTCAAAGGTTAATTCATTACTTTTATTCCAAGATGTTGGAGAGTTTGGTCAAATTTCAGCAACAGTATAGAATTATAATGTAATACTGTGTTAAACTACACAAGGATATGCTTTTCACTTCATTTGGGAGGATGTTAAAACCAAATCACACTTTGTGCGGACTCTTCATCAGGCACAGCTGTGCATTAGCTCCATCACGAGGAGATATTTTCTCCTGAGTCACATACAGGGTACAGCACTAGACACCAGCTGCCTTAAATTAATGCCTGTATCTCCAGATCTGTGTAGCTTTTTCTCAAGCTTATAGAAATCCCAACATAAGACATCACTGAACCATGGACGTTGATTTCCAACAAGTCTTGGATTTCAGGAGGCATTCCTCAAGCCTGAAAGAAGTCAAATATTTCATCTGTTTATAAAAATATATAGTTACAGAGACTGGATGACTATAGGCCTGTCAGTCTGAGATTAATCCCTGGGAAAAGAATAGTTGATACAGAGTTAAAAGAGATTAGGGCCAATCAACACGTTCATGAAAAAACAAATCTTGTCAAATTAATTCTCATTTTAAGAGAATACAGTTTCCTTGATGGAGCAATAGCATTAATGCAGCAATTCACCATATCACAGCTCTTCTCACTCCGGTTGGGCTGGTCCTGCTCTTAATCAGAAAGCAGAGAGCCAGCCTAGCATTCCCTAAAATAAATTAAAATCTGGTCAAAGGCTTCAGGATGTAAATGGAGGTAGGAACTCTTTGGGGAAGCAGGGTCCCGCTGGGTTCTCACATTGGCTTTGTGCTGGTCAGTGTCCTTACTGAGAGCCTGGGCATTAAGAGCATTACTGAGACCACGGGTGAGGTGGAAAGGATTAGAGGGCCACTGAAGAAGAGGCTGTGCTGCTGGGAAGCAGTGATGAGTCACCTGATGGAAGCAAACAAGGAGCAGGTCGGTGGCTCCATGTGGCCCCAGCGTGGGCTGGCTGGGGGAACAGCCACTCTGAAAGACAGCAGGAGCACCTGGTGTAGCTTGAAATGATCAGGATTACCTCGTGGCTGACACAGTCCATGGAGGAGCACAGGGAATGTCACACGGGAATGGGAATGCTGCTGTGGCTGTTGCAATGTCCACTCCAGTTTGGCAAACGCAGCTCTGCCACGTGGCTCCAGGGGGATCTTGGCACAGCACAGGGAGCCCATGGCTCTTCCCTGCTGCTCCCTGAGCATCCAGTATCTGCAAGGCCATCAGAGGTGAGCAGGCAGAAGCCAACAGCCCTTTGCTTGGAATCTAATAGCAAACAAGTGAGGCTGGAAATAAAGTCTGTGCTTTTAGGCCCTGGAACAACCATCATGAGATTTGGCCCCTCTGTCACCAGAGAAAAGCTCATTCAAAGCAGCACTGGGCCAGGGCAGCTTTGCCATCTCTTACACAGGACTGCAGCTTACACAAGTGGCCATAGATCATTCCTTCTGACCACGCAGCTGGCACCACTTCCAAGCAGTTATTACAAATAAAAAAATATGCTAGCTCATAAACCTTTAAGTGCAGCTCACAGTTGCATTTTTGTGGTGTGAAAGGTGCCCAAAGAACCTGCACACAATCTGCAAATCACAGCGTAACACACAGTGTTATTAACAGCAACCTACAACAAGACACAAACTCATCACAAAATCCTGCATGGAAATCTGTTCCGGGTTAACCATCCCCTCGTATTTAGGCTTCCATTACACTCCAGCTGTTCGGTGGCTCTCACACCTCTGCAGGGCAGGAGGAGAGAAGGTGTCCACCTCCCTCCCACCGCAGCTGTATCCCGGTCCCTGCGAGCTCCTGCTGGAGACCCACAAGAGGGCAGTCGGGGTTGCCTTTTCCCTCCGACATCATTTTCCACCTTAACATCCAGGGAAGCCTCATCACAATGTCACCTTTCATCTTCTGCGGACACTTATAGCAGCTTTCTGAAGAGAATGTCATTGGTGTTATCATATGCCACGATATATACAGGTAATAGAACATGTTTGCTGCAGATGAAGCAGCTATTTATTAATTGTAGTCCCTGGGATAGTGGTGGTATGTGGGGCAGCCTGTTTTAGAGCTGCATCAGCCAGGAGGCTCCCCAGATCCCATGGCTGATTATGCTGGTGGTTGTAGGATCGGAGTGTCCATAAAGTTCATGCTATGTTTTTGGAGACTGAAGCTGCTTCTCCTGTTTTATTTATTTGGAAAAGTCAAAATGATTGTATTAAGTACAGATACAAAACATGAGAAAAAAATACATCTCTCCTTCTGAGCTGAGGAGAAATGATACACCATTATCAGTGCTGAACTCCAAGACCACATTCACCACTACAGGTTTCACTCAGGTATTATCATTATACTATCATTAGTATTATGTAGCTGCCTTTGACAGCCCTTGAAACTTCCTTACCTCCTGTTACCACCTCCCTCTCTTTTTCTACCTCTCCAAAACAAGGACCACACAGTGCTGCTTTCCCCTTCTCCTGCACAGCCCAGCCTCCAGGTACAGAAGCTTTCCACCTTTCTCCTCTCCAGTTCCTCCACCCATTCCACCTCTGCTCTCCCTCCTGCCTGTTCCCTGTCTCTTGTCTTCTCCTTACTTCCTCACCCTCTTGTGCATCTCTCCTCAAAACAAGAGGAGCTTCACATGCAGCTTAACTCCGTCCTTGCCTGTCCAAGCACGGCACCATCTCCCCTTATCTCAAAAATACTCTGTATTTTCACTGTCTGGAGCCGTTTTTCTCCAAATCCACCCAAAATCCTTTCCAATTTGTCTTTGTTTCATGTTTTAGATACCTTCTACAACGAGTCAGAGCCAGAAGATTCTTTTTGAAGAAAACACAGCATTGGGAAGGCCAGTCCAGGTAAGCCGTTCAAAAGCAACAAAAAAGGCAGTGGGGGGGAAAGGGGGAAGTTTCTCTGCATTTGACCCTCCACAAGTCAGAATCGCAAAATCCTTTTGGTAACACTGTATCACACCCAGAAGAATCAGAAAACAGCAGCTAGCCTCACAAACCTTAGGGAGATAGCCCTGCCCTGAGACAAACAGCTCTGCTGGGGAAGTAAGTGGGAGCCCATCAGGGAGGAGCAGACATGGGCTCTGTGGCAGCAGTAAAGCCACTGCTTACACAGGTGACTGCTTTTACTGGTCATGCACAAGTATTTTGTGTTTGCATTTGTCACCAAGGCCTGTGCTCCAAGTTTCCCAGCTCCCATTCCGTTTGTTTCCTTTCTTTGCATTATTACAGAGCAGCCCTGTAATGGGGGTTTTTATTACACGTTGTCCCTCCCCACAGAGCTCTGGGGGTAAATACAGGACAGAGGCACCAGGGATATGGAGAACAGGGGCACAACAAAACAGGGGTTAGAGCCCTGCCCTGCCATTGTATGACAAGTGTGGGGAATTAAGACTACTTCCTTCCCTGTAATCCTTCAGGCAACATTAGAAAGTGTTTGTCGTTTCTCGAACTAAAATGCACAAAGGAATTTCAGTGGTAGGGAGAGTGATACAAGAAAACAAGGTCTCCCATTGTCAGATGCAGTGCTCCCAGCCAAGCCAGCTGCTCCGGGACTGCTGCATGTTTGGCCACAGCTACCACTTTCCTGAACCAGGCAAACTCCTCAGTGTGGACTCGAGTGCCAGGATCTGCTCTACGACTGCCAAGGTAGTCCCTGTACACAGCTGCTGGGTTAGCGCTGCTTGGGCTGATGTGCCAGATACTGAAACAACACAACATTAAAAGAAGAGTTCATAAAATCACTCTATCTTTCCATTTCAGCAGGCTCCCCTCACCCCAGCTACATTTCAGGAGCAGACAACAGTAGCAACTAAAATGCACTGACAAGTCAAGGTCCTGGCAGTAATGGGGAAGGTCAGAGATGGCATGAGCAGTGATAATCCACCCAGCAAAGCTTCCCGGGACAGGAGTGACAGGGTCAGCAAATCAGATGATGCAGGCAGGTAAACACTTTCACATACAAACATTTTACTAAGATGGAGTTAAAATGGTCTTCCTTCCTGCTACTACTCTCAAGGCCTCCCGCCAATTTTTGACATTTACGGGGTAACTGAAGGAAGCTCACTGAGGTAAAGTGGAACAAATCACAGGAGTTAAATCCACACTGTAACTGGAAAAATGCACATTTCACAAGTGTACATGTGTCACACGGGCACTTTTACCCACATGGAAACAGCCATTAACTAGCTGGTTTCACCTTAAAAAGTTAAAAAGCTAAGAGGAGAAACCTTCACTGTTTGCCAAGATCCCCAAGTACACACATCACATGCAATGCTTTTCTGGAAACACAGAGGTAAAAGCAATAAAGATATTGCAAATTATCCTTAATTTGCCTTTCACCCAATTTCTGTCAAACAATGCAAACTGTTTTCAAACACATCTTCTCCTACCTACGTGAAGATACACATGAAATTCAGACAGCTGACTTGCAACATGCATCTAATTTTGGCCTTAGCACTACGTTCTTCACCGAAAAGGCGAGCTGCACACAATTTACTGAATTTTAACCCCAAATTTGGAGGCCACTTGAGAGCTAAGACGGACAAGAACTGATTAATCAGACAGCAGTTTTCAGAACTGGAAGACAGTGCTTTCACAAAAAACAACGTAACAAAAATATCAAAGACCAATTTTATTTATCTTTTTTTGGCACAAAACTTACAAGAACCATTTTGTTCCCTTCTTAAATTTAGTACAACTAGCAAGGAAAAAAAAGGCATACTAATACATTTAATGAGCTGTACAGCAAGTGATGTGTGGAAAGAGGCACCAGAAAGATCTACCAAAAATCAAAGTGCATGAAAAATACCTACTCTGAGCGCCTCATGGTATTGTATTAAGGCACCACTCCTTTAGAAGGTTTACTGAATACATCAAGTGTGCAACTTCTTGGTTTGGAATGTAAGAGTCCTTCAGCCTGTATCGGAACCAGGTACTGCGACCTCTGCATGGAACAACACTTCTCCTTGTAAATGTTAAATGGAGAGGCCTCTTCCTGCCCAACATCGTCTCTCAGCCAGGTGTGTCACTGTCATATGCTTTGAAAAAGCCAACACAGGTTATCAGTGACCAGCATTTTACTTCAGAGTTTTAAGCTGTAGTGTACACCAGACCTATGAATTCTTTACAATGGTTTTATAGAAAATAAATGCTGCAGAGACAAAAGTAACATGGGACATATCAGGAACTACATTTAGATAGTTTTATCAAAAGAACATGTAAGCACTTTCTGGAGTATCTCTTAAAAAAAAAAAAATCTGAGTAGTGTTATAAGCCAGAATAATTAAATACACTTTTCAACAGAATATTACAAAGCTTTCTCCATGACTAGCAATCAATTCTGACAATTCCACAAGACTTCAGGAACTTTCAGTACGGATGTAGAAAAAGCCCAATATTAGACAGTAGTGATTTTCATAATTAGAAACATTTAATGCAAATACCTGCAACTGCAAATCATGTCATACAGGTGTGTATACACACACACACACACACACACATTGAAACATCATTACAAGGGCCAAACAGACACCTTGGTTCATTGTGGATTCTACACATCACTGCCCTGAAGTACTACAGAAGCTGCAGGTTTTTTATTTCAGCACCTTCATTAGGAACTATTTGTTCAAGAACCAAACCACTTCAGTCACAAGAAGGTGCCACAGGCCAGATTCACATCTAGTGTAAACAGGTTCCAAACAACCAAACAGAAGTTGCATCTGCTTCTTACCAGCTTTGACTTTGGTTTTGCTGCTCAGCTGGATCACCAGTCTCCTTTACTTGCAGAAAGAAGTTTAATAAGAAATCAATGCCCGTATCAAAACTGAAGTGGGAACCAGTAAATGCAGAATATTGTTATCAAACCACTGTACAACACCTCTACTGTAGAGAGTTTCAAACATCTCAGGAGTTTGAGACTGCTTAACCTGAACTCTGGAAAAGTATTTTTCTCTATGGACATGCAAAGGCATTTAAATATGAACTCTAGGAATTACAATATTTCATTTTTTGTCCTCTTACGGTGTAAACCTCGAGAACACAACTGTGTGCCCCATTATAAAACCAAAGAACCCTTGAGCATTAAAAATTCTAAACAGCAAGGGCTGGAAAGAAGGGCATCTGGAAGTGATCTACACATTACAGAGCATGGTGTTTCACAAGTCTCAGAACAGTTCAGTTCATACTTGCTGGGATAAGTTTCCCTATACCTTTGTCCCAATACAGAGCTGTAGTTTTCAGTAACTCTTTAACCCCTGCATTATTTGCTCCCACATATAAAACATGCCACAGAAGTGGCAGTCAGGGCTAAACATTTAACAACATGTCCTTTTCATCCTTTATTAACAATTACATTTATTTCATGATTTGTATGTAACTCATGTAGCAACTTAACATTGGTGTTATATACTGTGCTTCCATTCTCTGGCACTTGGAGGAGAAATTCATTTCCAGACAATCACATCTTGCTGAAGCATTCCTTTGCATTTGTCCAAACTTGAATTCCCTTTTAAAAAAACAATTAAAAAAATCAATAGGTGGGAATATACTTTATTTGCAAACCTCATTCACAGACTTTCTTCTACAGAAGACTCTACAAAGAAGTCCCGTAGAACTTCACACAATGAAATTGGACCACAAATGTCTACTTTATATTGCAAAGCCCAGCCATGATGATGATGACTTTATATATATATATATATGTATACACACACATATATATACATATACATATATATATACACAGACACATCAACATTAACATGTCACTGAGTTCAAGTGGGATGGAATATGTGGGAGGTTTTATGCTAGTGATTTCCAATCTTCTGTGACTGCCACGTTCCTAGTTATTGAAAGTCTGCATCTGTCCCCCTGCTGATATGATAAATATACTGGCCTGGCCTTTCACAAGCCAAACATACCTTTTTGCACATGCTAATCTGCATAACAGCATAGCTTATAAGTGCCTCCTTCAAATCGTGATTCTTTTGCTCCTTAAACCGTTCAATGTCAGCCCAGGCACTTTTCACAAAGTCTCTGAAATTAAAAGCAATTATCTCTGTTAGTAAGTGTTTTAAGTGTTCCATCCTCAGCTCACATTCCTTCTTCTGGACTCTCAGCAGAGAAGCTGTGTTTGACAGTGAGTAAACCAAATCCTGCAATTATTATGTATCCTTCGGTGTCCTCATTTAATAACTGGTACTGCTACCTAATTCTCCATCTTATTTTAAAGGTTTTTAACCTAGAGAATCAGTTTCACAGGACACATTAGGATGTTTGTTTGGTGGGTTTTTTTCCCCAGGAAGCATCACTGCCATAGAACCAGCGTAAGTCAGAATACACATTTTTCTTCAGATTCCTCTGGTAACTAAATCTTTATGCAGACATTCAGCACAAAACATTGCATGTTTCTTTTTCAATTGTCAAGTCAGAATCTTCATCTTCCCAATGTGAAAACTCAGGATGCAAGACTGTCAAGTACAGCAAACATGCAAATTTAATTTGGACAATTCACTTCAGAAATTAATTTTGGTTTGGTGATTTGTGGTCAGGTCTCTTTAACAAAAATAGAGGCAGATATCTGTAATTCATACTTTCATTTGTGCTGGACTTTACATACAAGGCAAGTATTCACTTGAAAATTGCTTCCAGAGCTACAAAAGCACATCTCCAATACATCTGTCAAAATGATTAAGAAATTGCATTTACTGTTGGTTTGAACTATTCATGAACCAGTCTTATCTTTCCAGCTCTAACACTAACATATTAGGAGATACCACATTTACCCCTTGTGTTATATGACAAACGTGCTTTGACACAATCACATCACCTTAGGAATGTTAGCTTCTATTTTTCATTTTTGCATTCCTGAAGAAAATTTCATTAGAGCACCAAGAAGCAGTTACTCAAAGACAACTCACCAGAGCTTCTAATCTCTTTCAAACAGGAGTCAGTTGTCCCCCACATGAGAGGCTGCATAATACAAGCTCAGGACCCATACACGTAAACCAAACTAAATACCATATTTGAAGCAAATCAGCTTTTGAGCCTCAGCCTACTCAGCTGCAGACCCACAAGCCCACCTGCTAAATATATTACTAGTTGAACATAAAAGCATGCAAGTTAGCCATTAGAGTGGGCTCAGTAACTGGGAAAGTCATCAGGTTTTACATAAGCCATACACTCAGACCAGAAGCTAACTGCGTGTACTGCACTTTATTTCACAACTTGCAGCTGACAGGAGCTTTTATAGACAGCTCATAAACACCAAGAATATATTAAAAACACTTATAAAATGCAAACACCTTCAAGAGCATCCAGTCAAGGACTTTTGCTAAGACAAGCCCTGTGTTTTCTTTGAAACAGTCAAGCCCATTTACCTGCCCTCCAGATTTTTAGACTTCAATTGCTCTTCTCCTTCCTGTATCTGCTCTTCTAAAACTTTTATCTTGGCTTCTCTCTGCTCGGGGGTTTCCTGCCCGAAGAGCTTGCTCGTCATCCCTTTCAGGGAGAAAGTTCTCACAGTCTACAAAAACAAAGACACACTAGATTTGGAATTCCTGAGCACAGCCACAACACATCAGGTGATTTTTACCAGCATTTGTGCTTATTATTTGGCTGATTTATTGCTTTAACTTCCATTTCATTAATTGATAGGTAACTATGCTGGCTCACATTAGACCAGGTAAAGTGGGGAGGAAGTAATTTGATGTTCAAACTCTTTAAGGCTGATAAAGTTTCAGAGCAGTCTTCCTACTGAAGTAGGAAAGAAACTAAGAGAAAGAAAAGCCATAAAGGAGTTCTGTTTAGAACATTAATAGATCCAGAAGCAACATTAAGAATTGTAAAAAATTGTCAGTTACCATTTCCAGATAATATTTTAGATAACTTTACCTTCCATATAAAAGAGGCTAACACCACATATCAGTAACACCTACCGTTCAAAAGGCAGAGGAAGCCTTTTAGAATTCCAAACATTTTGATCTTTAGGGTAGAGTTGTCTGTGTTATTCTGCTCAAGTCATATTTACTGCAACTCTTTACTTGCTCAGTATTCAATAAAAGAAGTTTGGCACAAACAGCTTATGTCACTAAGAACCAAGTTACTTTAAACCTCAGATGTCTAGAGCTCATATGATACTGCTTCTCATAAGCAGCAGCCAGCATGCTGGTGCCACTTAAATGTCATTCTAAGTAACTTGGCTCAAATAAAAAATAAATTAAAAAAAGAAGCATCTTGGAGAAGAAAGTGGAAAAAGACTCACTCCTGTTGCCAGCTCCTCACACTGCTGTTTCTTAGATGTTAAGTCCTGTGCAGCCATTTCCAAATCATATTGCATTAGTTCATGTTTCCTGCAAACTGCCCTGAAAAGTAAGTAATGAAAGATCTGTCACATAATCCTTTGTTTTACTACATTTCCCTTCATGTAAATTTTACAAATGGCATCATGTCTTGTTTGTTTTTTGACAGGAAGCACCTCCAGTTATTTATTTAGCTCAGATTCAACAGCCTTATCATAGACTGTATAACTCTGCAAATGCTGTAGTTAAGCAAACTTGGATCAAAGTAAATAAAGTTCTTAGTGCAGCAGCATTCTGCTCCTCTTCTTAGAGTCATTTTAAGATACACTCAGCAATACAAACCCTACCACCCACTTAAGGACACCACTGTAAAATAGTTTTATTCAAAATACACGACAGAAAAATCACACCTTTGACAAAAGGTACCTGGAGACGGCACCTGTCACAGCAGCAATCTATCAATCATAAAATTCCTCACATTTTATTTTTTAAACAATGAAACAAGAAACTGTTTCTAGATTCACACAGTGCCTTTCATCTGGAAAAGAGGAGTTTCCTCTGACCACCTGCACTAAGTCCCAGTCCTGTGTGGGCTGCTGATGCTACATCCGTACTCCATGCCGGATGCACATCCGTCTCCCAGGAGAGGCTACTGGTGCTCTGGGCTCCCACACAGCAGCCGTCACACTCGCCAACCCAATTCCCTACAGCACTACTGGACCTCTCCAAGAGGTTCAGAGCCAGCCCTCTGAAAGCACAATAACCTTAGGCAAAGTCTTACAGCATAAAGCAATTTGCTTTTGTGTCCACACTTGTAAGGGATGACTGCTTGACAAAGACTGAAGTAAAACAAAACCAAACAAAGAAATCAGTATTTATATGCACAAGACTGTACAGCTGATGAAAGTTATATTGGGCAGTTTGAAAGTTCCTAGAATTTATAATGGTTGTAGCAGTTCTGTTTGGCCTATCTCATCTGAAAGCTGAAGCTTTCAGCACATTGGGGCACTATTAGACTGGAAGTCAAGGAAACAGTGGAACCATAGGAATAAAAAGCATTTATTCTACAGTATACAGATTTTAACATTTGTCTTTTCACTATTAATCAGCTCAGTTCTAATTTGTATTGCCACTCACATGGCAATCAAATATGAGTAAGCAAAATAAGAGAGGATAACATGGAGACTCCACAAGATTGAAATTTCCCTTTTTGAGAGAGCAGAAGAGGATACCAAACTAAATTCAACATCAACACAAAATTAAAAAAAAAGGACTACAGCTTCCATTTGAGCTATAGACTTCTGTACATACCGTAGTGCTTCTGCATAGAAGAGATATTCTTTCAGCTGATCTGCATAGTGTTCCTCTTCTTCCAGAATGTCATCAATAGAAGCTGCATATCTAGGGAAAACCAGTCATGGTTAAATATAAAGTTGCTAAATTTAACCTTTAAGGATAACACATCCAGTAACAAGGAAGGACACATCTTTGACAGAAACACCAGTCGCAAAATAAAACAGTGAAGGATACTTCCAGAAAGGGTTTTTCCTTTGTTTTTAATTAAACTCTGAATCAGCTAATGCAAGCATTCCTGTGGGCCTGTTTCTTTGGTTGTTACTACAATCAATCTTTTGACAAGTACAAAATCTATCATAAGCTTCCTGCTGAAGATGAGGCAGTTTTTCTTACAAGAAAGAACACCAATTTCTTCCTTTTCTTCATAGGCAGCACCAAGGCAAAAAAAAAGACATGGTGCAGAAGAAATCCTGGAAGGCTTAAAGCATTAAGGCACAGGAATGTGAACATGATATCTTCTGAAAAGTGAAGAGGCTGCTTTCATGGTTTGCTATTCAGCCCAAGTACCAGATAACTCACAGTGGTGCTCTGAACACAACAACATTAAGTCCCTTCAGCTCCTTCAAAGTCTGTTGCTTTGTCTGCTCTGTAAGTCCAGCATATCAATTCTGAGCAACAGGAAGTTTAACCCTACAAATCTGGAGTACAAGGGCTTGGACCAACTCTGCAGCTCTTGCATTCGCGAGGGGTTTTGTTATTTAGGCTGATGTCTCCTAAAAACGGCAAAAAGCACTTTATTTTTCTAGTTTATACTGTTTATTTGACAGTATTTAGTAGGTTCTTCCTAAACAAGATGACAGACTTGGACACATTGGCAGCCACAGGCCTACAGCTGAAGAGGTAACTGCATATCTCACTTGGCACAGCAATAGAAATGAGACGCCACTTTAGCCCGTGACACAGGGCACGAGCCACTGGAGATAAGCAGAATGAATGAGATCCCACCACAAATACCTTCATCTATTCTGCTAACTCAGGTTCTCAAGTATGTGGCAATCCCTTGCACATCTGCAGGCTCTCTGAACTGAGCATATGTCAGCAACCAGCACAATGTGACCCAAATGTGAATTACACCACCTCTCGGCTTTCAAGTTTTTGCAAAACTCTTGAGTTTTTCCCTTTTTCCCTGTGCCTCTCCAGCAACTGGCTCTATGGAAGAAGTGGCAGCATTTCAAACTGAAAGGGACCTGGTTACATGTATTTGATAAGTTTGCAAGTATGATAAGTTGTTTTGATGCTCTGCAAAATCAAAGACACAGCACATCCAGGAAAAGCCCTACCAAGCCTATTGGTGATGAATACACATAGCATATGAAGTGGCCAGCAACAGCAGATCAGTTTATATAGAAGGGATAAAAGAACAGGAAGAATCCACATTATAAATCAAAGTAAGGAATAAGTCCAAACTTGAAAAACGTGTTGAAAAATACACTTGTTCTGAAAAAAATCCTACAGTCACATAGGTCATAAATGGTTTACCCTCTCTATTTCTAGGTCCTGAAATGCAATAATTTTAATATGGTGGTTAAGATTTCTCAGGGCAGCAGATGGACCACATTTCCATTTCAAGTAAGATCTACATTTAGAGCAGTGCTAGAGCTCCTTGTGGCAAAACAACTTTCAGGGAAAAAAAACCCGAACCAAGAAATCCCACCAAACAAAATCCTACCTTACCCAGACAGGGTTTTCATAATGAGCTTTATTTCTAAAAAAAAAAAAAAATAATAGTAAGACAAGCTACATTTCTGACTGCCTAAATTTAGGCAAACCAGAGAAAATGTTAAGGAGAAATGCTGCAATAAGTTCTGAAGGTACCTAACATGTTCTCACCCTTCGTGGGAACTGTCAACTAAATCCCTGTTTTACTTTAGACTGGTTCCACCTGTAATGACAGTCTTGTTGATGCAGAGATAAAGGGTCACCCATTAATAACATAAAGGACAGAAATCAAAGGTCTGGCATTGTTTTCTTTCATCTTTTAAATACCAGAATTATAGCCATTTACTCCAACTTTCTCAGCATACTCTGTCACTTTAGCAAGCACACATCCAAAGAGCTTTGGGATGTCTTCTCCAAACATTAAACAGTTATAGATCATACTAGACAATAACAACTCATAAGTTTAAATAAACATCTAGTAAAGACCACAGCATATGGGGTAGATAGAGAATAATTGAATTAGTCTTGAAGTTTAACATCTATATTAGGCAACCTTCGTGAAGTAGCTTTCTGTTGCAATAAACTCCTGCCTGATGTTATGGGAATGATAACTGAACTGGTAAGTTATACTTTCAAGAGATCATAGATATGAACCTTACTGGCAGGAGACCACATGGGTCATTGAATGAGTTCCTGAATCTCACAGCTGCTGCTTCTTGCTTGATTGTCACTAAGGGATTACTGTTGTAGGAGAGTGC
This sequence comes from Corapipo altera, assembly GCF_003945725.1. Lineage (NCBI taxonomy): Eukaryota > Metazoa > Chordata > Aves > Passeriformes > Pipridae > Corapipo > Corapipo altera. The sequence continues at coordinate 25,297,611 of NW_020884877.1, forward strand.
CAGAGCAGAGGAGATGACAGACAAGGAAAGCTACCTCAGGCTTCATGCAGTGATTAAAGTTACCCAGAATAGCAGTTACCCACTGCCTTCACTCTGGATCTTTAGCCCTAACTGTGTTACAGACAGAAATATTAAATACTTTGGATGTGTGGAGAGGGGTCAGCCTCCTGACTGAGAAGTGAGACAAACTTCTTCAATTTCTAGGTGTTTGAAATCTAGGTGTGGTGTATCTGAACCACCAAAAACCTACTTTTGATTCCTTAGCTCCACTATATCATGCCATGTTTTCATAATCTCTTCAATTTTCACCTCTACTTCAATTTTTTTTCTTCTGAATGCAGAACACATTCTCCATTTCTTTATTCTCACCAGAGCCCTCTGCCTAAAATATATTATAGCTTTTCTTGGATGCAAACTACATTAGCCAAAATGCAGAATTGTGAATAAATTATTCAGAGGGGCTCAAGTTCTTAAAGATCTGATAAAACCAGAATTATTCTGAAGAAGCTGAGGTTGTGGCTCTTCAAACTCTTCCATTTGACAAGGCCAATAATAACTGACATCTTGATAACTTGACACCACCAATAACAACCAGGCGGTAGTACATATGTAAATCTGCACTGTAAACTAAACCTGGTAACTTTATTTCCACACAAATTGCATTTTATCGGTAAAAATACTGTATGAAGTGTGAAACACCTTCCATCTCTTGCTGGAGTTGCTATTTATCTGTTCTGTGGGATTACAGAAGAGGAATCAGAGTGGTAAGAAATGCTGTTTCACTTACTACACATGACTACCTGAAAAGCAGAAAGCACGAGCCTGAATATCACTTCTGTGAGCACTCTCGTGTGCCAGACTCCTATTTTGAAGGCTGGGCTCCGTATACTCTGCCAACTGACTCCAAAGATGCAAAGAGGGAGGATTCTATGCAAAGAGGGAGGATTCTTTATTATATCCAGTCAGTGTTTGTTTCAAGTATCCACTGGAGTTTTGGTGCTGATTAATTAAATTTCTTAATTCTCTATAATCAAGTCCAAACCTGTGTACCATCTACTGCATGGTACAAATGGCTGCTATCAAAACCAAATGGATCTCATCAGGTCTGCAGTACATTAAAGTTGTATTCCATCAGTTTCTGGTATAGTAGCTTAAAAGAAAAACTGGAAGAAGTCCAAACACTTCTACAATTTCAAAATAATAATAAAAAAAGAAACCCCTTTGGTTCTCCTGAGACTTTTTGAGCTACTTAATACAGTATATGGATGCTAAAACTGTGCCTGCATCCAAGTCACAGAAACACTGTATACCTAAAAACAATGCACCCCCAACTTTCTCGGTACTCATATGTACTTTACGGTTGAGGGAAAAGAGAGGAAAGAGGGAGAGTTCCACATCTGGCTTACATCAAACTATCAGATATTCAGTCAGTACTTACACATCCATGTGGTGGCCAGCACTCTGTAACCCATCCCCCATCTCCTTTTCTATTGCACTCCATTCACTGTAGGAAAAACAAACGAGAAACAACATCACACATCAAGGGTAAAGGAAGTTAATAAGCTGCATCCTGTATACAGTTTCTTTCCAGGTGACACCTGAATGGAAACTGCCTCAAAGTTAGACTTGGCCAAACTGTTTTCTTTCTCTAAGGAGCAGCACTGACAATGTGGCGAGGCTATTTATGGCACTCTGTTAAACAACTGTCCCTAAAGCTCATTGTCACAAATATATTTAGTTTGAGATTCCTTTTGAGCAGAAAGTCTTGTTCAAAGAGCTGAAACTCTATTTAAAACAAAACCAACCAAACAAAAACAAATCACCTAGCACTCAATATAAATGGGGCAGGGGATACCGACAATGATGAACTTTCTAAAACAGATTTTGGTCTAACATACTCATCAAGAAGAAACTAAGCTTTCCAGACCCACAACACATCAGATAGAAGCCTCTCATTCCAAAAACCAGAGGGTGGGATTTGACTTTTGTAAGCATTTTACTTCTCCTGAGGCCATTTCATGTATGTTGTTGTTTTCATAGTAGACTGTTGTTTAGTTCTATTCATTAAAAAAAAATCAACTTGCAACTGTCTCTTTATTACAACTACCTAGTTATGTTAGAGAGATTATTTAGATAAAGAAAGAAACAGAGCTACATTAAAGATAGAAAGAGACTTATTCTGGACATCCTGGCATGTACACTGCAATTTTAATTGTGTTCTCAGCTTTATGAAACCTTATTGGAGTTCTTAGTTACAAGAATTACATCCACAACTCTTTTTACAAGGAAAAAAAGGAGAGGTTCCCCTTATATTTCACATAATTTATATGTAATGCATCTATTCTGTCCTTCATTTTTTCATAAACATTCCACTCTGCTGATGTTGACATTTGTTTGTCTTTGTGTTATTACAGAACTACACCTAATTTCATTTTAAAGCCCCCAGTGAGAAAGACATCTGCAATCCATTAACCCAGAGAATTAAATTTAGCACTTGAACAGTGTGTAGAAGCAGGAGGTTTCCCTTAACCAGAAGTTTAGATTCTTTAATTCTCCAGTGAGATGGAAAACTTGAGCATGCAATTCACTCATATAAATCAAAAAAACCGACTGGCAAATTCACTTTAAAAAGCTACTAAAATTGGATAGATACAATTGTTGATTTTTAACCACTAAAAGGGCCTAGAAGCTTTTAAGAGACAACTGCATGAAGAGTGATGGGGAGTTACTTTCTGAAGAAACAAAATGCCAACGCAGCAGCCAAAGGCCCAAAGGTCTGGCATACAAAACAAAAAACTAGTCTTCCACTAGAGACTAAGCTCAGCAGATCTGGAGATCACTCTATGCAACACAGCAATCTCATTAGTACTGCAATACAGAGCTTTTCAAGATAGACAATGAAATGCTTCAGATATACTTTTCAAGAGCATAACAACAGAACCAACAAATTCCCTTCTCTCTTCCCACATCTTTGTATGTATTTGAAAACTGGATGAACTCTTACCTGAATACTCTTCCATAGTTGCCATGGACTTTATAGACGCCATATAGCCGGTCTGCTACCCTCTAAAATGTTTTAGAGACAGGTTTTGGTCATCAATATGAAAAGCAATTGCTTTGTGAAAGCCCCCCCCCAAATTCCAAGCTAAAGCCCTAATGTTCTTACACAGGTAAACAAGATTAGGCCTAAATCTAATCTAAGCCACTACTGAAAGAAAAATCAACAGCATTAATTTCAGAAGACTGAAGTCGCAATCAAGGCTATATTGAAAAATTAGCATTTCAAGTATTTCTTTGGAAGTGCTCCATTATAAGATATGCCTATGGAGACCATAAATAATCAAGTTCCCTTCAGTTTTTGATCAACAAATATAAGGCATCCTTTATCTGAATAATGCCAAATTTATATACACACTTCTTTAACTTATTGATGACAACACAGAAGTCCATCCTGACATCAAGATTGTAGAGAAATCTTTGGTAAAAGTCTAACAAGTGACTTGATTTTTCCACCCAGCTCAGTGAACTGAGGGAAAGAAAATAAGCTATCCACTGCAGGACTTATTGCTCAAGCTAGATGTCATTTCAGCTGTTTGGAGTGTCAGTGCCTGCTGCAGCCAGCACTACAATGCTGCCAACAACCTCAGAAGAAAAGACACGTGTACGCTCTGAAGTGTGAGTTGTAATCCAGATAATGCCCTTGGAATTACAATGTACCACCAAATGAGAGTGAAGTTCTGCAAGAGCTACCACTGTTATTATGTCTGTCACAGCAGTAAAAAGGGAACATAAGCGAATTGCCCAACAGATCACACACACACACAGCCCTGAGAAAACAGGACTGTCTGTAGAACGTCAGTGATTAATCCTCTCAAGAACCTCAGCTCAGCAGGGCAATCCATTACCATCCTCTGTTGCATAGCTTCCATCAAAAATTAAATTCCTGTTGAACTTACTAAAAAGTATCATGCTCTCATTATTGAAACTGTAATTTCCTATTTCCTTTTTGTGACTTTAAAAAAAATAATAATCTTCCACTCTCAACCCATACAGTATCTTGATGTATGACATTATTATTCTCATAATTAGAAAGACAATTATTCATTATAGATTGAAGAACAAGCCAAAAAAAGAAAAAGCATACTGGGAAGCATATAGGATTCATGCTACAAGCTCTGGAAAGCAAAGTATTACATGTCTGACCAGAAAACTGGTATTTTGGGGTCCTTCTCAGACCAGACATCCAGCAAAAGCAACTCATTTGCTGTGCAGAGAGAAGCAGACACCTCAATTCTCTTTGAAACACCCCCCTGTGATACATGGTCATCACAGGAGAGGGCAGATTAGCAACATGCACTGGCAAACTCAACCACTGTACCTGGAACTTCTCCCCCTCCCAGATCTGTACAGTCAGTGCCCTCACCCCTTGCTGTCTCCTGCTCCACACTCCAGAGACAGACTCCCTCAGGCAAAACTGCCCTCATTCTAGAACACATACACCACTACTCTTGACTAAACAAGAAATACTGCCTTATAAATAAATCATACTATTTGTCACGACACACATGGGAAATACTTACAGCTCTGACTCGCAGAAGGTGTGATATGACAGACTGCAGTTCATCGCTATAGTGTTTTAGCTCAGTAAATCTCCTGGGAGGACAAAACAGATAGTACATCATTAGCCATCATGAAAGCAAGCTTTCACAGCATGCACGACACAGCCACAATGCCACAGCCAGGGAGACGGAGCCTGGCCTGTGTTGGAGTGGAATCAGCTGAAGACTCCCAGAGAAGGGACTGCAAAGTTTAATTCCCCCAAAGCGAACAACCCAGCACTTGCACGACTCCTATTTTTTCATATGCAAATGTTGAAGGTTCAGATCAATTTAAGAGATAACATTTTATGAAATAAAAGCAGTTAGCTGAAGTTATTGCATCACTCTTTTGCTGTTTGTTTGGTTGTTGTTTGTTGTTTTTTTTTAATGGGATTCATAAAAGCAAGGGTTAGTGAACAGGAAAGCTTCAAGTAAGTACAAAGCCAAAATCTTCTGAAGCATATTTCTTAATACAAGCATGTTCACATTTCTGACCTGGCAAAGATACTTTACTTTCAAGCTGCCATCTACCCAATTTTGTGCATAGCTCTTTAGGAGTTCAAGGAAGCATTCACAATTCCCACAATTCCTCTAAGGCTAATCCATACAGTAACTGTAACATGATATATGAAATCCTATTGAGACTTGTACCTGCACAGGAGTGATGTATGGCTAAAAGCCATCAAACCACTACATCTTAACAAGGTACCAGAGAGGTAACCCCTTGCAAGTGACCATGTGCACACTGCTGGCCTGTCACTTCTGAAGAAGAGGCATTTTATCAGCCAGGTCAATTAAGCCTTGGAGGCAGTTTAAGCTGATACCTTTAGCTCACGCTAATGACTTTGCCACAGCCTTGCTAGTGACAGGTAACCAATTAAACCACAGCAACAGCCTCTTGTGTACACGTAAACCCTACCTACTACACACAAGTCTAACTCATGACCTACTTTGGTACACAAAAAAGTATTTATTTCATCCAGGGGGGAAGCCAGAAACAGCTTTACTTAAATTTCTAAACAATGATCTGAAAATAAACACAGAAGAATGCAACTAGAATTAAAGAATGGGAGTCTAAAATTAGCCTTCCAGGTTGATGTTGAAGAAGGAAAAAGAAACTTCATCCCTCCTCCCACCACAGGCACACAGTCAGGCTTTGTATTTCAGAATAGCTTGTACCCAAGAGGTCTTACTGAAATGAGTCGGGTCACTTGTTCTGGGTGACCAAGTACGAAATTCCAGGGTTTTTCATTTAACACCTCTTCCTCCCCTGCCAGGAAGTCTTCCCCTAAAATATTCTCATCCTTACATTCAGGAAGTAGAAGCTTTATTACAATTTCTAAGATTTGCGATTTCCAAGAAGCATCTTTTATAAGATTATGACACACACAGGGTTAAATACATAAAAATATTTAAAAGCTAGCAGAGAAACTGTATGGGAAAAAGAAATGTAGTCATTGATCTGCACAGTGGGATTTAGAGAGCAATCTTTTCAGTTTACACTTTATAAAATATGCACCAGGGCTGCATGTCAGACAGCTGCAGACACGTACGGTGAAGATACTTGAAATAATTGAACTAAAAACAAAAGATTAAAAAGCATGCCTTCAGCTCAAGAAGACTCCCCTTTCCACTCCAGAAATTTATAATGAAAAGTTTTATTTATCCTGCTTTGTGGCAAGAAATCTTTTAGGAATGCTGTAACTCCCTGAAGGCAAGAGTCAGGAACCTAAGAGGACTTTCTGTATCCTAGAATCCAGCAGAAATACCTCCTCTCCCTTACAAATTCCTCTTCCACTAAAAAATAAAATAATTTTTAAAAATTACTACTTCTGAAGCAAGCTGTCTTCTTTTTACTGTCTCAAAAAAGCATAAACCAAAGTGCTGCTATTTTTCCCCACTCTTCTGTGAAAGTTGAAAATTTTAAAAACATAATTTTTTGGAAAAACTGTTTTGAAAAGGTGTTGCAGATCAAGGATTTCTTTCTCAAGTATTTGCTTAAGTCCTACTCATTGTTCATGAAAAAAATTTACATAATTATAATGTAATTTCCAAACTGAGTTCAGTGAGGCACACAAAGGGATGTTTACCTTCCAGTGCACCATAACAGCAGAAGTGTGAAACAAGACAGTTTTGGCACTCAGTAACTGAGGCTTTTTTAAATAGCACTTTTCGCTTGGTTTTACTGGTTTTACAATATTACCAACAGTCTAGATACTTAACTGAGCCATTAAATAGAACTTGGGACACAAATGAAGAACTGATCGATCACACTGGTGTAGGAGCACCAGCAGGTCTTAAAAATATCTTTTATGACACTGGAAAATAAGAAATTTTGATTTACAGTAGACAGCATTTCAATATAAGTTATTTACTTTGTGTATTTTACTTGCCCTCCCTGCATCAGTGAGGGCAGTGTCACTGTCCTGTTTTGTGAAGGAAGACACTACAAGAACAGAACTGTTCACTAAAGAATAAGTCACTTGTCTGAGTAACTAGACAAAAATAAAGGAGAGCTACTAAAAAAAAAATTCTGCCTTAGGAAAAGATTTAGTGTTTTCTAAAGAAATCTTTCACAAAAAAAAAAGCTACTTTTTTGATTAAAGCCCAGAAAGAGAACAAAAGGATGGGCACCACGAGGCAAATCAAAGAGGTCTGCAGTACATACAAATTTACCTCTGAGTAACCAGAACACCATATTTTTATCACCATTTAATTCCACCATTAAAAATATAAATTGCTTCCCACCGGAGAAGGTTTAGTCTCCAGTCTACACTTGACCTGGAGGAGCAGCCTTGTTCCAGCTGTGTGGAGCTCCTCACGTTGCTAAGCTGAGGGGTGCAGCTCCACAGCACCGCAAGGCAATCCGGACTGGGAGCTGCACCTGGAACCCCTCCTGCTCCAGGAACCTAAAAGCCTACACCCTACACAGCAGTCACACCTTTTGTTTCAGCAAGGTGAGTTTGCTGAACTACTTCAGCACCCAGCCAAACAAGAACCAAAGGTAATGCAGAGGGGCAAGGCATCATATTCCAGGCAGCTCAAGCGTGAGTGTGCTGGGCAGAGCAAGGCACTGTCCCCCCTGTTAAGAGCCACACGTGCTATGGTAAAAGGCTCTCCCTGAATTTATTAAAAAAAAAAAAAACCAAAACCAAAAACAAAACAAAAAAGCGTCCAACAAAACAAAAATCCTCAGCTTCTGCTCATCAGTTATTTGTTAAACAACTTGTATCCCCCAAATCAATTTGGAAGCTCCTGTGGCTGGCAGAATACAACAGAAAACATGTGCCATCTCTCTCAAGCACTGTGAAGGCTCTACCGAGACACAGACACCTGGGAACTGTTTTTGTTACAAGCCCTTTCTCATGTTTTCCTTGTATTAACTCTTTTCCTGCTTTTTAACAAGCCACTTCTCACAACAGCTTTGTTTTCTGAAACATTGTTACCTCAAAAGACAACAAGATATTCCTTAAGCAATCTTGCCCACCTATGCCTACAGTAAGACTTCTGGGAAGGTTTCCCTGCTGTGAGAACAGGAAAAGCTAACTCCTGTCATCCACACAGGAAGATGACTGAGGATGAAGCATTCAAACAAGGGGCCAATTTCACCTGCAGGCACAGAGAGAATTTCTGTCTTCCGATCTCATCCATGAATATTTCCTTTTATATTAAACCCTGGCTAAAAGCTTCCTTGCTGCCACAGAAGGTTGTAAAAGCAAGCACAGTAAAAAAGGAGAGACCGGACCAATTCACAGGTAACCCTATAAAGAAGTTCAGAAAGGTATGTACCCTCTAAGATCCTTAACACAGTACACAAAGATTCTATGGAAGTACAAAGGGAAAAGACAACAGAAAGCAATCAGGCATGTGGGCTCTCCCTAAATAGCATCTCCTATTGCCACTGCTGTACAGCAGATGAACCCAGAAGGGCACTTGTTAAGGGTCTCCTTGGCTTATGGATGGCAAACAGCAACATCTCTTGGCTCTACTGCTGCACACTGATGTTTCTAACTATTGTGGAAGTAGAAGCTCTCATTTTACCCTTCTCACAAGCACCCAGGGTGTGATGAACCTCCCATTACATACCCTGACAATTCTGAGCAGTTTTTCCATCCAGCAGATTGCTCTAGTGTCTGTCCCAGAGCTTCCTAAGCTGTAACGGAGCTGAACTGACCTCTGGACTTCCAAAAGCATCTGTGAAAATTGGCAGCTTGAAGGGAACTATGAACAGCAACACCGGGGTGTGTGCATCCTGAACTGTACACTAGCAGACTTTTGGAAAGACCATCAATCTGTATTCTGTTCACACTTGGAAAGATTTCTTTGCAAACAATTATTAAGAGGTTCTTTTGCTGAGTCTGGGTTTGGGGTTTCTTTTGTTGCTTCCTTTTAGTCTCGCAAAAACGAAATACTCATTTTGCATAAAGTGATGGAATTTTTCTAAATGTTTCCTGCTTCTAGAAGCAGGATTTATCAAACCTTTTCACAGTACCTCCTTACTGGGCTTCTGTTAAGATCTGAAGTGCAGAAAGATAATTTTTCGTTTCTGAATTTACACTGAAGAAAGAGAATATTCTGTCACCTGAAGTTATAGATGTAACTGAAAAAGGGAAAGGGAGGGAAGAAGTATGTGGAATCTTACTTGTCTGGGTTTTTCACTCTGAATGTTGCATTAAGAGCTTTTAATCTGGAATCTGCCTGAAAAAGGGGAAAAAAAGCTTTGTTAATTTAACGCAATTAAATTTCAGTGACAAAAAAATCTCAGCCCTTGGCAGCACCACTAGAAAAAAAATCCTGCCTTCCTGGCATATTTAAATCTTCAAACATTGAACAAGTTGACACTAGCTGCCCTGCATGTCAGATATTTTTATTAAAAAGTCAAAAAACTAAGCTATTTTTATGAATATGATGTAAACAGTAACCTCTAAAATTAAGCTGGTATAATCCAAATCCCACAAAAATAGTCCCTTCTTAAAATGCAGCACAAATCATGGAGTTAAGATACACAACCCTGCATTCTTTTTAGATGAAGCAATTAGGTAACATAAGACCATATGGACAAGCTATTTTATATTTTTCAAACCAAATAAAACCAATGGTAGAGTGACCTCTATATGCTCCTTATTACTAGGAACAGTTCCCCAGTGAAATCAAAATCTTATATATGGTGTTCCCTTATTTTATGACTTGCTTTACAGAAAATATGTAATTTGTATATCAGAATAGAACCATTTTAATGCAATGTTCTTCTCTATAGTAGAGCATATATAAATCTCTACAGAATAAAGTTCAATACCTAATTAAAAAGGTAATTGGCTGCTTTAGTTTTTGAGATGTTGGTTTACCAATGACTGCAACAGCAGTATGGAACCTTGCTAAGGAGATGGAGGGGTTTTTTTCCAGTTTAATTGAATATTAAATTGTGCAATGAGTATTTACTCTTAATAAGACACCAATACAGATGAGAGATCCCAGCCTCATCCACAGAGGTCCCACATCACTACCAACTCTTCATTTCTATAATGCATTTTATACAAAGCTCGCTCAGGGCTCATCTACACCGCAGGAAAACTCCAAATCTGGGTAAATGGTTGGATTTTGCTTTTGATCAAAACATCCTTCTCTCCAGTAAAAGGAAAATAAACAAACACCCCTTGTGAGGTGTATAGATTTCCTACAGTTTACTCTCTAGTTAACAGGCTGTGCCACAGCTGCGAGCAGAGAGTTACTTCAGCAGTACTTGTTAGTGCTGGTATATGACACAGGAATATTTTGTGCACTGTTACAGCCAACTCAGGGCTTGAAGAGCTATTTTGAGTTTGACAGTGAAGGGAACAGAGTGTTTTCCCAAACCAAGAAGAGAGGCCTTCCTTTAGGGCCCTTGTAATAACCTCTACAGATGAGACAGGCACAGTTTGAGACTGTTTCACCTCCTGCTGCATTTAGGCTGAGCAGAAGATACCCCATAACTAACCTGGAGAAAGAGAGGCTCAGGGGGCACCTTAATGCTCTCTACAACTACCTCAAAGGAGGTTGTAGTGAGGGGGACATTGGTCTCCTCTCCCACATAACAAGCAATAGGACAAGAACAAATGGCCTCAAGCTGCAACAGGGGAAGTTTAGATTGGATACTAGAAAAGATTTGTTTACTAAAAGGGTTGTCAAGCACAGGATGAGGCTGTCCAGGGAAGTGATGGAGTTACCTCCAAGTTGTTTAAAAGGCATGTTGATGTGGCACTCAGGGACATGGTTTAGTGGTGGACTTGGGAGAGTCAGATTAACTTTAGCTGTCCTTCCACTGACCAAACCATCAAAACAAAACATAATCCACAAACAAAAAGGTAAGTGAACAAAACCCTCAGGACTAAGACTGACTGACACGGGGAGAAAACTGTTTCACTGTTACCACTGCGTATGACACTTCTCTAAGAGTATCTTGCAAAGGGAAGACAAGGCAGCACGGGGAAGCATGTTCCAGACAGCAAAAGGAACACAAAATCCTGCTGGAACTCCAAGTCTCAGCCTTCATGTTTATTCAGAGTGCTTCAGGTGCTTGTATGGTCTTGGATCTCCAACAAGTCAATACACAAGCCAGTTACATTTTGAGTTGATCACACACACCCATGTGTACTCCTCACACATCCTCTCAGTACAAACATCACCTGGATACACTGACATTATCAGAGTCCATCCCTCTACGTAGCTATTTCAAAACCCACTGTATTTATGTTCAAACAGCAGTCACCAAAGCCACTGAGTTGGGACAGCATGCACATTCAACAGGTTTACACTTGGAAAGGACCACTTCCAAACTTACAGCTGCAGGGCAAGCTTTTTGTCTTTTGTCACAAAACACGTAGCACTCTGAAGAAAGAGTTCAGTAAAGCACTGTCAGGCAGGAAGCACAATCCTGCCAACACTCAACCATCTAAGTAGGGCTATTTCCTTCTTGCCAATCGCAGCACAGTAACTCCCACACACCACTTTTGAGCATTTGCACCAGAGCTGAGCTTCTAGAAAAACATCTGTCCAGTCTTAAAACTGATTTAAGACTAATACGCACAAGCATTTTAGAGATTAACTCCCCATCAAATGAAGTACAGTCAAGGAGTTTTCAGACAGTTAATTCCTACTATGATCCTATAATCATTTAAGTAAACTAAAGAGAGAGGGGAATTTTCTCTTTCCTAAAGGAAGGGTTAAAATCCCTAGTGACAAATCCCTTAAATATAAAATTAAGTGTTGGGGAGGGAGGGAGGAAAGGCATAATTTAATGATACAGTTGGCAGAATAAACAAAGTTTCCAATGTCAACACTCAGCTGTAACATACTACACTGCATTAATGCCCAATTTAAAGTTTAGTTGCCCTGGTTCAAACTCTTTCAGACAAAAGACACATCCTGCTTTAATGCAGAGGCAACAGCAACATGTAAACCAGTGGTCTGATTACAGTCTAAGACATTTAGGGAATAGAGGTTTTTCCTCCAGTGTAGTGATAAATCTTGAAGGTTTATGCTTTAGATGTAGGATAAAGGAAAGATGCTCTTTAACAGGCTTTTGAAAAAGTTATTTTTCTTTCCTAAGGAAACCAGAACTGTAAAAGGGAAACTCTACACAATCAACCCTAGAAGGAAAGCAGGACTTGCTCATCTGTCATTTAATCTACAGTGTGGTTTCAGGTAGGCAAACAGTCTCACCATTCTGCTATGAGTTTTTACACACCACTGTGTGCACTCCTGAACATACCCTGTCAGTACAAACCTTCTGAACTCCTATGAATGTAAGCTGAAATAAATATGTGCTGACTAGGAACACACAGCTCCAGAGCTTTACACTGTTTGCACTGTGAATACCAGCAATATTCAAAACCTACTGTGATGGAAGAGAATTATTGCCAACTTAAGTTATCAACAGTAAGTGTCAGTATCAAAGCCCCTTGGACATTGAGGATAAGAGCACCAGGGATTTTCTTTAGCTCTCACTATTTAGAATAATTCTTCATAATCCACCTAGTTTTCAGTTGTGATTTCATGAGGCCAGATCACATTACAATGAAACAAAAAGCTCTGTATTTGTCCCCATACAGTAACTCTTCCAGACACAGCCCAGCAATCTATCAGCTTCTCAGATTCTTGACCTGTACAGACACATGACCTTTGATCATTTATTCCTGCAAGTCTTCCACCAGTTTACCCAGCCATGAACTCAATGATGTCAATGGGGATAGTATTACTCCAAGACAAATTCTATTAAACAGTTAAGGGGCACCAAATCCGTCTGTCTTAGTCTCTTTCAGCAACTTCTCCTTGTAAAGAAGTCCTACAATTCAGACCTCTTTGCTTACCTTTTCTTTTTTTTGACACCTTGCACCTCTTACCAGGCTAAATCTGACACCCACCTTTAAAATGATGCTAAACTAAAGTGACAACATAAAAAAGCAGTGCTATGGGCTTAAGTTCATTACTTTTAAAGCTTATAAGGACCATAATTCTACATTTCTAGCAGAATTACACAGGCACATAACAAACCTGCTAGAGAACTTAACAACTGCAATCCTACCCATCACGTGCAAAGAACATCACTGTTTTTTGCAGTTACAAGTATACATAAAGCAATGCCTTTAACTCATTCTCACAGCAAACAGCCTTTCATAAATAGCCTAGAACATGTTTGCTGGAATATGTCTGTATCACAGCAGGCATGAGACAATTACAGTAATTACCTTTAACTGAAATCCAGTCTCATTCACCATTTCTTTCCACCCACCTTCCTAAAAATACAGGAAAAGAATGTTCAGTTAGAGTAATTTAAGAGTGCTGTAGCTTTTGCAAGTCCCTGTTTGAGAGCCTATATCAAAAGAGCTTCTCCTGTAAGCCTGCCTTCTGCCTCAGCTACCCTTCCCATGTCTTTCCAAAATTCTGGGTTAAGAATAACCAATCATTATGTTGTGCTTACATACTAATCTCCCCCCAAAATGCTCTTCTCTTCACTACTCAATTACCTCATTCTATCAAGTGGGGGCAGGAGCCACACCCCTCTGTCTAAAGAAGTAGCTCAGCTCTTTAGAAAGAAGGGTTGCCTTTGAGATTATCAGCAGCTGCAAGGACCTTTGCAGCTCGAGGCAAAGTGCAGAGAACATACAGGTGACAACAGTTTATGTGCACATGCTGTCACCTGGCTCAGGTGTAGTGGTTGGTTTTCCACTGTTTTCAGCTCCTATACATTGGTTCACCTACATACTATACTGTGCTGTGGCAAACACAGCTGCTCAGTCCACCATTTGGGAATCTCTCATCAAAGCACAGAAAAAGAAAAGAGCCATCCAACATCTCCTAAAGTTGAAAGCTGCAGAATGCATTGCTTAAGCTGACAGTTGGACCACAACTTTTGTGACAATGATCATGATCCAAACAGCAAAGCTACAGAAACTATGGATATCCAGAGAGTGAACTGGAAGCCAGTACTGTCTCTGCAGCCAGCAGCACAACATGCTTACTATTTCAGCTTTGGTCCTGTGGAAGCTTTCCCAACCAACATGCATTAAGTTCCTAATACGCTGTTTCAAAGTGGTAGAAATTCTTTCTTAGCAGCCTTAAAACTTGACTGGAAAAAAGTCATAAGGTACATTAGAAGTGCAACTGTACAACTGCAGTGGGCTGTTAAGAAACTTTTAGCTGGACAAGCCTTTTCCACCTCAAGTTTATTCACACTGTCTATCCTTCCTCCTGACACAGAACAAGCTATGGGTCAATAGAAGGGAAGAAGAGAAAAAGAATGTTATCTTAAATAAATAACAATCAAATAATGTATTTAGAAATAACTCTACTATACCTGCGTTAAAAATGAATAAAAGATTTTGTCTTGACAAAGAACAGGATGTGAAGCCACACGCAGCAAGAAGTTTTCCAAACCAATTCTTCTTCTTTCCACAAAATCTGGATCCATGTTATCTGCTGATAGCTTATGCCAAACAAAGTCAGCCTGGTTAAACAGAAGAGTGTCAATAGTAAATAAATAACAAACAAAACAAAGCAAGCTGCAGCCTCAGCTTCCTTACCCTTTTTTCTGGCAAAGGTGGAACAACAATATGTGGGTAAGTAACAGACAAATAATTCCTCAACAACTCAAATTCACTGTAACGTCGCCACAGGGACTCCACTGGTGAACACTGTCCCTCGCTCTGGGACTCAACAGCTCTGAAAGATAAAGCAGCACATTTGAGCATTAGTAAGCTAGCACCCACTCCCTCAAACCAGCAGTACAAACAGAGCAAAGGCCCCAAGAATACTACTGATTACTGCATAACTTGCTCATAACCTAAAGGAATCTTAATTCATTTCACGTCTACATACTTAATGCAAAAAAATATTTGTAATTTCTGCCTGATAGCACTCAAATTTTTTAGGAACGCAGGAAAAGTCAATGCATTTACACACCAAAACCAAACAGGTAGATCACAGTCAAGTAAAGAGTCACACAGGTGACTTAGTTCACATCACTACAGAATTAGACATATTTCTCTTGGAACAATCTTAGGCTCCAAATCAGCACAATTTCATAAGCAGCCGAAAGATACAGAGTATTATAAGAAGGAATTTGCTATTCAGTGGGAAAATCTTCAGAGGATAAAAATTGTCTTGCATGCAACAGCTAAAATACTTACAAACATAACTTCAAAAATATTAAGTAATTTTAAAGGATATTTTTAGAAAAACATAGTAAATTTCAAAGAACTTCCAATTTTTTGTTCAAAGTAGTATCTTTTTATATTTAAGGACCAAGGACATAAACTAGCTACAGTAAGCAGGTCCAAAATTGATGCATCTGAAAAATTTGTTGAAAACTTAAAACCAACATGACCTAGGAAGATACTGAAGGATTTTATGTTATTATAAAAGGAGAAATCATGAAATACTGTAGAACTGAAAAATAATATAAAAATTTGACAAGAAAAATAATTTTTCACACAATACATTTAAAGCAACAGAAATACTTTGCAACATCATAAAATAAGCATTGGGTCAGTAACACTTCTTAGCAGTTAGCATCAGCTGTCTCTTTCAGAGGCTGAACAACCCCACCTCTCTGAGCCTCTCCCTGCATGTCAGACACTCCGAGCCCATCATCATCCTTATGGCCCTTCACTGGACTTGCTTCACTAAGTCCACATGCTCTTTGTGCTGAAGAGCTCAGAACTGGGCACAGTAAGTTATGAACTCATATGGTACTCAGCAGAATAGACTGCTATGTTACTTCTTCCAGCTGAAGTCAGGTTATGCAGTTCTTGAATTCATAAGAACATTCTGAAGTTTTAAAAACATCTAAGTAGCACACAAATTATAGATTTTTTTTAAGCTATTCTTAACCTCCTACAAGGTTGGATTTCTAATGACCTTGCTGAAAAACAAACAATTCCACTCTAAAGCAGCCTTACATCTTGAGGTGGAAATAATGTAATACAGATTTATGCAAAAGATTTTTTTTTTACTGAGTAAGGTAGAATGACTTTTGTATATCTCCCCTTGCCTTGAGGAAAGGACATTTATTCCAGGTGACTGAATTTGTAGGGGGGAAAAACTTCAGAGGGAAGAAGAAAAAAAAGGATGTATTCATAGCATTCAACACAAACAGATGCAGATTAAAACTGCTTGAGAGTGACTCAAGAAGAAAAGGTGAGCACACTGCTGGCAGCCACTAAAACTGCACTGCCAACATCCCACAGAATTCTTCCCTATTAGAGTATTTCAATTCAATGAAGTTGCAACTGCAAATACAGAGTTCTGAAGAGGGTAAGCTCAGCTTAGCGCTGGACTGACAGGCTGTGCAGCATTCCTCCCCACACTAATGTTGCACAGTTTAAATACTGCGAGACCACTTCAGCTCAAAGCAGGTATCTAGTGACTGAACTATGGCAGAGTAAAAGGTAAACTGAATGGGTAAGGAATTGAGATACTATGCCTCGAAAGATTAATTGTTTAGTCGAAAGCTGAAGGCATACACCTTACATTCCTAGGGGAGAAACTCCCAGCAGGGTTTGGTAAACAATCTGGCCATTCAAGACACTCACAGAGAAGTACTTCAGTGTTACAGATCCTTTTAATCTCCAGCTTCAGCAGCTATCAACCGGCTGCACTGACTTACACCATGGGTTTCAACAGCACTACTTTCACATGGGTTATCATCAACCCTTAAGCAAGACTGACACAATCAATACATCCTAGGATTATGTGGACCCTGTCTAAAAACACAACTGCACAAGCAAACATGAACAGGGAGACAAGAAAAACACAGGTCAGGACTGCCCTGAGAATCCAGTCAACATCCCAGAAGGACCCATCTGTGCTGCAGACACAGATGCTGCTGTGACAGCAGAAAGACACCAGAGAGTCACCCAGAGCTCAGCAGACACATTGAACAGAATGAAGAAGACTGCAACCTCCTTTACTCAAATGCAGGAAGATGACAGAGATTCAGTTTTCAGACCTGGTACAAGAAGTTCACCACAATATAATGGATGTTCTATCAGACAAGAATGAAAGGAAGAAAAAAAAACAAACTGCAGGATGCAGTTGGTCCACTGCTATTACATGTCTCTGTCACTCCTATGCATAACCATTTCCTGGTCACAGAAAATGCAACCCTGGGATTGGCACAGGAGTTGTGTTTAATCAGTTCTTCTTTCCTGTATTGATTTTTCTGTAATAGGAGAGTTCCATTATTCATTTTTTTCTAAAATGTAACTAAAGTTTAAGACTGAGTGCATCGTTTCATAACTAGAGGCAGGCTCGGTGTATGCACACACCAGTGACATTTATGGCAGCCTTGCACACTTCAGACACACAGTAGAGCTACAGAAACTTAAGAATGTACCAACAAAGGTTGACTGCAAGAACAGTTCACTTTATGTTTTCAACATCATTCTTATTCTTCTTGTCAATATGAGCTCCTAAGGAAAAGTACTCCAAGCTGCAATTATTTTTCGTCTCCACATACCTTATTCTTTGGGCTTACACTGCCACAGACAACTTTAAATTTGAAGTTTTCTACTTCCCAAATATAAGTTACTCAGGAAAGTTCATTTGTCTGTTTCATTTCAACAGAGAGTGTGCTTAATTGTTGTCTTCTGCCTCTAACCAAACACATTCCCCACGCAGTGATCTTAAAAGTATCACTGTGTGAATAACCTGCAACATCAGTGAGGTCAGCACAGAGAAGAATGAAAAGGAGTTTACCTCTCCAGGAAGTTTCTAGCCCAGACATTCCTACTCTGTTTTCAAGTGCACTGCTGCAGAAACACAGATTCACACAACATCAGAAAAGAACCACCTCGAATTTTGTTAGGATGCATTTGTAAGTGGCCTCAATATATCACTCCCATATCAGATACAATTACAGTAATATACATTAGATAAAGTTAGGCAGCTTGTTGATCTGCCTTAATTCATCCTGCTGTGTCTTGTCATTCCTCCACACACCCAATTTTTGCCAAAGCAGCTTTACCATGTAAAAGTTGATCTGTATTTTTCTTAGAACTCCCAATTTTTGCAGTCGAAAGAATCACCTTATCATTTAATAAGTTTCAACAGTTTTAACACCACAAATATGAGAAAAGAACTAAAGAATATTGTTCTGCTGCAAACTAACAGTAGAAAAAGAAATGAAATCGAGAAAACTGTCTTTAGAAAGTGACTTCACAGATTCAAGTCTGTTTGGGGAACTACATATACTTGACTTCCATAGTATAGATTACAGGTTAGAAGCAAATGCACTTACATTTCACATTCCTATACATATTGAAGGAAGGCAAATACACCGATAGGATCATCACATATTTTCACACTGCAGCAGTCCATTTATCATTTGCAAGGGTTCAGGTCAACACACATCAGTAACCTGTTACTGTAAGAGATCAGAGCCTTCTGACAGGAAAACGTTCCAGTGTAAATTACGCTCTTAGTGCTCCGTAACTGTTTGGCAGAGTTAAATATAAATTAGGAGAAGCAAAGACCATGTGGAGACTCAACTGTGCAAAAAACTTTTTCAAGTTTTGTATCAGCTTTGTATTTGTCAGAATTAACAAGAACACACCAGTTATTTAAAAAAAAACCAACATAGTAACATCTCAAACCACACACATACACAAGCACTAAGCAGAAAACTAAATATTAATCGACATTTTTAAAAGGTCATTTGGGAGTGTAACACTTCAGCAGGGAAGGACCACAGCTTTATAGAGAAGCCTAGTCCTAAGCCAGCACAAACCACTACCTTGTTACTTGAAGTTTTATGTCCATACAGGGCCTCAAGAACTCCAGGAGGAAGGAAGCAGACTGCCAGACCAGATCATGCCATTCACTGCATCTTCCCTGCCCACACTGAAGACATCAAGGAAGTTTATTAGATCTAAAGCCTACTGCCAATTTGTTCTGACAAAGCAGATGTGTGGACAACAGGCTAGGCTTCCCTCAGTCTAAGTTAATCAAGCTTTACAACCCCTATGAGGGACACAAAAGCTTCACACTATACCCTGATGAAAAAGATTAAATTACTAACAGAGAATCCTGAAGGTCAAACTTGTCTGTGTAGTTTGTTCTTTCTTAACTAGACAGCATCCAATACAACATCCTCTCCATAGTCTGTGTTAAGCAACCTGACACTATTTCTCTTCTCAGATCATACTTACATCCTTTATTCTAACATGCATTTATTCTCTCTTAGAAGCACAAATGCTGCCTTTTACAGTTGCAGTTGTTGCTTTATCTTCATCAGGAGGGCACCTATGTAGCACCAAACAAGGCAGCCATGCTTCTTTAATTAACTCATTTAAATAAATTTAAAATTACTTTGACATTATTAACACTAGTTTCAGATTCCCGCTTACACCCAGGCTTACAGTAAAGCTGCCAGATTCTGCTCTCCTGAGCACACAACACTACAGAGTTGGGTAAAGGAGGGGAGCAGCAAAGTTCTTTGCAAAGCTGTGGTGCAAAATCACTGCACAGCCCTCAGTTTGAAGCCTGCACCCACAGCACAGCCTTTCAAACGAGGTAATAAGAGTTTGAAACTGCATGGATGGATTTGGGACAGGCAAGTAAGATTAGAGAATTTTTTTTTTTTTTTAATCACACCAAAAATGTCTCCACCTGGTTACATATGAGGCCATAAAATATCACCAATTACAAGAACATTTCTCCCCAGGAACCCCATTTCAGAAAGGAAGTAGAAATTCACAAAGGTACTCATTACACTCAATACCTTCACTACCATCTAATTTTTTAGACCACATTATGAACTCCCCCATTAAATGCAAGTATTGCAGACCAGTTTCAATTAAGATTATAATCACTTGTTGACATTCAGTCAAACTTCTCAATTTGTTTTGGTTCTAAAAACACAATATAATACTTGTACAGTCTTCAGGCAGGAAAACCATATGTTTCCCCTTTAAGAACAGTTTTAACAATGCAAGTTATTCATTCCATGAACCAACCTGCCTGAAAAAATTAAAAAGACAAAATTGAAACCTTCAGCTTTTACATTCATAACTGATGTTATCATAACCAATTCGAAGATTACATTACTCCCTGTCACGTTCATTTGCCTTAATTCAAAGTGCCAATGTGAAAACTTTAGTCCATCTAATTAACCTCTTCTCACTTCCTGTTTAAAACCAATTACCTCAAATGAGCCATTAAACAATTCTGAGTGCAATAAAAAGATGAACGGCTGCAAAATATTAAATCCGACAAGAAGGAAACACACGAGTTTATTTCCTTGTAAAAGCCCTCACCTCTTCAGTGGTAGAAGCATTAACTTTGCTTCCAGCCTTTGACCTTCCAGTGTATGAGAAGTGACACTTCCATTCCCCTGCAGTGGGCAAGGTTCACTCTCTGTGCAGAAGAACACTATTTTAGAGGGATGGGCAACTCTTCTCACTAGCTACTTAGAAACAGTCTCTCTATTCAGGCCTCTCAGACAGCTGATACCTAATGATTGCTCTTCTACCTGGCAAGCTGTATGACAAAGAAGCACTTCTCTTGCCACGGGATTTTTCACAGCCAGCTGATTCTTTGGTTTTTTACACTTCACCCAGTTTGCTGTATTTAATCAAAATATACATTTATTAGGCAGATTAATTATTCATAGTATCAATCAAGTAAAAAAATCAACAGTAAGTTTTCAAAGCCTCTGTCTTCTTTCACCTCCCAGGTCTCCCCTGGTTAAAGCTCATGCTGAATTTAGACTATCTTTCTTCCTAACACCTCCTTTGGAGAGAGCAGACAAGTCTTCCTGAATCTCAATGACCAAAATCTGCCTTTTGCTGTTTTATCAGAAGACAATATACTTCTGTGGGCTTTCATCCTGTGCCTCTCCCCAAGAAACACAAGAGTGGGCTTTTCACCTAGCCCAGCATGGAATGGGAGACTTTGGGAATGATATTCAAACAAAACATAACAAAGGAAAAACTCCCAAAATCCCATGGTGCAGCCCTACTACCACTGAACTGTAGCCTGGCTGGCTACTGATTTCCAAGTTCACTTCTCTCACAGAAACTTTCTTTAGAAGTTCTTACACTTTGGGTGGGCAATCCAAGGTCTTAACAGAGAAGCTGTTATCACTCCTGTCACAATTTAACTACTGGAAAACTTTCCAAATACTGAAAACAGAAATAAGAATTAGTAACTTCCCAGTCATAGTGGGGCAGTACGACTGGAAAACACACTGAGCCACCTTGTCAATTTACTTCAAGAGGAAGTGAAGACTAGTAGGGCTGGAAACCAGGGATCTTGCTATTAAGTAGTCAAATACCAGGCTGCACAAGGTTGTGCCACTTTTCCCTAAAGCCACATTTAAAACAAATAAAAGAATACTCTCTAGTCATCACGTTATTTGATCACAAAGGCCAGACTAGAAGTCTTAAAGCAAGCAGAATGGAAGCAAAGTGAATTACATGGGAAGTGTCCTACTACTACACAGGAAATTGTTTACTTTAAAGGAGAACAGGCAAAAAAGGCATTCCCCAAATGTCCTATAACTAAAAGTGCATCAAAACAGATCACTTATGGAGGTGCTGTGCATTCTGATTGACTCTCAGTTCTGTCATGAAAAATAACAGGTACAAGAGCAGGAGTCAGGGGTTTATACTATCTCAGTTCCTGTCGTTTCATGCAGTCTCTGATATAAGACACAGCTGCCTAAAATTCTAACAAGCAAGTCTGAATTTAGATAAGGTCTTGGATATTTGTAATTTCCCTTATAGAAAGCAAGTCATAGGCTGAGCACTTATATCTCAAGAAGGAATATTTAGCTACACATCTTAGTTGTAAGAATTTGTACTTGCCTTAATACCATTTCCCAAAAAGAGGTGGAAGTGTCCCCTGTTCTTACAGTGAGAATATAAAAACTAAGTTATTTTTAAATAACTGTGTGGTTTAACGGAAGCTGTGAAACAAACTGACATCATGACTAATTGAATAGAAATAGTTCCCCACAAAAATCTAATTAGCTAATGCAGAAAGGTGTAAACCAAGAATATAGGGGATGCTTTCAAGAAGCACAACCCTTGGAATTTGCTGAGGCTCTGTGGTCTATGGGAATGGAGTTCATTTTGTTTCAAAGAAACCCATCTACATCAAGGTATAATATAACTTTAAAAAAAAAATCATAAAAGTCACATGAAAATGTGAGCATAGTAATAAGTCTTCTCATTTTGAAAAGAAAAAGTAAGCAACACCATAGCTTGCATTTTGAAAACATTTTCATCAGCACTGGTGAAACTTACATGTTAAAAGTTTAAGCACTTAGCTCCTGTTCTGTACCAAATACACAGGGGTCATCATTGCATCCATCTTGTGTCTCTTATTCACCCAGATACAATTCCTCAATTAAAACTGAAATTAAATCCTAGATAGCAGTAACGGTGGAACCCCAGTTCACATAAACGTAATGCAACTATTATTAAGTGGTCTTCCTTTTATATTACTATAAAAGTTTTATTCTTCAGCTACAGAATATCCTATTACCCACAGACAAATTGCTGTAAGCCCACCTACAGCTACAGGCTCAGCAGGAAGCACATTTAACAGCCACCATTTATATTTATGCAAGAAATTTTGCCTTCTCAGCAAAAGGAAAAGAGAACCCATTTTATTAGAGATGTGACAAACCCACATTTTCAATAGTTCTGCGACAAACATGTCTTGGTATTTGCTGACCACAGAATAAAATAAATCTAAATGAAAAAATGCAATCTGAGCAGCAAAATACAGTTTTGCCACTATAGAAGAACAACCAGGAAAGACCAGTAGGAGAGAGTGTAAAGTAACACAGGGATGACTGGGAAAGGAGAGGCAGTCAGCAAGTTCTGGGGCTGCATAAAGCTACCCCCAGAATACACTTCACATCATAGTTAAGACACCAGTGATTCCAGTTTTCTTCTCTTTTCCTTCAGAAAGATTATTACAAGAAAAATAACACTTATTTTATATGAGAAGATGTGATCTTCAATATCAATATGCTGTAAAAGTATTTTTTAAGCATCTGAGCAACTGCCAAAGAACTACAATATTTGAAAAATATAATATATGTCTATTTTGGATTTCATTTTCTAAGTTTAGCAAAAATACAGTAAAACATATCCCACTAGGTCTGCAGTCAGTTTGACTGGCGTGTCCATTAGCTAAACAAGCTAAGAAGCCTTTCAAATTTGAACTCTTCAGAGCCTTTGCAAAATGCAACTGCTTTGTTTCAGAAGGTTTTATCTATATAGCAGATCATTCCCAAGGCAAGGCCCAAAGGTTAAAAGTGGTAATATAAAGAAGGGAGAAGCAAAACTCCCAATAAAGTCTAATTCTGAAATTCTTGATTCAGCTGAGTAATATGATCCTGCATAACAGGAGTCATCTGTGACTGAGGAGTAAGGATACGTTAGAAAATATTTTAAAGCTACTCAATACTTGACATTTTAAGTTGTCTTTGAGGTACTGAGCATGTTTATCAAAGTAGTATTATTAATCTTGTTAATACAAGAAGATTGAAAGCAGTAAGTTCTCCAGTGAAAGTTCAAGGTAGTATGAAGAAAGGAAACAGTTAATTAACCCTGACCCTTAGACCATCTACAGGGAGGATGTGGTGATCAGATCAAGCAAAACACTCCAAATAGTAGTGGAACAGTAAATTTTCACCACATGACATAAGTCATGAGACTTCTTTATTTTCTTGTGATCTCCAGCAAGCTTAACCATTATGTTAGACCTCTCTCATATACAACCTCATAAATATGTGTATAAATTTACCCAAACTATGTCTAAGAAATAACCAAGCAGTTGTTGACACCATATTAAAGCAACAACTTTCAAGCACGCATTTTCCCACCTAGCTCCAAATCAAGAATTACAGTACAGTTACACAACACCAGCACTAGTACCGAACTGGAGATCAGCTGCCAAGTTTTCACAGGAAAAGATCCTCCACAGTGGGTTGATAAGCACATGACAAAGCACAAACCAGCTAAATCCTCTCATCAACTGTACCTGAATATTTTTAGGGGTGGAAGGAGGGAAAATCTGTTAAGAATGGCACATCCATGCACTTTGAGAGCAAGCTCTCATCACCCACCTAGTCTCAATGAGGTAAGCAGTGTATGTTTCTTGTATGTTCATGGCATTCCTCCCAGTCCGCTTTTCAGCTTCTGAAACAGTGATTTCCATTTTCTTTGCCAAACAGTCTTCCATCTTTTTAGAAGAGGAAAATAAAGATTCATGCAACATTAACCACACAAGGCAAAGGCTACTAACCCTGCCTCCCCTTCTCCCACACCACATTTGTTCAAATAAGACAGGTCTCTGTGGGATAAAGGCTTTGACAGGACTTCATTTTATACCTATGTTCTCTATCACATTTGCAAGTGAAAACAGAAAACCTGCTTTGAGGAGAAAAGAGCAAAGTTAACAAACTGACAACTTCAGATACCAAAAATCACCGTGAGCCAGGAAAATACAGAAAGGAAAAGTATTTTTCTTTACAGGTAACAAAGTAACCTTTTTAAAAGCAAGCAAACAAACAAACAAAACCCAGTACTTTCTATCCAAACTTCCCATCTATCGGTGAATTCCTCCTCAGGACACCTGAGACGTGTAACCACCTCTCCTCTTTCACAGGAAACACAACATATCCGCACCGAGATGTTTTTCTTTTAATCTCTCAGAGGAGAACGGTTATCTTTTACACATTTGCAACCAGGAAGCAGTCAGGACCACACGCCCACCCAGGAAAGGCAGAGCTGCACTGAGCAGGGAGGGGGGATTCATTTGTGAAATTAAGGGGGAGGGAAAGACAAAAAGGATAATTGATAATAATCAATAATAATCTGACACTAGGGACGAGGACAGAGGGTGCACAAAGCTCTCTGAGAGAGGCCAGACCGAGTCTGGAAGCAGAGCCGCTCAGCTCAGAGGGTCGGGCTGCACAGCTCTGCCAGGCAGGGCTCGGCCCCGGGCAGGTGGACGAAGGGCTCGTCCCACCTGTAGCCCCTTCCCGCGGCGGCGGGCAGCGCAGGACACCGCCCGGCCCGGCCTCCCCGCGCCCCTCCGCCCCCCCACCCGGCCCGGGCAGCGCGCTCAGGAAAGGCCGGTGCTCGCCCCGGCCGAGCAGGCCCCGGTCCCGGGGCGGGGGACACCGCCCCTCCGCCGCCGCCCCCCTCACCCTCACCGCGGCCGTGGGCAGCTCCGGGGGCAGCAGGGCGCCGTCCTCTTCCTCGTCCTCCTCCTCGTCCTCGTCCTCCTCCTCCTCGGGGCGGCTGCCGCTCGGCTCGGGCTCGGCGCTCTCCATGGGGCTCGGGGGCTCGGCCGCCGCGCTGCGCGCAGGCGCTGATCCCGGCTCCGGGCAAACCCATGGCCGGCCCTAGAGCCGGGCCGGGCCGGGGTGTGTCCGCGGGGCCGCCCCGGGTCCCGCCGCCGGCCGTGTGCACCGACACGCTCGATCCCGGGGCGCTGCCGGCGTCCGGCCCGCCCTGGTGCCCGCAAGGGGCTCGATAGTGCCCCTCTGCACCGACACCCCCCGTTGTGACCGTGCTCCGCAGCCGTGAGCCTCCCGCCCGGGACGGAGACAGAGCTTCCCCTGACCGCCCACCCTCGGCCTTACAGCTGCCAATGTTTATTTCTAAGATTTGTTTGTGTTGTTGTTCCTCTCTCTAGTTCTCAGGTCATCCCAGAGTTTCTCACGCCTTTCCTGCTTGGATTTTTTGACAGCCTGTGTTGTTCTAGCAAATAGCACACCTTAAACAAACAAAAAAAATATATGCCGTATTAGTAGGAAATATTTCAGATATTTTTCTGTCTTTCGTCTGTAGCAGGAGTTGTCACTTTTCTTTACACAGTCTCTTTCAGCAGCCAATAACTTTCCCATAGGATGTTTGTTAGCATTAGGCAGCTCGGGTTATTTTTTTAAAGTCCACCAGCCCGTTATTTCCCCAGTCTCAATCCTTTGCTAGTAGAGAAGGACTCAGTCGTGCTGTATTCCTTACCCTACTGGCTGCCCAGCCTTTTCCATCAGCTCCCTCCTGGCACTGGCATGACACCCAGAAGGGCATTCTCCTGCTCACCATCTCTGCTGGCCAACACCTAAGCATGTCCCATCCCACCACGCTTCCCCAGGAAGCACCTGAGTGGTTAAAATCTGCCGAGTTCAGCTCTGGGGAAGCCTCTGTCATTATTTATTAAAAGCTCCAGCCACCTTGTCTCTTCTCATTAAGCGGGAACAAACTTTCCTGTGCATTTCCGTTATTCCTAGCCTGTCTTTTTGGAGAGATATACAGCAAGTCCGCCCGGCAGCTCCTGCAGAACATCAGTTAATGTATCACACACTATACATAAATACACCTTCATTATTGCAGCCTTTGGGTTTATTGCCTCATGATCCCGTGGTACCTACACAGTCCTTGTGGGGCTGGCAAACCAGATGAAGAGATTGTTCCTATATATTCCTCGTAATCCAAACACCATTTTGGACACTCGGAATAGAGCCCTTGTTCCCTGGTTTACATATCACATCATTCCCTTGAGAATTCCCATTTTTGCACCAGATTCATGTCCTTTGATTCAGCACTACATTCTTTATTATTCTCATGTAGCTTTTTTTCTTTTCTTGTCCTTTTCAAACCCAGGTTAAAGGCCACCTCAGGGGATTACAGAGTTGATATTATGTGTTTCTTTGCTTTGCTTTTTTTCTGCTTTGTGTAGGAAACGGGTTTTTTTCAGTATTGACCAGAGCTGAATTTGCATACAGTTTTCATCCAAAATTTAATCTTTTTCTTTCAACGACAGTTAAAATAAATCTCAAAATCCCCTTTGAAGACCCCATGAATTAATATTTGGCGTCTGGTTTCTATTCTGTTGTCTTCAATGTTTACTCAACTTTTTCCTCAGCTTGTTTGAACGGATACCTCAATCTGTCCTTTCCCACCCCTCCACCACTGTAGCTGGATGGAGTTTCCCAAGCTTTTCCACAAAAGGCTTTCCTAAAACAAAAGTTTTTTACAAGTATGTGAACTGTGATTTGTCCTCTGAATAGGACTGATTTAAGATTTGTTTTCTAAACCCAAAGTCCAGTTTAGATGTAAAAGCATGATTGCATGCTGTAAGGCACAGTCTGTTTTCCATTAGGGTATGGTTTTCTTATGTTTACTCAAGATGTACATTAAGATACATACCTTGTATCAATTACACTTGCATTTGCAGCATGCACATACTGAATTTTTTCTGATCCGTGTCAGTGATATGATGGAAATATTTATGTGAGGCTCATGCAGGATATCATACTTTGTACTAAATATTTTTATTATGGAAACAACATTATCAATAAAGTACGTTATGTTTTGTGGGCCTAACATTCTATGATTTCAAAAACTATTTTCACCTTTGAATTTTCTTTGTAGTAATAAAAGTTGTGGAGAAGAGTTAAAACACTATGGATATAGAAGGAGGATAGTAATAGAAGTGCCCAAATCAAGTTGAGCAGCAGCCTGGGTAGTCCTTATGTACATTATAGTCTGGGGAGCTTTAGAGGAGAGTGAGATGTCCTGAGAAACTAGTGTGTAATGGAGACGTCTTCAATAAGCACCAAAGTTTCCAGCACAGTGCTTTTTCTCAGCCACATTTTCCTACCTCAGCCTGCAAAGTGGGCTAACAGTATTTTCTAATAGCACAATACTGCTCTCAGGAGAAATTCCAGGACTGATGCTACTTTGGTCAGAATAAGCTTTAGTGTTTTCCCCCTAAACTAGGCACAACCATTCATGCAGCCAGGCCCTCTTTGGATCCCCTCCGGTCAGGATGTGAGTCCAATTTCCTGCAGGTCACTCTAACCAGGACACTCTCCTCCTCTTCAGCATCTTCACTAGGCAGCATAACCCTTGTTCTTCAACCTTAAGAAAGCAAACTCAACTTCCTACCTACAAGTCCCTTCAGTCTCTGAAGCTGTCCTGACTCCCGTCACAGCCTATGTAAACAGGGACCTCCATCTTTTTCCATCCTTAAGTCTGTTCATTTTAATCCTACTGCTACTCTGGATAAACTGCTTTTCGACAGAAGATAGCTAAGCAAGGTATATTACCTTATGAATTAGATTCCTAGTGCTTTTTGTAAGGTTATGTGTGTTTCCTTTCCTTGGATCTTTTGACAGTCTGTGTTGCTCTAGCAAATAACACACCTTAAACAAACAAACAAACAACAAACCATATTAATGGGAAATATTTCACAACAACTTTGTCACAACACTATTTATCAGTATCTTCATTTAGAGTTCCTCGTCCCTTCAACCTCTTAGAAGTAGTTAGAATTAAAAGATAATACAACTACCATCAACAACCATCACTTTGCTACTGAGAACTTAAATGAAAACACCTAAAGCAGCGGCTCTGCTTTGCATCTATCCTGCAACACCCACGGCCTTTCAGTAACCTCAGGAAGAGAGAGTAAACCAGCCAATATTCCTGCTGACGAGAGTCGCGTATCCTGTGCAGTGTCTGGCTGTGCCGGCGGCTGAAAGCAATGGGGTACAGTACAGAGTAGATTCATGGAGCAACACAGCTGGAGCTGAGGACCCACCATCCACACCACACATATTTTAGCTGATGATTTTTAGGGTGCCTCTAGCCCACTTCCAGGGGCTGGCCACCCTTCACACCTTCCAGTTTGGCTGCTAACAGAAAAAAATCAGTGTGTGCACTGCCTTAAGCCTGCCTTGTAGTGTAAGCCAAAGCATTCCTTTGGCCAGGAGTTTCTCTTCAAAAGCACATTCCTGATCCATGGTTCAGGCTCCTGGATCCTTTCATAGTTTTACTACTACTAATAATAGTACAAAGATCATGAGTCAGGCTGTCAATCTGCTCCTACAGGCTAATTCCTCCAGAACCAAAGGTGTTTTCTATCTGGAGGTGTCTGGTAGCTGAAGTGATGCCCACTTGTGCTGTTGGTCTTCAAAGGCTGATCCTCACTGAAGACCCTGGCATCTGTCCGCATGTGATGCCCTCGGTATGATGGATGCAGCAGAAAACAGTGCTTGCTCAGGATCCTTAAGAAAACACAGAAGAGGAGTGAACGTCAAGGAACTGTCAGTAAAATGCATGAGTAGCTGCTTCAGCATGGAATACTGCAGGAGGAAAAGTAGGTGAGTTCAGGCTCCTCATAGACATATGTCTATCGTCTAAATATCTGTGTGAAATGATCACTAAACAGTAGGAAAATCAAAATTTTGTTAATTTTTCAGGAGAAGAAAAGCTCAAGGGAAGATAAGCAGAGAGTGGAAAAGAGAGATGGATGCAGGAAATCACTCAATTCCACTCAATCTGAAATTCGTAGCAGTGGTTTCCATCCATTTCAGCTATGGCAGATCGAGTTCCACAGATACAAACACAAAGGCCAAAACTAATCCACATTTTTGAAAGAATCTGTACAAACACATCAATAGTATGAATGAAAACTTAATGAAAGTGGCTTCAAAAGCAGCTTGAAGTGAGCTGTGAGAAAAACTCAAAACTTCAGAAGAAGAAAGCCAGAAGATTTGGGACAGAATTGAAGAGAAAAAAAACAACAAACCAACTGAGTAACATTGTAAATTATAGAGGTGGTACACCTTTACTTAATCTTGCAGCATTCATCAAGGAACCTGTTGCATGCCATCTGTGAGAAGTTAGAAGTTAGGCCACTGTTTCTGGACTATGCAAAGACTCCAGTAAAAGTCAGGCATCACAGAAAGTGCAATTATGCTTCATGGCTACCAAAACGAGCATTAACTGAGAGGCAGGAGCATTGGGAAGCTGGCAGGGCTGAGGAGAATTGATTGAGGCAATGCAGACAAGGCCACCTGTGGCCAGAGGTATGGCTGTGTCCCTCAGGATGCAGTGCTGGCTTTGATTGCTCATGCTCCTCATGCTATCTGTTCATCAAAGATTGCCACACCATCACTGGGACAGGCTGTAGCAAGAGAATGGAAAATACCAAAGGTATTTTTCATGGTATTTTTCCTTAGGTGAATGCAGGATGGACGTGATGGCTGGATTGGATCCACCCTGCAGGATGCACATCTTTCTCAGGCAACTGTTGCTGATGGCACAGTGAAACCAAGGTCATGCTTATACGATGCAGAAGTGATGACGTTTCCAGGGTTTAATTAACTGCCAGGACAACTTGAGAGGAGTTCAATATGATCACACAATAAATGCATATAAATTAGGAATATGGATTTGTGCTGCTCACAGGTAGAAGCTAAGTCTCAATCCTGTCAGGTAGCTGTTTTCCTTAGACCTGTCTTTTAATACTTTAAAGTATAATATTGATTCTCCTCATGACGAAACCACTCAAGGAACTAATCTAAAGCCCAACATAACTACTGACATAAATAGATTAAAATAAAGAACAATGTAGAAGCAATACATATTAGTCCAGTCATGTAATATGCAGGAAATCAAGAGGGCCAAGGGAACATCTCCTGATTGCACAAGTAAACCCAACACTTTTTGTTGTAGTCAGTCATTTTAAACTCAGTGCTCCTACTATGATCTCTGGGGTCTAGAGGGCATGGAGGAGGCCTAGGGAATCTTGGGAGCACTGGCCCTTGCATTAGCATTGTCTGGGGCATGGTTACGTGGTTCCCTTCTCTCCCTTCACATTCCCTGTCACATGAACTTCACCCCTGGAGAGAATAATAAGTTTGACTCACCTGGGCCCGACACATGTTTGTTGTGACCTTACCCTGCACGAGGGTATTTAGTGCTCTTGTTGGAGCTTCAGATCTCTTGCTTGATTGCTGAGCCTTGCCTCCCACGGTGGAAACCCAGGCTGCTTGCAACCTTCGTTTAAATATATGTTATATTGTTTCAGGTGTCCAAAGTTTTATTTTACTTCTCTAGTAAATATCTTCAGCTCCTAAACGAGAACTTTGGGAAAACTTCTCCCACAATGCAACTTAAAAATCACCCTGCAGAGACCTTACGTTCCTCAGCTTAAATCCAGCCTTCAGTGTGCCTTGAGTTATGAGGCTGTCCAGACCACTAATAGAGGAGTAGGGGAATTTACACCAAAAGGAAAAAACAAGCCAACAATAAAAATAACCATTTATCTCTTCTTCCTCCCCAGTGTCTTACTCAAAAGGTCACTGTGTTCTTTCGTGGAAGCAAAGCTCTATAATGTGAGTTTAGACACTTTAGGCTAAGCCCCAGAGTTCTTACTCACTTTCCCCCGAGTAACTTTGGCGGATTTTTAGTTTGAATTTTTTCCTTGGATAAGATCTAAGAAATAATCAGGGTCTCCAGAACAGAGCTGTTAGTCAGAGAAAAGACAGGTCAGGTGGGGCACGTGCTACAGGGCTCCCCACTCAACTCTGTGTGACTCACGGCACAGTGCTAGGAAAGAAACAAGCTCCTAGCCTCCCTTTCCTCCTATTTTGGAGATGAAGTTTGCTTACAGTAGCCTCAGCTCAGTGGACTGAAAATGCAGGTTACAGAAGGGTATATCTAGCTCTGTGCAGTCTTACACAAGGGCTGAACAGACAGGTTCCCCCTGTGCAGAAAGCAAACTCCTGCCCATGTCATCATGGCACCATGTTTTACCAAGGAGCAGGTCTAACACCATCTAGAAATAAGCACAACTGTTTGGAAAGAGCGGGACGTGCATTGCTTCTCAAAAGTTTCCCTTTGCACAGCTTCCTGTAGAAACCCCATTGTCCTGTAAAGGTGTCATTGCATAGGACATCTACTGCTTTTGTTCTCATTTCAGGGAGGTCTGGCCCCAAATCTCTCCCTAAGATTATTCTGCAGAAAGGATGAAGCATTTTACAGGGTTCAGTTTGGCCCAAAAGTTATTTGGGATTGCCTGGAATTTTGGAAACTGCAGCTCCCACAGCTCGGGGTCCCTGGCTGCAGTGACATTGTGCAGGTTTCCTGCTGCCTTCCCAAGTTCTGCTGCTAAAAAAATAATACCCCATGCTTCCCTTGCACTTCCAAATCATACAGCATGTTTTGTCAATGTCCACCATTGTTTAAAGCCCCTCTGGGCTCCTGCTGGGGACATTATTTCTCTCCAACTTTTATAGGCAGTGGGGGATTCTTCCTGATTTTAAAGAGGGCTCCCATGGATCATGAATAATCTGTGACATTACTAACACAAGCCTTATCCAGTTGTCTTGTAACTCACAGAAGGGCTCACATCTGAAAATCCAACTGGCAGTCTGAGCATCCACGGGCATTTTGAAATGCTCTGAATCCAAAAGAGGAGAGTTGGCAGGTCACCCCAAGAAACCACTGTGCACACAGCAGTTCCAATATGCTTATTGGAAAATAACGTGTTTCTGAAAGTTTGCTGAACATCTGCTTGTCCTTAGTCCTCAAAGGCTGTACTTCATCTGTGGTAACTCGGGCCAGCCCATCTCTTCTTGACTCACAGTACATAGCACACAGCAAGCTGCCCAGTTGGACGCAAAGACAGATAAGTGAGAGAGGGCATTGTCACACCTTGCCTGGAGCCAATGCCCTGTGGGGCTGTGGGCACAAGGCAGCTGCCCGGGTCAGGCAGACCTTTCTAGGCTTGTTGTTCCAATATGTTCTCTGTGTACCCCAGGTGGTATCTTCCCTTGGGGTATCCACCTAACTTGCTCTGTTATCCCAGGGATATACAGCCATTTCCTTGTGGAGGACAGGCTGAGCTGGCTTCCACCTGGGCACCCTGAAGCAATCAGTAGCAGATCAAGCATCTCTCTGTGTAGAGGCCGAGCAACCCTCTGCCATGCTTGTGTCACTAAGGCATAGGAGACACACTTTAGGTTTATCAGCTGTGTCTGTACCTCATCTAATGTCTCCCCTTTTTCCTTTTTAAACACAGAAGGGAAAAGAGATACTTTATTTAACTCCGTAACAAAATAGTTTATATAAATACTTTACAAAACAACTGGGTGCAGATTATCAGAAAGGTGGATACAAAGAAAGGGCCTTCAAGTCCAATGGAACAAAAGTTTCACCTGTAACGAACATGCACACACACAAGCATATATAGTTACACAACAAATCCACCTGAAACTGATTAATGAACAAAAGATGAATTGTAAAATGGGTAAATAAAAAGCTGGAGATTTACTGAATTAGAATCCAGTGTATGTATTAAAAATTAGTCAATGTATTTATCAGTAACTATAAAACTTTTTTTTTTTGCCTGCATAAAGCCTTAATAACAGCATCTCTTTCTCTGCCACTCTTGAATACATTGATCTGAAGGATTGGGGTAGATCATAGGGCAAGAGTTTGAGGATTTTACTCTTCCTTTTGCCACTGATTGATTGTGTTAACAACCAAGGCAAGACAGAACTCTGCTACATTTCACAGTTTCCCTTTTGCAAGTCGGATAATATTTCTTACAAGTTTTGTATAGCAGTTTGGATCTTGGGGAGAAATGCTCTGTGTTATTATTTTAGGCCCTGCTTCAGGAAAACATGTATATTTAAATCCTGCTGCTTTAATGGGTCAAAAGCACCTACTTTAGGCTACGCTCATATTGATGTGGTCTTTCTGAAAAAGCTGCCCTAAAACTTCTAATTGTTTTTATTAAAATGTAACCCATTGAAGCTTACTTAAAAGATAATTTCTAAAAGAGAAAAGTAGTGAGTTAGTTGCAGCTCAGCATATTGGAGTGTTACTTTCGTGCTTTATTCAGATGAAAGAGTCATGCAGGAGTATCCATGCCTTTTTGATTAGATGCACACAGCAAACTTTAGGTCCCCTTCAAAGATCCTTGGGCCGTGTGAAGCCAGGAGCAACTCCACATTGTCATCAGAAAAAAAAATCAAACTCTTTTTCTCAGAGCCTGCCTCCTTTGCCCAGCTCCCCCCTCCCATATTTGTATATATTTCGAGAGGAGAGTCAGGCTTAGTTTGTTCATAAACTGCAGTTCCTGGGCGGACCCCACGCACAGCTGGGCTTTAGCGGCTGGATCCGCCTTCCCGGCAAGCCTGGCTGGGAGCCTCGCAAACTCGGGGCTCCGGGCTTGACAGCAGAATCGCAGGAGTCTGGCTCCACCGAGGGAAGATGAATTGGTCAAAGCCGTGAAACCGGGTTTCTTGTTGCTAGTGGGATCCAGAAATGGGTTACCGAAGGAGTCCGAGTCTGCTTCCCTTACTGCTGCTCTCCTTTTGTGAGTAGAAAAATGTTTCTGGTTAGGCAATGTTAAGCAACATACTCTGAGAAGTCATTTATTTTTCCTTCCTCCAGCAAAACAGCTAATCTTTGATTTCTCCCCTGACAGCAATTAGCCAGAGGATTGGAAATAGCTGAGAGTTTAGTAGAATACGCTGCTGCAACTGCATCAGCTGTGTATTGCTCTTATGGCGAAGGGCGAGCGATCTCTTGGTGGAAAGTGCTGCGTGCTCGCTTGGAGCAGCTCACAGATGTCAGTGTTTACAGTGCAAAAATATATATAGGTCAGCATTACTTGTTGGAAGTTTTTATTTTATTGTGGGAGATTAAAAGCAACTGAAGTGCACCGCTGAACAATCTGGCTTCGACAGTGTCCAGATGTGGTGAAGTTTGCAGCTTAGAACTTTTATCAGACCTGGTTTATGCGCAGAATTAATTGAACTATTAAAGAAGGGAAGAAGTGGGGAGAGGGGGAGGAGAAGTGTCTTTGCAACAACATCTGGTTATTCGGCAAACCTTTCCAGCACTTACGTAAAGATTTCTTTGTAATAAGTGCCCTGTTTCAGTTTTGATAGCACTTCTTCAGTACCGTAGATAAAACCCTCCAGCAGCACTTGAAAATGTGCCCATCCGTGGTTTAACTTTTCTTGTTTATATCTTGATGATTGTTTCATAACAGGGAATGGATTTGTGTATAAATGAGTGTTATATACACATCTCCTAAGTATGTGTGTGTGTCTTTCTGTATATACAGAGCCTACATATGTGTATACATGCATATATCCCTATATAGTGTATATTTATATATTTGCATGGACACTGACACTTTTTAAAGTGAACTCTGACCAACACAGACCTGTTCCCCTTGCTATAGAAATTTCAAGGCAGCTAGAATTGCTTTTTTCTCCAAGCAATGAAGTAGGAGAATTACAACATCAGTATTTTTGCATCCAAATGAAATAACTGGGGGTCAGGGATCTGTATCTGTATTCACTTTATGTGGGTCCCCCTATCTACAAGAACAGGGAATAAAAGAATGATCGGTGAGTAGTTTGTGTGTAGGCAAACACAACCCTGGGGGCAACTGTTGAAGCAGAGAGAACCAGATGGGGAGATTTAGGACACAAACTCTGGTTAATTTTTCAAAAAGTTATGGAGATATATAGTATTCATTATTGTAGATAATACCCAAAAGTATGGTTTGAAATGTAGGATGCTATACCGATAACATCCTGCTAACTTAATTGCAGCTGGAGCAGGAATTACTACAAGGTATTATTTAAAGCACAGTCCTGGGTTGTTTTTGGTAAAAAAGAAGACCACTAATTATCCTTCAGAAATACCTAATTTTGGAGTTATTTAACTTATGGTTTCCTTTTTCTGAAAGGCAAGGTTTTAATCTGAAAGAAGCCAAACCAAAACATATCATGATTACTAAGTTCATCTGAAAGGTTATGTGAGTGATATGATGACAAAATTTGCCTTTGCATGGGAAAAAAAAAAAATAAGCCAAGGCTTGCTCTCTGTGATTCAGCTCATCAGTGATAGATGTTTTCTAAGACTACATCCACTTCCCTTGCATTTAGTGATAAGATTGACCCTACAGTCATGTTGAGACAGTAAAAGTACCCTGGGAGCCCACTTTGCATTGACATTAAAAAAGAAGGGAACAGCAAGTTCCCCAAAGAGACAGAATATACACATTCAGCTGTTCTTCAAGCAACAAACTATACCAGCTCTCTTATAAGAGTGACAGTGCTAGCCTGGTGACAGCAGCGAAGTTGCTTCTCTTAGCACAGATATTTAAGACTTGCCATAGAGAACATGGCTCAGACTCCAGCTGAGCATCTTTAGGAACTTTGCTGCTCTCCCTAAGAGTTTACACCAGGGCAGCAGAGACCCCAGTCTGTGCTCCATGGTGCCTGTCTCTATGCCTTGGATCACCAACATGGTGAAGCGGCCATCACACAGCACCTCTGATCGCTTTTCTCCATACACGATGTAATAAAGGGCTGTAGTCTGACAGACCACCGTATTTCCCTAATTCTCCCCAGCCAGCCCCAGCAAGGCTTCAAAATATCCACCCTTAAACTCCTCCCTGGTGGCAGTGGCTGCTGGAGGGCAGCATTTTTGCACGACTTTCTCAGCAGAAGGTGCAGACAGGAGCTGTAGTTGCACTGCTGGTAGCACAAACCCTCACACAGGGGAGCAGAGAATCCTTCCAAGGCAGTCCTGGATTTACCTGGCCTGGGACAAAAAAAAATACAAGGATCATTCAGAACTGGAAAATTGTCTGATGATATGGAGGACTGAAGGCTCAGTTTGGTCAGGAGGGAGCTGGAAGGTGAGCGAGCCGTCTACAGCCAGGTCCCAGGGAGATGCTTTCTGGCAGAGGGCTTCCTCTTCTATGGAGCAGTGGAAAAACAAGATGTACACACTAGAAGCTAAAACGGGGTGCATTTGTGTTAGAGCACAAGACAGTAAAGTTGTTCCAGCAAGTAATTACTCAGGCTGGGGACGTGGTAGATTTTTATTGCTCAAAGCCTTCAAGACTACAAGACTATCTGCTTGGAACTACAACCTGTACAGCAGCTACAGACTTGATATCAGGATTACTGTATTGCACACATGGAAACACTCTGGCCTTAAAGTTAAGAATTAGGAGTTTTTCTGCCCTGTTTTGTATCAGTATTGGGAAAGTCTGCCTTGTGCTCCATCTGTTAGGAACAGGACTCACATCTGGATAAGCAGGCATTTGGCTGAACACAGACTCATCTCACAGAGAGGACAACAAAGCACCACAACCCTCTGACTTGTGGAGACAACCTCAAGAGTGTGAGCTAAGTGTCACTGGTGCGACGACAGCTCTCAGGGCGTTAAGAGCCCCAGCAGAGTGTCTTTGGGCATCCAACCTCCAAAAGAGGAGATGAAACTCAAAGTCTACCAAGGCACATAGGACTTCCATGGCAGAGCGAGCTGTAAGAGAAAGAAGATTTTTGAAATGAGGGGAGGTTGCAGGTCTGCTGCCCCAAGTCTAGATCTCCCAGTTTCTGGGATTTGGGTTTGCTTCCCCATAACTCAGTCTCCTATTAAAATGCTGGTCCACTAAAATATCCTAACATTTTTGCCTAGTCTCCTGGGGTCCCTTTGTCACAGTCCCTCATGGAACTTTGATGGCTCCACAGAGAGTGCATTTGAGGGTTATCTCCTGGTAGATGGTGGCTCTCTGAAGCCATATGCTCTTTCCTGCCTACACAAACTGTTCCCCCAGTGAGCCTCTTCAGCTAAATATATAGAGTGTATATAATTCATAAATCAGGACAGGGAGCTCCAGGGCTGTCAGAAAAACATCTCTGGCTTTTGATCTGCCCAAGAAATCTCTGACCTATCCCAGGCTCCTCAGGCAGCTTGTTCAAGAAGTTGGCTTCCTATTTCTGAGGTCAGCGGAGCTAAAACCAGGGGTCATAGTGCCACCAAAATGCCAGCCCACTCCTTGGGCAGAGGAGCTGTTGGAATTGCACCCCAACACTAATGTATGCACAATTCAGGAACATGGGGTCAAATGTGAGCTGGTGAGGGGATGGGGGAAGAAATAGGGCAAAGGAGGAGTCACCCTCCATTTCACAGGCAAATACATCCTTTTGCAGAAAGGGGCTTTGCAGGTCCAAGGCTGAGCCAGGGCAGCTGAGCCAACCTCTTCTCCCAGTCTGTGAAGCCTGTGGAGGTGGGTACTGCCTGCTCCAGGACACAGGACTGCGGGTTTGGTTGTTACAGTCCTTCTCAAGTAGCACTATGTTCTGCTTTAGTGTTGATTTAAGCCAGCCAAAACACCAAGGAAGAAATTATTCCCTCAAAACAAACCAAGGGGCTGCAAGGGCCCCACATTGGCTGGATGTAAGTAGCTGGGTTGGGAGCAGGCAGAGCATCCCACTGCCTGAAAGAGAAACTTGTGTGTCCTACCATGAGGCTAAATAAGAACAAAGCTGGAATAAATTCTCCAGTTAGGAAGTGAAAGGGAAAAACACAAGAAAAACCCTGACAATGCAGAACTGGAGTCCTCTGCAGTGTTGCAAGTGGCAAGAAACTGAGCAAGGAAAACAATGTATTATTTTGAATTCAGCTTTACACTTCTCCAAACCCAATACTACTGTTTCAGTGTGTAACTTAGATTAACTGAAGGTTAAGAAGACTGGCAGTGTACAGCAATGTCAGATTTATGAAAACTGGCATTTCCTCTCCCCTAGCACCTCCAGCTTTTCTCAGACTTGAGACAGGCTGGTCATCATTAAAGCTACTCAAATCTGTGTTTTGGGGGGGGCTTTGTGGAGGAAAGTCCTTTTTGAAATATAATTCCACAACCCCAAAAAAACTCACAAACAAATAAAACCACAAACCAATAGTAAAATTTATGCTTACTGGTGTCTTACTGGTGTTATCACTATTTAATAATGGTCACAAAGACATTTTTGTGTACCAGTAGTAAATAAATTCAGCCAGCTGCAATCATGATACTTGTTACTCCCATTAGAGATGGAGTTCTGGACAGTTGTATCCCACATATTCCCTGAATATGCAGAAAGCAAACACTGGCATTAAAAACACGTGACTGGGGGCTTTTATTCTGAGAAAATATTCAGCTCTACTGCCTGTACTCCATGGCTTTATATTGTTCCGTGTTTTGTTCTGTCGAGTTTATTTCCTCAAGACATTGCTTTCCTCTCCCCTTAGTGATAACTCTTTGCAATAACATTTGCTTTCTGCCGGGCTCCACAGTGTTACAACTTGCCATAAACTAATGAACTCTCCCATAGATTGTCGTGTTTTCAAGGAAGTGCAACATCTGATCTTTTTATTAAAAAAAACAGTCCCACCAAGGAGACAAAATCAGCAGCTCCCACACACTTTGCTCTTTCACATCCCATGTTTAGAGCTGTGTGCCAAGTGAAAGCCTCGTGCTGGAAGGGGCCTCCGCGCAGAGGGGAGATAACACCACTGATGGCTGGCTGCCCTATCAAACCTGGGGATTACAGCTACATTATCTCTGTGCTGGACCCCAACTGTGGGATAACATTTCCTTAGGGATCTTCAAGGGGAAGTGAAGGGATGGCTGAAAGCTGTCTTGGCCCTGCTTGCATGCACATCCCTGAATTCAGAGTCAACTGTCGTGATCCTGCCTCCAGAAAGGATCTGTAGTGTCCATCAGAGTCTTATTTCTTCTTCATCAGTTGGTTCATCTTTTTACTACGGTCCATGTAGGGTTGAAACTCTCCTGCCAGCCGCTGGTAACTGTCAAAATTTTAGGAGAAGTGGGAGTGCCTGCTTATCATGCAATCCCCTCTGCAGCCCATGCTCCCACCAATTACACCGCTCCAGGACTTACCCTTTCATGGAGCTGTTCCACTGCAGTGTTTTCCTTCCCATTGATAAGCCAGGAACATGCCTGACAAACAACAGCTGATTTATACTACAGCAAATGCATCCTGGCGTTGGGGTAATTAATGTGTCCAGCTGTGCACTGCAGCCCGCCAGTCTGTGCTGGACGGGGGCTACCGCCCGTGTGAACTCCAGCAGACCAAGGACATGCCTCAACTCAGTGCTACCCTTGACTACACAGGGTTATTTGGATTCAAGACTAAAACATTTTTTTTTTTTTAAAGTACCTTTTCAGCATTTGGACTGTCTGATTAGAAGCTGTCGTGGGGACCTGATGTGCAGTTCCAGCAGTGGCAGCTGCCAAGTGTCACTTTGCAAAGCCATGCGCTCCAGTTCCACCCCTGCCACTCTCAAAGCAGGCAACAACTCTCAAAGTGGTTGAAGCAACATCATACTGGACATGCTCTGCCTGTGGAAAGACCTCTTATCTTGCCACGCTGGGGAGTCCAGGACCATCACACACACCCTAATGTGTGCCCTGCACACAAAGCGGTACAGATGAGTTTTTACCAGCAATGGGAACTAGCACAACCATGACAGCCAGCAAACAGGGCTGGTTTATTACTATGGTCTGGGGTCCAGGCAGGGCTGAGCCCTGAAA
Organism: Corapipo altera; assembly: GCF_003945725.1. NCBI lineage: Eukaryota > Metazoa > Chordata > Aves > Passeriformes > Pipridae > Corapipo > Corapipo altera. The sequence goes on from NW_020884877.1 coordinate 25,337,921, forward strand.
AATCCCCTGAGAGCTAACACCGATTGATGTCGCTCCAATATCTGATTCTCTCCTAATCTTTTCAGTTCCTCTAACACCCCTGTGAAGATGTTCACTCTGTGAATAACACTTATATCTTTGCATCTGGGAGGCCCAGAGACATCTGCTGAAGTTCCTGGCTACTAAGAGGGGCCTTTTCCTTAGATCAGCAATGCAAAACCTTGAGATTTTGATACTGATCCCTTCTCACTTCAGCCATCCCAAACCAGAAGGCTTGACTATGTCCTGCATTGCCATAGTGCACCATGCACTCCATCAGAAAGATGCTATTGCCAACGTGAATTCATGCTGTGTCCAGCACTGAAAATCCAGAGAAGAATTTCTCTTCTTTTCCTGCAAAATCGGTGGCTCAGACCCCTTCCTGGAAACAGTTTTTGGGAGTGCCATGACTGCAAGTGCTTCTGATGTCTTTACAACTAACAGTGGTATAGCTATTTCTTTAGAAAGATCCATTGCTGTTTTCAGGTGGATTGTTTAATAAAATGCTGTCCATGGAGAATGAACGCCTGTGTCCCCAGTGAGTGTTTGACAGAGCAGGTTGCCAGTCAACGCAGCTGGGACACGATGAGGAACATCTGTTTGATGCTGCTTGATAAAACTTCCTGCCTGGGAGACTCTAAATATCAGCATCCAGCATGGAAGAAATGGAATCAGCTGCTGTCTTGCTGTGTAAAGCATTTTTTCCATACTAGGTCTGTCCCAAAATTAGCCCCAACCAGTCCATGATAGCAAACAAGACCCTTCTTCTTACAATGGGAAGTGACACACAGAGCCATAAGCTTGAGAAGTTGAATGAATCATCCTTCTTCAAATAGACCCAGGGTACAAGCATCCACAGAAATAAGACCAATGGATCCCCTGGGAGCTCAGTTCCTGCCATGTCTTTAATATGTCAAAAGGCACTCGATGGAAGAAAATGGTCGCAGATGTTCCCACCAGAGGCAGAGGCCGTTCGCTTGGGGGTGCGATCTCAGCACACATTTACTGTGGGTTTGTGTCTTTGCCCTGTGCTCACCTGCTGTAAAACAGCGTCACAAGCCTCTGAGCTTTCCTTTCACCCTTGCCAGGGCTATCAGCTCTGCAATAGGCTGTAGCTTGGGAGGCAGTTCTGGGGCAGAAGTGCTGTTCAGCAATATTCAGACTCACCATGTTTCAGGAGGCGTCCAGAGGCAGGATGCTGAGTTGAAAAGGCAGTGCACTATGCAAAATGATGAGATCTCAGAGCAGAAGATGGTGAATAGAGAACCCACTCTTCATAATTTCCTCCATGTTGGAGGAGCAGCTTTGCCCCCTGCACCTCATCCCCTCCAGCTGTCAAATCTCTCTGGAGCTGTGCTGCAGCTCTGCCCACTGGCTGGGACTTGTGGGAATCTTCTCCTTCTCCTGCAAGTGGGATCTCTTGAGAGGCGTCACAAAGACAAGAAAGCTCCTGTTACTCTTATGTGCAGAGAAAAAGCACTTCAGGCTCTGTCAACAGAGACATACCTGAAAATTTTTTCCATACCTGAAAAAAATTCCTTTCCAAACCCCTGCTCCTTCTGCCCTCCTGCCACAGCTCTCTTCTGCTTTAGAAAATGGAAAATGTTCAAGTTGAATTCAACCCTATTGTGCAGTGCTTTTTGGTAGGTTGCAACACAAGCTCTCTGAAAGATATTTTAAATAGATCAAGAAAGGCATGAAAGAGAAGAACACACCACCTATATACACGCTAAATGTGGGACACTTATGAGAAGGGAAAAAGTATTTTGTGTCTGTAATCCAGGCTAGCCTCAAGTTCAAGTTCCCTCTGACAGCACAAATTACTTAATTACTGTTAGATCCAATCTAAATGAGGGCAAAACTCAACTCTGCATAATAATTTTAGCAGACATAAAGAACTGGCAGTGCTGGTACAAGTTGATGACAGCACATGGATGGAAAATTAACAGAGCATCACTGCCCCAGCAGCTTGTCAGAGAGTCCCTTGCAAGCCCCACTTGATCTGATTCCTTGGGAATCAAAGTAATATAAATGCAAAAAAATACAAACTAGTCAATCACAAAAAGTCCAACCCAAACATGAAGAGCAGCTCCAGTCTAACGTCTCTTTGTGGGCTCATCAAAGACCTTCTAGCAGATGGCAAACCGAACGTGTGCCAGGAATTTCAAACACTCCTCAGGAAGTTCATCTAAATCATCAGTAAACCATTTGCACTTAAAACAGAGTGAACTCCATTGCCCAAATGTGACCCAGATAATGTTTCTTATGTGTTTACCTATTTGGATGATATCTTTAAATTTCAATTCCATCTATTCACAGAGATCCAGGATTCCTGCAGAGCTTGAAAAATGTACACAAAACTGAATTCCAGAGCATAATATGATGATAATGGTAAAAAAGCCCTGGCTGCCATGCAAGAGTTTTACTTGAATTTGTAGGTTAGACAGAGCTATGTCTGCTACTTACTTGCAGCTCATGTGCTTTTTCTCCTTGGTCATTGTTGCAGCTTTTTAAGTGTAAAAAGGGGTACTCCTCTTTGCAACATCTTCCTGAGAATGAGCTGCAGAAGCTGCAGTTAAATGGGATATAAGATAGACTCTTGGTACCTCTGCAGAAACAAGAGCAACAAAAATTATGGCAACAGCAGTGTGGAGTTGGTTGACTCTTACCTTCTGCCATTCACCTCCCAGTCCTGAAAGTGCTCTAAAATACTCAGCAATTTCTGCAGCAACTTGTGACAAGATGAGCTCAAACCAGCTGCATGTGACCAGGCTGTGACTCCTTCTCCCAAGCAGTGTGGGAGGTGGGAAAAGAGACTGATTTTTAAGAGAAAAATTTAGTCAAAACTGGATCACTGCAAAGTGCTCTTCAAAGGGCTCAAATCTCAGAGCCCTCTGAAAACATGGCATGCAAATCCACCCATATCAGAAGGCACTTTCCACAGGGGATGTGGCAGCTTAGCCCTTTGCAGACCCCACTGGCAGCCCATGCACACCATGCCATGACATATGCTAATGCATTGCTTCACCCTGCAAAGCCCCAGACAAGTAGAGGTGCTGGCAGAGCTGCTAAAACTACTTATGAACTGCTGAAACTCAGCATTTCCCCACCTCCTCAGACCCTGAATAAATTGCTTTCCATCTGACAAGGAGAAATGGCATGTTCCCATCACACGCTGTCTGGGCTGGTGGGAGTTGCTTGGGCCATGGGATTGTGAAGTGATCCTGGTGCAGGTGACCACACGGGACTGCCTGAATACGTGGGCTGACCCCTGGCTGTGGGTTTTTTCCTCCCAGACCCAAACTTGTTCCAGCTGTGCTGCTGGCTTGGCTTGCTCTCTCAAGGCTTTTCCAATACAACACATAGGTAGAAAAGACAGAAAAAGATAGGAAAAATAAAGGAATGGGGTCATAGGTGCAATGAAGTGCAATTGCCAGCTGAGGTCTTGGGTTGCACCTTCAGACATAGGATGGCTGTGAAATTTGGATTGTGTCATAGCTCCTCACATCTGACTTTCAAAGCCCAGTCTTTAACCAGCCGCTGCTGAACGCCTGATGGGATAAGCACAGTTATTACTGGGCAAACTCTCAACTGCTTTTGTCTGCCAGGGAAGTTTGTGCCTGGTGTGGTAATGGCTGTGGAGGTACCAGCCATAATTACACAGCGACCCACAACAGCCAGCACACACTCGGCACTGAGGGAGTGAAAAGCCCACTGTTAAGCTGCTGTCCTGTGCAGTGTGAGGGACTGCTGTGCTATCCTCCTGTCCTGTGCTAAACTTCAACCCTCCCTTGAGCCACCTTTTTAAGGTAGGATGCAGAGCATCCCTGCTCATCTACCAAAGAAGTAAACTAGTCTCCCAGAATAGTGGACAAACCCCTAACTTCCCTGTTTGCTTTGGGACAACTTTGCTCATCTAGAGAGTCAGCACAAGGCTGACACCCTCATGGAGCTGTGAACTTGCACTTTCAGGGCTGTCTCATCCTGCCCTTTCACAACCATCATCTGACCCTGGATCATGGCTTTGTGCCATTTTCATGTTCAAATTGCAGCCCAGCAAGTGGCACATGTTCCATGTGGCAAGTGTTCCATGATCCATCAGCCCAGCCAGGTCTGATACAGCAATTCACCTTAACTGGACTTAGCTTCTTGCCCGGGTGAAGTGGGTGCTTGGCTGTCATAGGGACTTACTGAAAAATAATGCAAATAACACACAACCAGGTAAGCCCCAGCCACCAACTTTATGTTGATGTTTCAGTGAAGTGTGTTGGTGAAATGGATCCAGAAAAACACAAAATTTTCAGGCATTGCTGAATGTTTCAGACACTGAGGAACAACAAATGAAATAGTGCAAGGCCACTACTGTGTTATCCATTCCACATTCCCCTATCCTCAGCTCAACATCTCTGGGTGCAAACTGGTGTTAATGAGAAGGATGTTGCCCATAAAACCAGAAAGAAAGGGTTCCTGGGAGAGCTTGAGTTGAGAGTCAAATGGGGCATAATTTTTGCCTCACCTGATACTTCCAAAGCTCAGCAAGGGAGAACATCTTCCTGGTCGTGTTGGGCTGGGTCCTGCTGGGCTTCAGGACCTCAGGATTTGCCGTGTTTTTCAAACTTTAATGCCAAACTTTCTTTGGCGAATAATTTTCACATTTGAAGGAGTCACCCAGCTAAAAGACAAGCAATAGGCCATAGTAACATGTTTCAAGGGGCAGCAGAAATCCACAAAGTTGCTTTAAAAATGTTTACGTAAAATAAGCTTCATCTTAGTAATTTCTGCTTGTAACACACTGTTGTGTTCTATGTGCAATTTTTCCATAACTCTGTTCTAATGGGTTGCATGAGAGCTTGGATGCAAAGTAGCCATGAGGAGATGGGGAAGATCCTCCAGGAATTACTTTGCATGTGGAAATGGATTTCAGTTCAGCCACTTCAGAGCAATTTTTTGTTTACTTTCCACTGACATGAAATCAGCCACGATTGCATCGCATGCGGGATTGGTTAGCCAGTTACATAATGCTTAATAAATCCAAGAGAAATAATATAAAACACATCACCCAGTCTGGGAAGTGGAACAGTGTCTCAGTCAGTGTCACTAACCCGCCCGGGCCTGGCATCGCCGAAGCATCTGAACCAGTGCTGGGGGGGTGCAGGGTTGTGCTGTTGCATGATAGATGTGATTAGGAAAAATGCTTGCGGCATGTGTAGGAGCCTTGAAGACAGACAGATTGCGTGGGCAGACTGTGTGTGATGGTGAGGGTCTATCAAAAAGCAGAGGTCACACTCCTGCAGGGAGGGCAGCTCACCCTGTCCCGCAGGGCAAGGCAGGCACGTGCTCGCCCAACTCCAGCTGTATCTGCTGCTCATGTAAGGTATTACCTCACCCTAATAATTTTCCTCTGAGTACTTCATAAAATCATAACGACCCTGTAAACAGAGAGAGCAAGATTAGGTGATTAATTATTTACCACAAATTATTTCTGCAGTGGCATGTGGAAGAGAGAGAACATTTCACTGGTGGTCTCAGGGGAGTGAGAGGGAAGGGAGGCGACCCAGGTCAGGGTTGCCAGGCTAAACACAAAACTGTGGTGCCCACTTGCACCTGAAAAATGGGGTGTGCAGGAAGACTACAGGTACCTCAGGGTCTGCAGTGCCAGCACCCTGGCTCTCCCAGGAAAGCTGTCCAGCCCGTGGGTGTATCTCTCCAACCACAATCCACTGCTCTGCACAGAGTAGTTTTTGGCCTCCTTTCCCACATTTCCCTGCCTTCTCTGCTCCCCCGCTTTGCCTCTAGTCCCAGAGGAGACCTGCTGATGTCTTCACCCACGCTGTGGCTAACTTCCAACAGAGGAAAAGCTAGGGATGAAGGGGTTAATTACTACAGGCGCAGCACAAGCCAAGCCTGTAAGTGACTCCCTATTGCTATTTCGAAAAAAGGCTGCCTGGAAAGGGAAAGGAAAAAAAAAAAGAAAGAGAGGTTTACTTTACAGCCATCATTATTTCATCTGCAGAGTTTATACAATGGAAAATAAAAGCCAGGCTACGCGAAGTCGAATCATTTCTGTTTCATTAATGGTATGGAAATCGTTTTGTTTTTATAGGGGAAAAACAAATGTGAACTTGATGTGTGTGTGTGTGTGCGCGCGCGCATGCAGCTCCCTTCATTGCAAAGGGCAGAGCAGTGAAATCCAGAAATAAAAAATGACTCAGAGGCCGTAGGATCTATGAGTCAGTTGAGCTGCTGTTGTTTTTAAACACAAGTGAGAGCACGGTGTGGCAAATAATTGCCCCTGCAGCCTCCCCACCACAGGTGTCCAGCCCAGCACAGCCCCCAAGCTGGACATCAGCTGGACCTGGGCTCAGCACCCCTAGAGCCCCGGGATCCAGGCAAGGGCCCTAAAGGATGGAGCAGGAGCTGTCCCCGCAGGAGCAGCTTTGGGTATCAGAAAGTGAAATCTGGGAAGGAAACTTGAGATCTTGTCAGGTGGATAGAGGAGACAAGTGGCTCTATGGGCAGACAGAGGAGCCCTGTCATTGCCCACAGGCGCAGACATCAACTGACTGAAATCAGAGGGAAACTGCTCTGACCAAATTCTCCCTGCCAAGTGCCAGGAATCACCTCACTGGCCCCTGGCACTTCAGCTTGCCTGGATGCTGCCAGCTTTGTTGAGGTGCAACCCTGGGATATGTCTGTATGAAATGTCCTAACACCCCAAAAGCAGAGTCATTGTGCTGACGCATAGAAAACTTGTGAAAGGGACCCAAGAAATGTCAGAGATTACCAAAGCAGAAGTATGGACAATAGTCTGCAGAGCTCATCTCTCCCCGGGGTGAAGTTAGATCATGATGTAATTTAAGTGTCTGAAGGAGATTGGAGGAGCCTGCTTGGTACGATCCATACCCAATTTACTTTGTAATGGGACTAAGCAGTATTTGCTAAACACTTAATTTAAAGGGATATTCTCACAAAGGAAAAATAAGTGGTGGAATAAGTCAGTTACCAGCCTGTTTGAAGAAGGTCCAAGCGAACTAGAAATGTATACTGCATGTCTTCCTGGCACTGGGAAGCACTGATGTCTAATGCAATCAAAATCAGTCCTCTTTTATTCACCAGGAAACATTTCTGTACTGCCAAGTACAGTATTTATAATGCAGGGAGATGTGGGACCACATACCTGAGGGCAGCCTGGTCCTCTTATCCGAAGGCAGCCTGTGTACTGCTGGGTTTCCTGGCAGACCCAGTGGCTTGTGCCTTGCAAAGGCAGAAAATAGGATAATAAGTTTTTTCAGCTCCATTTGGTCTGCTCTATCTCTCCTATGAAGATAAAGAGTAAAACACATGGCTGGAGAAGAACAGCCCAATACTAAAAAAGTCTTTGGTTTAGCAGCGGAAAGTAGCACCAGACCCCACCACTGGAGAACAGAAGTATGCTGGAGGAAGCCAAGCTGCTTCCGAAATAAAAGTACAGCATTTTGAGGTCTGGTTCTGGGGAGATTCTGCAGCACAGCAGGATGCCACAACAAGACCAGGCACTTTCCAACAGCTCAAGCTGGACCTGACTGCAAGAAATATGGGACCTCTGATAAACAGGTCATGCTGGGCAACTGCAATGGGAGCTTCTGACCCTGTATTGGATCTCCTGCCAATAAGGACATAGGCATTACCCTGATGCCCATCCATGGCACTGGGTGTTGCTTCGTGGAGTTGCTTCAAGAGTAACGTGCTGATGGAGAACACCAAGGACCTGATGCTCTCACATGGGTCAGCGAGAGAGCAGAGCCCATCAGCTCTGCTGTTGGTTTAGTATTAAAAACAAAATACTGCATTTATAAAAGGGAAGGAATTTGTTTGTTCTCATAATAATTTTATGAGAGGCTCTGTTATTGCGTAGTTGTGTCGTTACCCATGGATTAAAGTCCAAGGTAAAGCCTAATCCTAAACTTGGCGGCAGACAAAGGACTAGCCACTGATCCCAGGCTCACCAAGGTGGGAAAGCAGGTCCCAGAGCAGGCTGGATTTCCATCAGGACACCTACTCAGATGTTTCCAGGAGCAATATGTCTGCAGGATCGAGATGGAAGTGCTCCCCAGTCCTGCATTTTCGTGTGTTGCTGGTTAGAGAAAGCTGCAGATCACCTCAGCTAATCTCTGTGGCCTTAGTCTCTCCAAGTGCAAAGCCTGGGGATTACAGGTTAACTGACCTGCATGGAAAACATGATGCAGAGAGCTCCTGGAGCCACCACAGTAACCGCAAGCTGGGCAGCCCTCTGTGACTGCTGAGTTAGTGTCAGCCCCATTCCGGGGTACTTGGAGATACACACAAAAGAGGGGCTACGTAGAGCATTTATGACTTGAAAATTATCAATTTTTCTTTGTCATTGAGAAATACAAGCAATGTAAGGGTAATTATCATGGCAAGACAGAGCATAATCTGAAAGTTGTATAATGGAGGTCCTGGGTGGCAGAGGCCTTAGTCCCCTTCCACCTTGGGGAGGGGAAAGCTGGGGATCTCATGCCAAGCACCTTTCCTTAAGCCTGTATGGTGTTTAGGTGTTCTGAAAAAGCATGTCAGGGAGAATACGTGAGAACTGAAAGTGTTCATTGCCTGCACATGCCATTGCTTGGACTACAGAGCACTTTCTCCTGTGCTATAACAAATGCACTGTGCGTGCACCTCCATGCACCCCAGGCTTGCTCCTTAGTGATTTCCTCTCCATGGGGACTGCAGCGTGCAGAAAGCTGGAGCCAGAGTTGGGTAGTGGATGACCTACCTGCTCTCTGGGAATGCACTGGTAGAGAGGGGCTTACAAAAGCCCCCTGCTGTATTCTTACAGCTGCAGTAAGAGCAGCTGAACCCCTGGCAAATGAGCAAAGAGCTCATCTGTTGGGGGCTGACTACTTCTGTGGCTGCAGTATGGGACCAGCATGAAATTCCCTTGGAGAGCTGTTTTCAATGACTCTTTTACGGGGAAAGAGGATGGGTTATTGACTACAGCAGTGGTGCTTCGATGGGCTTTGCAGGTGGCCAAGCAGAGAGTGTGAGCAATGAGAGGTGGGAGGGCTTCCCCGACACGCATGAAAAAATATCCCGGTGTCCTTGGGTGGTGGTATCACCCCCACTGCTCTTGCAAGAGAGACATAGGGACTTCTTGCGTCATTTTTTCTTTATTTTTTGACTTGAAAATCATCTCATATGCTCTCAGTAACCTCTCTGGGGTCCCAGTTATAGATACCAGAAGATTTGATCCTGCTGTCATGCACAGGAGAACAAGCCTTCCTATTGATGGTAAGCCAAGCTCGCTGTGAGCCCACCTATCGGTGACTTCAAACCATCTTTCCAACTGTTGTTCCACAGTAACTTTGACTAACTGTACTATTTATTGGCTCACATCACATCCTTATGGCTTCAATTTATTTTTGGAAAACTCAACCCACATTTAATTAGTTTATAGTTTGTTCCAAGTTTTGCTTATCCAGATTTTTTTTTTTTAGCTTTTTTTTTTTCTTGAAGTTTGTATTTTGATGTTTAGCATTTGCCTTGGCAACATCTGGAACCCGTTTATGGAAGTGTATTGTTACTTTTACTGCTCGTGCAGCTTTATTAAATCATCTGACTATTAATATTGAAAGTGTTCATCTGGGTCTAATCAGGGCCAAGATGAGTGATGTGGCAGTTAAATTGTACCTACGAGCTAATGGTTCAAGGACACAAAGTCCTGAAGAGGCTTGTAGTGGGCTTTGTGCTCTTCTTTTAACTTCCTAGGAGAAGAATGAAGGGGGGGGGGCGAGAAAAAAGAGATATTCCTGCTCTGACCTTTCTTGCAGAGCAGATAACAGAATCACAGCCTGAGCTAGTTTAGAACAATTTGTCTCCAAAGAATTTTGTCCAGTTACCACTATATTTCTGGATCTCGTTTCCATGTTTAACTCTTTCATCTGCCCTGGCTTCTCCACTGCACAGCACAGGCAACTGCCAAATCAAGATCCCCACCAGACACAGCAGTACAATACTGGTGTTTTGCTCTGAGATTTCGAGTAAACCCTTGACACAAATAAGTAAATAACGTATCTGGTAGGTATAAATACACAAATAACAAACCTCATCCTGTACCAGCAGCATCCACAATCTGGATTTGTCCTTTTGCTGCTCCTCTGCAGGGCCCCCAGTTATCCCTGAGTGATGGTGCTGAGCCCACAGTCCTGCACAAGCCTGCTGCAAGCACAGCACGAGCCGTGGCATGGATGGGTTGAACTGAAGGGCTGAAAGAAGAACTATGGCAGCGGCACCAGTAGAGCATAGACCTGGCTGTGATAGGACTTGGGTTTGGGAGGGGGAAACCAATTTACCTTCAATTCCTTGTTCCCATGTAGAAACACCAACAGAGTTTGTAGGGCATAGTGGCTGCCACTGTAGGTTGAGAGCTGCACACAAATGCTTGGGCGTGATTTCTCTCCCACCCCCAAAACTCTCAGGAGTTTTGCCTGGGACTCTGCAAACTTTGCCCCGGCAGAGCAAAGCGGGAAGTTGAGGGTAGTTCATGCTGGCTGCAAGTGCTTCAAATCTCAGCTGAAGCCATGGTTTTGGTAGCTAACCCTTGGATGGATGCGGGGCATTGGATCTGTTGAGATCACCCACAAAATCACAAGGCACTTCAGCAGGGCTACAGAAGCCCCCTGGATAGGGGGATGCTGAACAAGAGGTTGTGGGCACCATCTTCACCCACTCTGCTCTCAGCTCCCCCACCACCTGGCACAACATGAACCCTGCTGAGCTGCACTTCAAGCCTGGTATGGGTCACTTAAACCAAAATTTCCTCCTTCCAGCCTTTAGATGTAACAGGCTTTTCCGCTACAGCCAGGTTTCCCCTCTGCCACTAACCTTGGCCCTACGTACGAGGCCACAGGAGCTTGTAAATGGTTTATTTCTGTGTGGGAGCCTTCCAGCAGCTCTTTATGAGGGTCACAGGGAGGGGGGTCTGGGCCATTGAGGGAAGCAGAGCAGGCACATGAGATGCTGTCAGAGAAGAGTTGTTAAAAACCCCTTTTTGCTATTGAGACAGTATTAAAGAGGTTCCTTAGGCTTGGCTGTGGACCACAGGCAGATGACAGATGTGACCACCAAGGACACAGGAGGTCCTGCAGGTTGCTCACAGACCTGGGGATGCCCGTGGGTGTGTTCCTGGATCAACAGGGCCCTGCTTGCAAGGGCTGAGGCTTCGCAAGCCACAGTCAGGGATTTTGCAATTTGTTTCTTCTTCAGACGAACAGCTGGTGATGGAAAACCCTGTCATGGCTGTTGCAGCACAGTGAGCCATGACTGGCTTTTCCATAGGGGTTGGGAGCACCCAGCAGCGCTGGGTGCACTGGGGACATGGCAGCCAGAGAAGCATGGATGGCCCAAACCTTCAAAAAATTAGCTGCTGTATTTCAGGTTCATACCTGAACACTTTGGAGTGTATATATTTAAGTAAAAAAGTATAAATATACATTTCTACATAAGCCACTTAGTGGCTTGTTTGGCTTTTTTTTTTTTTAAAAGACATTTAGCAGCCTTAAAACAGGAAGTTTAAATTTAGCTGGGATTTATCCCTTAACCAAGCACGGTTCATGTGCCCTTTCTATAAAAATAGAGATAATGTTATGCCTGTGAGATACAGGCAGAGCAGCTCCCCACAGGTAGCAGTTATTCCTACTACTGCAGCAGATCCGTGGCTCTAGGGACAGGAGAGCATCTGATGGTGGGATAGGGCAGAGCAGGCAATGGAGCCCTGGAGGGAGTAGCTCCTGTTGCCCCAGAGCTTGGAAAGTCTCAGCCCATCATTTCTTGCAAAAACACAGATGCTTGGGGTGGCAAACACGCTTCCCAGGTGGCAAACACACTTCCCAGCTTGGGCTCATTGAACAGGCAGAGGGAGGACGAGGAGACAGCAGGAGAGAAGGGAGCTATCCCAGACTGGCCATGCTTCCCTCCCCAGCACCTCTCCTCCTGCTGGGAGGGGAATAAATGAAGTCTTCAGGCGTGCAGAGAGCTGGGGATGTCCCTTTTTGAACACCGCATGTGCTCAGGATGAGGGGAAATGCCAATCTGAGCCTAGGTTGCAGAGGAAGAAGTAAATTTCCCCTTGATGATAAAGGGTACAGGAAACGCGGAGGGAAAATGCGGCTTCTCTGCGTCTTCCCAGGCTCTGCAAAGCTCCTGTTCAGTGGGACCTGCCTCCGCACCAACAGCATCCCCCCATCTCCTCTAGGCTTTGGCATAATACAGAACACATTTGACTGAGCAGTGGAGCAAAATTGCTCCAACCAAAATAGATTGGATATTAGGAGGACATTTTTCATGGAGAGAGTAATCAGACATTGGAATGGGCTGCCCAGGGAGGTGGGGGATTCACCGTCCCTGGAGGTTTTTAAGATGAGACTGGATGTGGCACTTAGGGCCATGGTCTAGTAACCACAGTGATGTTGGGTCAAGGATTGGACTTGATGATCTTGGAGGTCTTTTCCAACCCAGTTGATTCTATTCTATGATTCTAAAATCAAAGCTTAAAAAAAGTGCACAGAGAAATAGGGTCGGTTCAGACTCCTTCTCCACTGTTTGTGTGAATTACTGAAAGTGCCCCACTCTGGGCCAGCACAGCCCCACTTACCCTCTACCCCCTTTCTGCCCCTGCAGCCTGCAGTGCCAGCGCTCGCCGCAGCCTGAAGACCAACCTGTGCAAGTGGTGCGACTCCACGTCTCCTGCCTGTGAGGAGAAGGTGTGCTACAGCAACTGCAACCTCAACTCCTACTGTGAGGACCCCTACGAGATCTGTGTGGCCATATGGTGAGAGGAAATGCCCATTGTCAAGGGGAGATGTGGGGGAAGAAGGGGTTTGCTGGGTGGGAGCTCGTGGAAATGCACATGCATGTGCCCCTGTGCTTGGATTATTGCTCACTGAACTAATTCAGGACTTTCTCTTCCTCTTTCTTTGACTCCACTATAATTAAAATTACAATTCACTGTAAAAAACCTATTTGGTCTGCCCTATAATTAGTACCAGTTTATTTTCTAAATAAATTAAGCATTTAAGTACCTGACACAAAGAGTGGCAAGTTTGCTGTGGGATCTCTAAAGCCCTGTAAACCTCTGAATTTAGCTTTATGAGCTGAACCCAAGGGCAAACCAGCAACTCTGACCTCCAAATCTATGATGTCCTCCTGCATCAGGCTGGTAAAACCTTGGTTCACATGCAGGGGTGCAGCTGAGGTCTGTCCCCATCCAGCACATGCATATCTGAGCTGACACCAAACTGGGGTTTAACACACTGGGTTTAACCCACCTCCTTCCTATCCCCTGGAAAAACCCTTTTCTGCTCCTGCGGGAGGTGCCTGGAAAGGAAATGCAATCTTGCATTTCGGGCCGAGCACGCACTGCATGGTTTGGCCAGGAAGAGTGCCTCCCTCAGCTTTTTGGTCCTCATGAGTAAAACTAAAAAAACACCCATTTTGGGTCTGCCCAAAGTGATTTTCCTCTTCTTTCCCTTTTAATTTGGCTGCCAAAGTGAAAGCCAGCCAAGCACTTATCGCTAGGCTTTATCTCAACCTGCTAATTAGCGTGAATGCTGAACGCCAGCTTTCAGTAGGAGTTTGCCTCAAGATAATTGTTGCATTATGGACTTTTAAAAAAGCAAAACACAACAAGAAACCCAAACAAACAAACAACAAAATCCACCCCCTGCCTCAAATTCCCCTACACACATGGAGCAGCCACCTTAAATCCTGGGTAGGCAATCCAACATCTCCATGGGTTTTCCCATTGACAGCCCACAGGAAAAAGCAGCATGAATCCCCACACCAGGAAGGCAGCCCCACTGCATGGGATGGAACTGCACCCTGCATCATATATCAGATGGAGTGAGGCAGCTACAGAGTCACAAATATCCTGCCTACCCCTCCCAGTGTCTCCCATCCCTTTCTAAGGTCCACCCATAGAATAAGATCCCTGCAGACAGGACTCACCTCCAAGCCAGCCTTGCTGCTCCTTGCTCACTTGCAGAGGCATATTTGGATCATCTGAACTTGTCCTGTGTAGGGATTGCAGTCACAGCAGTAGCTTTGCCTCCATGCTCTTGAGCAATGTGCTCACATCCTCCAGGTGCCCAAACTTGGCAGTCCGTAGAGAAGGGATTGCACCCTCCTAGGGCTCTTCAGCTTGAAGTTCCTCTGTCAAATTACCTGGTAGCTCCAAGAAAACATGGGGAGCACTGAAATCAGCGGACTTCATCAGGGAGAGAGTGACAAATTTAGGTTCTTTCCCTGGCTTTTATATGTGACTTCCCAGCTGACATCAGAGACATTGTAAAACCTCTCCATACCTTCACCCTCTCACTTTGCATGGACAAGTCAGAAAGCAGAAGCTGTCCCTGAAAAAGTAATTAATGGTTGTAATTTCCTTTGAACTCCCCCAAGAGTAGCTGCACTGCTCTCCAGCCACCCATAGCCCATGCAGGGCCAGTCATTCCCCATCACTGCCTTGGAAACGTGAAAAGTACTGGGTTACTCTGCCTCCTCTGGGGAAGGCTCCAATGTAAGAGGAAGTCCTGCGTGTTATCTGTGGCACAATTCCCCTTTTACTAACACCAGCCCACACCTCTCCATTGCACAGGGGAAATTTGGGCAGCCTCTGCTGAGGCACAGGTGTTGTGACTTGTATTGCAGCAGAGGTGACATACAAAGTCATTTGTGACGGTCCTGTGGGACCATCATTTTGGTGGGTTTCCTTAGGACCATACAGCCCCAAAACCTGATGGTCTAGCAGCTGGTGTTAGTAAAAGAGGAGTTTTGCCCCAAAAAATGCACAGGGCACTCATCCTTGGCATTGGCCCTACCTGATCCAAGATGCAATTATGAACTGGTGAATATCTACTGGAAACAATCAGAGTCTCTGGCTCTCATCCTACTATTCGTGTGTGCCAAACGTTTCTCTTTCAGCAAAGAGACAAAGGGCTTTAGCACAAGCCCTCCAAAAGCATGTGTAATTAGAATTACACCAGAGCTGCTGCAAACAAGTCATTCCCTGTGCAGCTTGAAACAAATGATCTCAGAACCGGGTTTAAGGTGACAGGCAGGTGACACAAAGGCTGAGCTGCCATACTAATGCTGTGTCGGTTCATTTGTAACACGCAGGAGACAGGACAACGAGAGCATCAGGATCAGCACACTCTGCCACAACCCCCACCGCCCCATCGAGAACTTCATGGTCCCCAACTACAACACCTCTCGCTGCATCATGGCCCCCCAGCCCAGTGAGGACGGGGTCATGTACATCTGCGGCTGCGTGGATGAGCAGGAGTGCAACGACAAACTCATCTTTGAAAACCACACCAACGGTGAGTGCTTTCGTTCATGATATTTACAGGGGGAGCAGCACCCAGTGCCAGTGACGAATCACTTGTATTTCCAGCAGAGTGGGAGATGCAATGGCAGAAGGGGCTCTTTCAGCACCTTCTTTGAGCTCCCTGTATAAAATCTGTACCCCGTTACTGAGCCTAGCTTTTTGCCTGTAGCTGAAGCATCCTTCCTTGCAATACCTCCAGCCTTTGTCTGGAAACATTAGGTGATGGAAAATCCACTGTATCTCTTGGTGGGCTGTGCCCTTCAGAACAGGGTGAATCAACTGGGGAACCCAAGGGCTGATGTAACCCAGTGTGAGTCAATGCTCTGAAAGCTTTAAATAAATCATGTTGGAGCAAATCTTGCCCCGGAACACACCCACGGGAACTGCTGGCATCCAC
This sequence comes from Corapipo altera, assembly GCF_003945725.1. Classification (NCBI taxonomy): domain Eukaryota; kingdom Metazoa; phylum Chordata; class Aves; order Passeriformes; family Pipridae; genus Corapipo; species Corapipo altera. Next base: position 25,353,715 of record NW_020884877.1, read on the forward strand.
CATGGCTGCAACCCCAAAAGGTGGAGGTGCCGGGGCACAGGGCTTGGCACATGGTGGTGCCTCCCCTGCTGTTCTCCTGGGGATCCCTGCAGTGGAGTTTCTCTTGGGCAGAGACAGCTGGAGTTGCATACACATGTTAGTGTGGCTTGGCACGCCTGTGGATGCTTCTGCAGATGGCTGGAGATTCAATAGGAGCTGTAAATCCACAGGAGGGAAAACTAAGAGGCAGCCCATTTCTGTACCTCAGGAGGGTCATATACTTTGGAAACGCTTCCAACCAGATCCTGAGCCTTCGGGGGCTTGTCCAAACCTCCCTAAGTCCAAATGAACCAGGTTTATCCAAGTGTCCATCAAGAATCTGACCTGTAACAAAAGCAAAGTGAAACTCCTCCAATTTTCCATTATCACAGAACAAGGAGATGCTGAAAATGAGCCTCAGCAGAACCTGCAAGCCAGCAGCATAGCTTTCCTGCAACACAAGGAAAAAAGAAAAACATCACATAAAATGCAAATTCTCTGAACAAACAAGCCACTTTCAATGGAGGCAAATGATGCTAAATTTGGCAGTTCTTTGCTGTTTCCCCAGCCAAACATAACAGGTACACACACTTCTAGGGAGAGATAGTCAAATCCCAAAGCTGGGATATGTAATTTCACACAAAAATGACAACTGGTTCATTGGAAATGCCACCCCCAGCAAAGGCTCCATAATCAGCCTTCTCCTGCCAGTCAGCATGGAAAAGTGCTGAAAGTCATAGAGGGCACAGTGCAGGTCTTAAACATTTCTCTCCTCTTTGATTTGGGTCATGGGGCCAGCTTGGCAAGCCCCAGCCTCACAGACCCCATTCTTTACATCCTTTTCTTCTGCTTTAAGGAATCATTTGCATTTTAAATATTAACTTCTGATCATATTCAATGGTATAGACAACACCTAAGCAGAGAAATATCTAATAGAGACAAGCACTTTTTGGGCGGCTGAAGCAGGCAGGTTTTTTCCTGTTTCTCGATTCCTTAAGCCCTGCTTTTGGGCCTGGGCTGCTGGGTGGCATTGCCCTCACACTGAGGCTGCAGGGGACTCCATCAGGCCTCAGAGACCACCCTAATGAATACACAGAGGCACCATTTTCTAAAGCTGCACATGCAGGAGCCCAGCGGACACCCTGGGGAGGTGCTGGGCAGAGTGGAGCATGCAAAGTCCTTTCCACCTCTGCTCCAGCTGAGCCTGGCCCTGGAGCTCCACCTCCCCTCAGCAGACATGAAAAGACCCTGGAAGAGATGCTCAACAAGGTGTGAGTTTACAGATCTGTGGTTATTGCCAGAGCAGCTACATTTGCTCGCTGTAGAAAAGGTCTAAGCCCTGCTGCAACCCCTGTGTATCAAAAGACTTCCATCAGGATGGGGCATCCTCATGAAGGAATTTCCTGAAGTTGTGTTAACGTCCCCTTTTCAGGACTCGTGCGTGCAGCTCCCTTAAACTCTTTCTTCAGAGTTTCAAAGATGGGATCTGAAGCATCGGGTAAATCCATTAAAGCAGTAGGTGATATCCAGGCCTAACGCTTTCCAAAATAAACATATTCCCGAGTTAGTTATTGATTTATATCAGTTTAGGTTGATCTTGTGGTTTAAACCTGATGCCTATTTTAGAAACGCTTTCACAGCCTTGCAGAAATTAGCTGCAGCACAATTTTTTGAAATTTGCCAAGGAAAATAGCTAAACGCTCTGTTTTTCCAGAACCTGAATTATGATCTGCACACACTGAGGTCAAGCAGCGAGAGTTTTGCTTATGGAATGATTCTTATCCCTCTTCCCCTGGGTTATTATACTTGGCAGAAAAACCTCTGAGTAAGATTTTACTTGAATATCTCTACTGAAGTCAGCATGCTTATTCCAGGAATTGTGAACATCAAAGGATCAGACAATTATATGTTGTGTGAGGGTTATGGCTTTGTGTGCATGTCACCCCCCAGCACCCCATGAAAGGGTTTTAAAAGAAATAAAACAAAAGCAACCATGCCCTGGCAGATGATGGGGTTAGGGTTGCGACAGAGTGAGGAAGGAGATGCCAACACTGGCAGACAGCATTGAAGAGATGCTCCTTTACTCTAATTATCATGCAAAGCATCACAGTGCTGTCCTGGGCTGGGTGGTCCTGCCCACCGCCAGCATCCCTTCTGGCTCTCTGTATGTCACAGAGGTCCAGCAAAGCTCCAGCCCCAAACCCCCTCAGAGATTTGCTGTTCGAGGCTTGCCTTGGATTTATCACTGTTATTTCCACCCCAGCTCCCCATGCCGTGAGTGCAAGTGGTGCCTGGGACCCCCAAAAGGCAGCGGAGCCACTTAGGTGGCAGCAGCAGGATCTCACATGCTGCACTGCCCAACCCAAGCGATGCTGGCCTGCATCCCAGACCCTCTGTTGATAAATTGAGCTAAATTTGAGACCAAAACTAAGCATTCCCCTCACTAACTGCCTACATCTGGGTTCTGTGCTGAGATGGGTTTGTGCGGCCCCGCAAAGGGCTGCGCTTCATTAACAGCTTCGCATATTTTCCTCCTCTGCGTGATGAAAACGAGCTGTTGCAGACTCGTGGCGGCAGCAGCACCTCGCCTTTGCTTTCCTCCCCCAGGCTACTCCATGCTGCAGAGCAAAGAGGTGATCCCGGTGGCTGCCATCAGCCTCCTGCCCCCGCTGCTGGTGGCAGTGATGATCACGGTGACATTTTACCTCTGCCGCACGCAGAAGCGGCGCAAGAGAGCCAAGGCGTGGGGTGGGAAACCGGGACAGCCCCCGGCGCTGCCGGAGCCAGGGAGGGCGACAGAACGGGAGGAGAAGTTGTCCGTGCTGATGGATGAGAGCCCGGCCGGCGCCAGCCCCAGCTGCACCAGCAGCCGCCCCACGGAGCTGCTCCCCATCGAGCTGGACGAGATGGTGGGCAAAGGGCAGTTTGCAGAGGTGTGGAGGGCCAAGCTGAGCCACAGCCGCTCGGGGCAGTACGAGACGGTGGCCGTGAAGATCTTCCCCTGCGAGGAGTACTCCTCCTGGAAGAACGAGAGCCAGATCTTCACCGACACCAGCCTCAAGCACGACAGCGTCCTGCAGTTCCTCACTGCTGAGGACCGGGGCACAGGGCCTCGCCGGGAGTACTGGCTCATCACCGCCTACCACAGCCGGGGCAACCTCAAGGACTACCTGTCCCGCCACGTCCTGAGCTGGATGGACCTGCAGAAGATGGCGGGCTCCCTGGTGAGCGGGGTGGCCCACCTTCACAGCGACTACACTGCCTGCGGCCGGCCAAAGATCCCCATCGCCCACCGGGACATCAAGAGCACAAACGTCCTGGTGAAGAACGAGCAGGAGTGTGTGCTCTGCGACTTCGGCATCGCCATACGCCTTGACCCTTCCCTCACAGTGGACGACTTTGCCAACAGCGGGCAGGCAAGTATGGCCCACCAACCCTCTCTGGAGGACCCTTTGCAAGCCACCCCTGGTTGTCATGTGGCCACGGTCCTTGCCCACCCTGCTAATGTCTCTCTCTTCTTTGTGGGCAGGTAGGCACTGCCAGGTACATGGCCCCAGAGGTCCTGGAGTCCAGGGTGAACCTGGAAGACCTGGAGTCTTTCAAGCAGATGGATGTCTACTCTATGGCCCTTGTTTTGTGGGAAATGGCCTCCAGATGTGAAGTGGTAGGAGGTAGGAGCATTGCACTGTGGTTGCCATGTGCCTTTTTGCTCCCTTACTCCCACATCCCCACTGATGGCACAGGACCTGATTTGGTGCGGCTCAGGTCCCTGCAGGGGTGCCGAGTGCTGGTGGCAGATCCCTGCCACCTGGCTGCCTGCTCTGTGTGCTGTGGCTCAAGGGAGTGGCTCAGTGGTCAAGGAGAAGGATGGGTTCCCAGGAGTCACCTGCTCCATGTCCTGCTCAAAGCCACCCAGCCACTGTGTCACAACCAAGCCTGTGCCAGTGATGCAAACCAAACCAAGCAGGAAGAGCCAAAGGTACCTCCCTCTCCTCAACCATTTTTTTCTTCAGATAACACTAGAAAGTTTAAGTTGCAATGGGGACCCACAAACCCTAGTCTCAGGCACTTCCCAGAGATGCATCCTGACACCTGAAACTGAGTGTAGCAAAACAGTTCATTAACTGCCCTGGTGTTGGCCCCTCCCTGCCTTCTGCCTGCTCCACTCTTTCCCTTCCTTCCGTATCCCACCTCCTTGCAATACAAACTCACCAAGCTGCAAGAATCTCCAATCCTTGGCAAGAAAGCTGCCCCAGCTGTCCTGCACACCCCATGCCCGGTAGTGGGGGGCCCTTGCCTGGCTCAGATGACCTGTGCATCCTTTGTTCCCAAGCCTGCATCCCAGCCATTCCTCCTCACTCATCTCTCACCTGCATTCATATCCGGGCAGGAGCTGGCAGAAACCAGGGTGGCCTCTCTGCAACAGGCAGTTTCTCTTTGGCCTCCTACAACACAGGGTAGCTCTTCTGGAAGGGCCATTTCTCCTCTAAGCCAATCCATGCCTGCAGCAGGAATCTAAATGCTGGTATCATAGTCACCCCTCCCATCTTTCACCAGCACAACACTTTCTACCTGCTCAAAATATGTCTCACCTAAAGATAAACCAGGTCCTTTGTAGTGCATCTCTTGGGTTCAGGGGGGTGGTCAGATGGTTCCTCGGTGCGGTCTCTGAAAACAACCTTTATGTGAAAACCCAGCACTATGTTTCTGTGTTCAAATTCTCAGTTTTTTCCAGATCTGTTTATTTTTGCAGTTGCAAAAAACAAGTGTATTCTTATCCGGTGGACCATACCAAAACAAAGCAAGGAATGCACTAAAAACATCCTGTAATGCTGCTTTTGCTTCCTTGCAGAGGTGAAGAATTATGAGCTGCCTTTTGGGTCAAAAGTCCAGGAACAGCCCTGTGTGGACACCATGAGGGACATTGTGCTGCATGGCAGAGGCCGACCCGAGATCCCGAGCAGCTGGCTGGTGCACCAGGTAAGCTGGAAGCAACAAGAAAAGAGCAACCCCCGTTGTCCCACTTGACCAAACCAGCCTGAAAAATTATGAAAGTTATAATCAAAGGAAAAGTGGGCAGAACTCCTCGGCTCTACTTTCAGCTCCACTGTGGCTGACTGGGCCCACACAAACCCCATTAGACCCATTTCCCTGGTGTATAAAAGCCACAAGGGAAAGGTACAGCAAAATTTGTTGATCAATAGCCATGATTAGGAAGCATTTTGAATGCCAGGAGATGGGTTCCAGTTACCTTGAGGATAACAGCAACATGGAGCACTTCAGTGCAGGCTCTTCTCACAAAACAGTAATTCATCTGAGTCCACCCCACTTCTCCCCTAAACACCTTATCCAGAAGGCTCTAGCTCAAGAAACATGCGGTCCCTGGTACACAGCCATTCACAGCAGGTACAGGGGGGAAAGGAAGTGCACCCAGCCTTCTGTCTGCTTCGTTGTGGAGGTTTCAAGCTCAAAATCATCTCTAACATGAGAGAAAGATTTCCATTTCTACAAGGAAAGCAAACCAGGAAGCATCTCCTACGTATGAAACGCCCAGGGAACACACATTAAGCTGAGAGCAGGGCCCCTGCTAGGCTCAGGTTTTGCCAAGGGAAGTCTTTGACCAGCCTTCAGAGGGTCTGAAAGCAAAGTGTGTCAGCACAGAAAGTATAACCCAGTGCTCTAGAACACCAGCACTTCAGCAGTGATGAGATGTGCTCTGTTAAAACCATCCACAAGTCCACCCAGACCAAACAGCTACAGAAACACAGTTCCCTCCTGGCCCTGACAGCATTCTCTGTCCCAGGGCCAGTGCCTTCTGCCACACACCAAGGACATGAGGGGTAACAGGCACAGTGGCCCATGACTTGAACATCTTGTGAAAAACACCATCTGCTGATCAACAATCCCATTCACCTGACAAACAAGCTGAAACATCAATCCTGCTGGCATTCAGAGCCTTGCAGTGTTCAGTGCATCATTTTGCAATGTCCACCCATAAAACACACTGCCACTGCCTTCCCTCCGCCCGGGTGGCACTCAGAGGCAGACTTTTCAAAGGGAAAGATACAGTTTGTTGACCTCAGGAGGCCACGTGTTCCCTACAGTGTCTCCTCTCAAAACCATGTTTGTCCAAAGACTCACAACTGACCTGACTGACCAAAGCTGCAAACAGCATCAAATGAATCTGTGGTTTCTGCTGCACCCCCAGGGAGTTTATCAGCCAGCCAGTCCATGTCAGAAGTTCACCCAGCCTCTTTTCCAATGAAGGCAAACTTCAAATCAGCACTGCCACATATTTGAAGCCTTTGAGTATTCATCTCAGACATTCACCTCGCAGGGTCTCTGATAAACTTTGAAACCACAGAAAAAATATACAGAGGCTTGGGTTGTGAAAAATCACACTCTGATAGAGCCTGACCATAACTGTGCTGTTCCCTGGGCTGAGGGGAGGCTGACTGCAGTCACCTCCCAGAAACAACATTGCTGTAGTTGAGTTGGTTCAGCACACAAACAGAGCAAGGCTTTTAAGGAGGGAACTTTATTAGACCAGCTGATGGTCACTGGGGAAGAGGAACAGAAAAGCTATGTTGTGTACCTGAAAGCTTGCCCCTGACTAATCTTGGCTAATCTAATAAACATCTCCTTTCAAGCCTGGCTTTACAGCATTTTCCGGGCATTTTGCAGCCATTCTCCGCAGGATGAGGAACTGGGCAGCACCATCTGCTGGGAAGCTGCAGAAAGCCACCGGCTTGTGCCACTCCTGGGGTCAGCGCTAGCTTCCTGTGGGAGAAGGCACTGGGTGACACCAAGAAACTGTGACAAGTCACTCACCTGAATGGGCAGCACCCTCAGATGTTCCTAACAATGAAAATAAGTTTGCTGCAGAGCTCCAGATGGTACTTCCATGGTACTCCTGAGAGCATCAGGATTGCTCTCAGTCAAGCGAGGACCTATGTGTCTGGCCATGGTTTGATTTTTAGCAAGAGTCAGCATTAACTTCCCTGACAAGGCTGAGTCACCCAGCAGCAGCTCCAGGGCAACTGTTTGCAAGTCTGCACAACAAAGACAGCTGAAGAGATTTATCCCAAAGTTTCCCAGATAACTCACTAACGCCTCACGCCCATGCTTCTACCTTGTTTCACACCCCAACACATTAAAAAAAAAGAAAAAAGAAAAAAAAAAGAAAAAAGTTATTTAGGCCAGGTGAATTCCTGGATCTGGTTCACGAAGCAGCTGAAAAGACGGATGTACTGGCCACAACTGGAGGGCTGGTGCAGGACAGGAAGGAGCAATGGAAGCTTAAGTCAATATTACCACTAAAAATCACTTGTACAGCTCAGCAACCTTTGGAATCTTGGAAAAACAGACATCAAATATAAAAGCCAAACTAAGTCCATTTGTAAGTGAAACAAGATGCTCCAGTTGTACCATTCAAAAGAGCATCATGACTGACAAGGCAAACTACAAATAACTGTCTTGATTTCAGGGTAAAATAACCACAGGAAATCTAATGACAGTGCAAATGCTCTGTTTGAGAACAGGCTTACTTTAAAAGCTTTGCCTAAGCTAGCTCATTTTTGCATGTAATCAATTATCCTCAAATCCTTTTAACTAAGCTAATAAACGAGTGACATCAGAGGTACTGAAACACACCATCTGTCAGTTTTACTGTACAATCCCGTTCTCTCCAATCTGTGTCCATTATGGAAGATTGAGTACAATGGACCTCAGCAGAAAGGTCCAGAAGGACAGATGATACTGACCCTACACATCTGTAGGACTTGCATTTTCCTCCTGTCTGGGTCCACATGACAACTTCAGGGTTGTCTCTCAATTGCAAATTAAGAAATACACAAAACCCACTGAAAAACATGAAGCTTTATTTAGAATAATGATTTTTCCATTGTGTTCCAACCTTAGTTGACAATGATGCCAAAAGCAATAGCACATGATAGGAATTACATGGGCAAAGGAAGGTTCAACACAGCTTCTGGTGCTAGCTGTGTTACTAACTTGAGAGTGGGAAAAATACCAGCTCAGTACTACCATTTATTTTGTTTCTAAGCCCAAAATATTGACTCTTTTCAGAGTGCTACACAATTGGACCAAAAAAAATATATTTCTGGGAGACATAAGCATTGTAACTGAGGAACTACATGTGTTCTGCAGCAAACTGGGAAGCATCCAACCACACCTCAAGCAAAACACTATTTTGTGATGAGAGAACAAGGTTCAGCTGCCTAACGCAATGAGTATTTGGCACGGTGCATCCTTTCAGTATGCCACTAAAACAAGAAATCAGATTTAGGAAATTTAATTCCAAACTCACCCCACCCATACCCTCCCTCCAGGTGTAACAGCCAGGGCACAGGCTGGAACCTAGAGGCCTGGGCTTACCCACCATCCTGCAGGTCACCATTTGCACCTCCCTTGTCCCTCCTGATTTTAGCATGCTCTGAATGGGCAAGGCTGAGACAGGAGATGGAGGGCCTGTTTCCTTCCAGCCCTTATTTAAGTCCCACAGCCAACACAAGTCAACTTCCAGCAAGGATTTCCAGGAAGCTTGGGAAGTGCTTGGGAGCAGATCCTGGGTGAGCTGAGGCTGCTGCTCTAACACAGACAGTGACAGGAATGGTGGAAGCACCAGCACTTGCCACAACTTACCAAGGCTGTTTCCTCTTGGACAAAACCAGCCTTTATGCAGGAGGCTGTCAGAAGTCGCAATAAAACACTGTTAGATCAGCTCCTCTTCCTCCTGCCTTCAGATCCTAATTTGAGCCCTTCTGCCCGCAGGGGATGCGCTTTCTGTGCGACACCATCACGGAGTGCTGGGACCACGACCCCGAGGCTCGGCTCACTGCCCACTGCGTGGCCGAGCGCTTCAACCTGATGGCACAGATGGACTGCGACGACATCCTCAACAACAACACGGACAACGAGGCCAGCAAAACAGCTTCTCCAGGTGGGGAGCACCAGGACAGCGATGGGAGCACGAATATGCAGTGACACAGCAGGCAAAAACCCTCATAACGAGGAACAAGAGGATGAGGGAGAAGTATTTAGCCCATGAGGGGAAAAAGAATCACCTCGCTGTGTTTTTCAAAATGGAACTAAGATCTAGTACATAACTTATTTATAAGATCTGTTTCCTCCCACAGATACAGTGACCTGTGGAATCAATACTTTGGTTACAGTGCAACATTATATATGAACTGATTTTGTACTTACTTTAAATGTATGATGCCAAAGCATTCTTTTTATTATTTTTTAAAATAATAATGTTTAATCTTTCATTAATAAGCACCTGAATTCCATGTCTATCTTTTTTAAGTCCTTGTATACTACCCTCGTGAGTTTCTTTTCCAACTGCTTAATCTGCAGAGAACAAGACAATTTTCCTTTTTTAATGGCCTACACACACGCAAAATCCCTGTTGTAGCAGCAAAAAAACCATCTTGAAATGTAACATACCCTCAATGGAAGAAACAGTGGCACACAAGAAAATTATTCATTGATCAGAGTCCTTAATATTGTGCAAAGATACACAATGATCCACTCTGCAAAAGCCTGATATGCTGCAACTCCAACACACCTTTTCTCACTGGTGAATTCCTGAGTGTCCTTGATAGTTCAGGTGAAGTTTCTTTGATAGAAATCTAAGTCACCAGTGTAGACCCCGCTGCTTCACACTAAAATCTCCCCATGCAGGGTATCTAGACAACTCCTTCCCCCATCAGATCGGTTTCCAGCCTCTTCCAGCCAGATCTGTGCTACAGTAAGTGTCAACACAAAAGTGTTGGCTAATTCTTCTTGCAACTCTCGCACTCCTCTGCTGAGTTACCCCCCCTCCCTCCCCCCAGGGAACTCAATAAGACAGAACTCAGACCTTTATTCCCATAATCACCACACCAAGCCAGGCTGCCTCTATTCTGGAAAGCAATTAAGGAAAGGTAAGTCATAACTTGCTCTGAACCCTGGCACTGTGCAAATTCCTCCACCCTTGGGAGTAAAAGGGAATAGAAACCGTAAGTGATCTTAAGCCCTGCACGCCCATACTTGACACCTACACAGAGGTGTATCTTTCAGGATAGCACTGGAGAGGAATTCCTTGCTTGCCACCATGCAGCTGCATGGATCAGCCCTGAAAGAGGGGAAAGGAGCAAACTGTACAGCAGCCACGAGCTTTCTACAGCTGAGGCTCCCCAGTGTGAAACAGGGAAGCAAATCTGCAGGTCTGGTTTGGTTTACTAAAATGCTGTGACAGCACCAACCCATACAAAAAGCTTTTCTTCTCTAGCTATTGTTTCCACCTCTTTGGACTGTTTCCACAGCTCCTAAATTAAAAGCCTAGAACCAAATTGTCCCTAAATCCTTCAAAGGACAGAAGGGGAATGAATTAGGTTACATGAAATTTAAATAACAAAAAATTTGCTTAGCTACCACATATAAATCTCCACCTGCAACTGTGACCACACCTGTCATTCTCACTAATCTTCACCTGGCTGCTACCTCCTGTCATCTTACAATTTTTCAAGTTAACCCTTTTCTCTTGAATCACATCATCCCCAGTTTCCCACAAATACACTTTTCCCACCCACCTGAGTTCAGCCTCATTTCCTTAATACATTAACCACTGCTCTAGCCCATGGGGCAGCTTTACTGTAGTGAATATAAAAACCACAGGAACACACGGAACTCCCCTCAGGCTGTCCAGTCTTTCCTTCCCATAATATTTCATGCAGAGTTTCCGTACCAAGTTTTGTACCGAGTTGTTTGGATACACTGATAAATATGTTTACTTGGTCTTCCAAGTTCGGCTCAAGAGGCTTTAAAAGGCACTCTGACCTGTTCTTCCCACAGATGACAGGGACAGAGGGACCAGCCTGTGCAAACCAGACACTTGAAAGCTGCATCTGATTCTGATGGCTGAAATCCAGATTTTCCTGGAGAGACAGACTTCATCCTAGGCTTGATAGTTTACACTGTAAATATGCTGAAAACTTAATCTATTCCCCTCCCTTTTGCCTAAAACCTTGAACAACCCAATTTGCATATTGCATTTTTTTCCATAAAACACAAATCCATCAGGATCACATGCCTGAATGCCTGCATTAAATAGGAGTGACTTGTCACACTCTGTTTTCCATAAGCAGCAGGCTGCACAGCACCTCTGAAGAGAGCCACTTATTTAAGCTCCAAGAGCTGTTTACAATTCAGGGAGCCTAAAACCACTGAGATCAATCAGAACTTTGCTCTTAAATTCAGTGGAGCCCAATCAGGCCATAAAGGCAGAAGGGATCATAAGCCAAAGTCCTACATTTTGCCATGTTCCCTGTTGAACACACTGTGGTTCTAGCAAATGTCTACATAGGAAGCAGCAGTGAGCCCTTCCCTGTGCTCCAGAAGGTGCAAGATGGAAACAACAGCAGTTATGCAAGAGAATCAAATCTGGTCAGAGTTAAAAATACATCCATTAGTCCGCAGGGTGCTTGCAACTCCCAGAAGAATCACAATTACAATTTAAACTGGATGTACCGTGGCTAGTTGTTTTTTTTTTTAAACTGTTTTCAACTATGTCCTTTGTTTTGAGAAGTAGAAATCTGCATCCTAACTAAATCCACATCAGGAACCATTCCAGTTCTGGTGATCATCTGAGCAAAGGAAGGTTTTACCTTCTTTTTTCCTAGCAGCATCCCCATGTTAAAAGAAATCATTTCATGTGTTTTATAAAGCTACTTCTTCAGCACTGGGTCTATTTTTACACAACAAAATTAGTAACAGCTTTCCTAGTGTGAAACCACAAGCATACCAGATGAGGGAGGAAGAGAAATAACTTGACTGATAATGTTATATAAGGAACACAAATGGGTTTATGGTCAACATAGGAGCTTTTCCGTCTGATTTACAGCCATTACCTTGACAAATTCCCAAATCAAAATTTTAAGCAGAGCTCAGTGACTGAGTCATAAGTCTCTATTTTAGTAAGCATAAGTTTGATCCCTGGAGTATGCTCAGCTGAAAAAGGTTTATTTTTGCTCTGATCACTGCAATATTAAAAGCTGGATCTTGCACCACAGCCCTTTCTGTTTGTTTAAATCAAATGTGCCAAGTGACACAGACAATAACTATGAAACATAAATTTATTTTGTTTCTCTACCACCCCCAGTTTGGTGCAGGTACCAACGAACTATGGAAGAAATTCATGTTACACTATGATTCCTACCCCAAATCCTGGAACAGACTAGGAGTGCACCCCAAATGTGCCACAGATCCAGAAACAAGGAGGAACTAATCCCACTGTTTTAATTTTTATTTTTATTCCTGGTTAAACATGAAAATGTGCAGTGGATATCCAAAACTATCATAACAGGATGGTTGGAAAGAATACCACAAATAAGACAAGTAGGGCCCAAACATTCTTCTGCTGGAGAATATAGTTCCTACTTGAGCACACAGTGCCAAAATATCCCACTTTTGGGACCAAGGAAAGCCCAGACAGATCTCCAGCGTAAAAGATAATAACAACCTACTCTTTCCAGTCACCTGATCTCTAGGAAAGCAGACAGAACAAATGAATCATTTTGTATCTTTATTGTCCCCCCCCCCCACTTCTCACAAACGGACTATGACTCGCATTAAGATCTCAGTGCATTTCACAGCAAAAAAAAAAAAAAAAAATGTACAAGAGGATCAAAACAGTTGTGCATAAACCCAACTCCTTTTTTTTTTTTTTTTGCATGATTTACAGTTTGTGTTGAAAGTTAACATGGTTATTTAAACCTTCTGATGCATTCTTACACTTGCATCTCCTCTATGGAAAACATCTTACCAGATCACACACTCGTGAGTTCTCACGATGCTGGATCAGGTGCAGCCATTGCCATGGCTGGGAAGTGGCAGATAATGTTATATACACTGATTGGAAGACTACATCAGAAGAAAAAACAGAGTAAGGCACCACTGTTGGAAAAATTAAGGTAGCTTGTAGTTACAACAATAACGAAAGCCATAATAAGTACTATTCTTAATTGCCAGCAATTCTTAGACTTCAATAAAATAGTTATTAAAAAAAAAAAAGGATGTTTGTACCTGAATACAGTTTCCTGATATCTGATTGTGTTTCAAATCAATACCCAGTCCTCAGCATAATCAGTTGTTTGGTTTTTTGTTTTTATGGTAAGATGAAAAATCAAGACCTACAGTCCATGTATTCAAGGTCACATTTCACTGCTTTGCTCTGAACAACACCACAGGAAAAAAACCAAAACAATCCAAAGGACAGTTTGTAACACTGATACTTCATCTCTGAGATGATTAGATGGGCAGAAAAATTTAAATACAAAAATTGTACATTTTCTGTTCATTTTGAAAGCCTTAAGTCCTCGGGAAGATAAGTTGGAGGAGAAAAAAACAGGCCAAACCTCATTACTTTATAACTTGAGAAAAATCAGTCACTCAAAGAGATTTAATAAAATTAGAGTTGAAAAGTGTTCAAATTACTTTTCCAATTCAAGTCAATTATTTCAAGTATATTAAAACATTTCAGAGGAAAAATTTCTCCATGGTTACACGTCTAATTGCTTTTATAAATCCATAAAAAAGAAAAGTAGTCTCTACATATATTCCATGTTCCTCCAATGCATGCACACGTTCTCTCCGAAGAAAAGGTCGTCATGATCCAGCTGTTTCTTAATACTGATTTCGGGCACATCTTCCAAACACCCCTCCAGTTTTCGCCAAGAAGGTTAATTACTGGGCATAAAAGCAGCAATATTTTGTTGCTATTGTCTACATGGGTTCTGAGAAGGTTTCAGTTATTAAAGGGCTTGATGCAGATTCCAAAAGAGTTCATATGTCACTCCAAAATCCAACAGGTCTCTCTTCTCTTAGGCAGCTTTTGCAATCAGATCTACTTAGAAGAATCTTACACAATGCAGATAAAATCTCTTGGGTCATACAAAAAACAAGGTGGTTGAATGTACCTGCCAAGTTTGTCTCTACAACTTGGATTTTTACCCTTTTTTTAAATAGCTTTAAAGTGCCCTAGTATAGTTATTTCTTTACGCTCATTTAAACTTGCACAATTACATAAAAAGGGGACACTCAGTGTGATTACTGTGTTTTGAGAGACAGAGGAAAAGGAGAGGAAAACCAGAAAACTCATCTTAAAGCAGGTTTTTTTTTTCTAGTTAGTGTCTGTTTGCTGAGTTTGTGCGGCAGAGACTGTTTTCCACAGGGGTTTATGATAAACCCAGCCATCTCCCTGCAATTTGAAGAGAAAACATGGTTATAATAAAGACACTGAGAATTCCCTTCACATATCTATTAGGCTGATAACTGTGAAAACCAGAGGGACATAGCTTATACCTTCAACTCCACAGACTAAGGCACAGAGGTGAATGCTGCAGGCTTCTGACACTACTTCAGAACACGTGCAGGCTCTTGCCGAGCCACAGCACTCTCTGGGAGTCGACTGCACTTGTAATTAACCCAGTCAAAGAGCCACTCTTCTCCACTCCATGATCCAAATTACTTTAAGAAGCCAAATAAGCAGCCAGCAGAGAGGCAGTTACCCAGGATTGTCAGCTCTAACACAGACCAACTGCTCACCTAGAAATGAAGTAGCTCAGGATTAAGTTTAAACATTTTCTGAGTATGTCTGTGTCTTGGGTTAGCAACAGAATTTCACCTTTTCTAAATCTGGATACTAGCAATACAACTATGTAAGTCTGAGCTAATTATACTAACACAGCTTTAGAGAACATAAACCTTTATTGGAGCTAACAGATAGTCCTGAACCTTACAAAACAGAACTGGAAGAAAGCCAAGAAAAAGAAACTTTTTGGACTATGTTCTAAACCCTTACTAAATCATAGATACGGGAAGAAGAAGGTGTAATTACATTACTGCTGTGTTACAGATAAAGCTTTAATTGTAAGGAGAATCTAAACTACTACAGCACAAGTTTCAGTCAAGTCCTCCCCTCTTGCAAAGGGCTCAACAAAGCTCTCCACACAACAGGATCTCATCACCTGGATCACAAGAAAAGCCTGTTTTAAAGTTATCATACCAGCAACCCCCAATCCTCCTGATCAGGCTGCAGTTCACCTTGTTAAATCTTACTATATTACTGCTACTAACATTGTTGAAGTACAGGCTAAGCCACAAATAAGCTATATCCAAAATCTAATGTAGAAGAACAAAAAAATTAGTGCAAAGTTGAGAATAAACTCATGTTCACTCTTTCTAGCAATATGCTGGGTACATACACACACAGCCTAGGCAAAATTAGTACTACTGATCATTTTCTTTGGATATTTACTGTTACACTCTACTTACACATCTATATGCAAAGCTGTTTTCCGTGTGCTTGGTAAAGGAAACTGGACCACAAAACAGGCAAATATTTTGATGCAAGGGAATCACAGAATCAAAGTGTTTGGGAAGTGAAGAATAAAGTCATACCTTTACATGTTTAGGAGTCTTATGTTACCTTACTCCTATGGATCCCATGGACCCAAATTATAAGATCTAAGGCCAAATTCTCTATTCGGACAGGACACAGACACACATGTGCACCTGCTTGCATAATAGATCTACTCCTGTCTTCATCAACAGCTAAATGCTTGGGAACTTACATCTTTAAGGAAGTATTTAGTACACCAAGGTGTTTCTGTTTCAGCACGAAGTCTCTCTTCATTCCTCTGTCGTTCTTCAAGGGCTCGCTTGTGCTCTGTAGCCTTATCAATGTCTCCATCCCGCAGAGACTCTGTCACATGCTGCCACAGCCTCCTGCAGAACAAATGGGTTACTTTACTGTTCAAAAGTTTCCTCAGCCCGTCCCCTCAAACTACAGGATCACTGCAAGCAGTTCTCTCAGAACAGGAGCATTCCCTCCCCTTACACATGAAAACCAGCCCAGGTCTGAGTGCGATGCTGTTGTGCAGGTAAGGGCTCACGGCTATGCCAGCAACTGGGAGCAGGTAGGAATGGCTCTGAGGTTCTGGCAGTGCCAATCTGTTTGCCAACCCTTTAAAGTTGCTATGGAAGTGTTATTCAACAAGCAGTTTCTTGTGAGGATGTCCCTTGTCAGGAGCTGTGCAGCTGACGGTTAAAAACAAAAAAAATAAGGAGGCTCTGTTCTAGCAGGCACTTCGTGAACTCGAAAAAACATCTGTTCATGAATAAGAGACGAGATAAACAACTATGTGTCTGCACTTGGGTTTTGCACTTTTTTTCTGTATTCTTGACTTTTATTTTTAAAAGCATGAAAAATTAAGATCACTGCTGCTAAGCACTATGCACAAATAATTTCTACAGTTGCAGGTTTTCCTAAGGCACTCACCAGACTGCTTAGGGCAAAAAGGATCAGGTACGAGCAAGCACATACTCTACCTAGATTCAAAGGGTCCTTGCTTCTCCAGGGGCCGGACTCGTTTTCTTGTGACAGTCAGTTTTGTCAAGTCCACGTATTTTGTCTCCCCGTTGCTGTAGGTGAACTCGAGCACACTGTTCCACTCCCCCTGCACTCTGCACACCACCGTGTTCGTTGAGTTCTGCTTCACTTCACCCGTGACTCTAGCAAAGAAATTTGGTTTTAAAAGGCCATGTCTAAAGACACCTGAGGACTCTTAGTTGCATAATCACTCAATCCTGAATGAGTTTGCACACTTGCCACATTGCCTTGAAAAACGTTAGTTCCTTGAATTTCATTTGCATGGAGAAGCTGAAAGAGCAAAGTGACTTTCACTCACTGCTCTAGTTCTCTTCAGGTTACCCAGGAAACTCCATTTTTGGCTTCACCTTAAGCTTATTTCAAACCTTTTAAGGGAATTCAAAATGAAAAAGAAACTAACACAGGCCGGTTCACATGTAACAAGAAGTTGATCATTGCCACTTGAAACATCACATCAGGAACATAGTTCAGACTTATTTTAATAAAAATTAAACTTTCTAGCAAGAATATATCTCATGACTCGCTGGCACTTTATCTCGAATCTTTATATTTCAATGTTCTCCATATGTAGGTGGTCTCGTTTTTATGGTGCTCATATAAGCAGCAGACACACAGAGGCAGAAGAACAAGGTAGGAAATCAGGAATCAGGAGAACTGCTTTTGTTTCCTGTCTCATCCACAGAAACCTCTGCCAATAACAAGATGTGAAAAATGTCTTTCTAACATGCACTATTTCATTCAAGGTGCTGCACAGTGCTCAAGTATCACCATAATTACACACACTGATGCATATTTTTCTCCTCAACATCAAGACCTGTCCAAAGACCTTCTGACACCCACTCCATCCTGACCCAGTTGTGGAGCACTTCTTGGCAAGCAAGTTACCACCCTCAAACAGAACTTTTCTCCTAGAAACAAAGAATCAAAAGGGTTTGCGCATTATGCAAACCAGATTTGAGATGTTCTCAGTTGTAAGGGGCTGCAGGATTCACAAAGGACACTATCTCCAGCTCCAATTAAACTGCAATTACCTGTACCTAAGCTCCCTAAAATACACCACTCTCCAGCTCCCCTTCCTGCATTTCATCAGCACTCACAAAAAGCACAGGCTACATCTCCTTCCACACTTCCATCCTGAGCAGCTAGGAACAGCTGACTTGCACACCACAACTACATACAGGAGAGCAGGAAAGCAGCACTTCTGTGCTCCCACCCTGTGTGTGGTGCCACACTCAGAGGAAGAAGGGAGCACAGAACACCAATCCCACTTCCCTTCTTCCACACGCACTGGTCACTCCCTGCTGTGTCTGCACTGACCTGGCATCAAAATAGAGAAATTAATCTCTCAAGCAACAAAACAAGGATAACAGGTCAGACCTTTCAGCACAGAGACACTGGATGCCAGTCAAATCAGAGCTGCAGGGAATCTCTGGGGCAAGCGGGGAAAGCTCACAGCCAGCTCACAGCAGGAGGCAGCAGCCAGGACTTCTGCCACATCATGGTCCAGCAGCTTAAACCTAATTTAACCTCACTAGAAATATCTTTAAAAAATCCCAAACAGACTGATAAATATGTGCTGCTCATACACAGTTTTCCATCACAAAAATTTAAAATTCATCATTTTAAGAATAAAAGCACATTTACAATTTTTGCTTTTTGTGGAAGTTAACAAGCACAAACAATTACTGAAACCAACTGAAAGAGCATGTGACAAGCAAGCAGTCTTCATTTTGTGCTGCTTTTCATTCTGCGACTTCCACACCTCACCAAAGCTACTACACATGGTGGAGTCCCTCTTCTCCTCCCAAGAGTTCCACGAACAGCCTGAATCCACAGGATGCCAGAGACCAGCCCAGTCTGACTCTGCAATTACATCTTCACAACTTTAAGACTTGATTTTTTCCAAGCACTGTGTGGTAACAACACAATACTGACATCTAGTATTTTAACATCAATCATAAAATTACTGCCTCTGCTCAGCTTGAAGTAAACAAAGCTGTATCACTCACTACTAAGGTGCAGTGTTGACCTGCTCCATTAAACTCTCATTACAACTTGTATTTCTCCAAGTTGCTTTGCTCTGTGACACACATTCCCAGCATTGCAGATCATAGTACCTGCCTGAACTAGTACCAGTGATAAAAATCTGGTAGCAGTTATTTGTAAGCTTGGCATGACTGATATATGTCTAGCTGTTCGTTATCATTATCCTCTATTTCATCCAGTTAAAGAGGTACAGGACCAAGGAGCCAATATCCAGCTGAGGTCTAACAAGAAGGGTCACTCTACAAAAAAAATCTATACCATTGCCATAGCAACTCACTTGCACTCTGGGTAACCATGACAACACTGCTGCTTCCCCATCAAGAGATTCTTTTGGCAATGTCCAATCATCACCATGTCAAATTTTCAATAGTTGCAGTACCTTGAACAGATCTCTCTTTAAAAAGCCTCTACATCTGTGACTAATTTCAGAGAGACAAATAACAAAACAGTTTCCAAAATTAAATCACTGAAGTAAAATTACATCCTATCACTCATTTTTTATGGCACAAGAGGAGCTATCCCAAGGTGGAAGATACATTGTAATCAATGGAAAAAAATTCCAAACGATGTGTCACTTTCAAATTGCATCAAGTGAAACAGAATTACATGAAAGCTTCAGTTCTCCAGCTGCCATTGGGACAGGGGAGCTATACTTCCAAGTTAAACTCCAACCATGTACGGGAATTCATGGGGCAAGGTGAGGCTTTTTGTATTCTTTAAGCAACAAATACAGCCTTACTCTACTGTTTCAGGAAAAATGATTTAGAGAAGACTGCTGATTTTTTGCAATCTGAGAGAGCAACCCACATCTAAGAAATTCTGATGTTCTAGGCTGTTACATATTTCATATTATGATCTCCAACATTATTTAAATAAACACGATTCAGTAAACAGCTGAGTGCAAAATGCTCTGGATTCTTTGTGTTACTACCACCCAATTCGTTCCTTCCTCAATTAATTGTCTATATTAGCACAAGAGTAATCTGCAGCAGTCTTACTACAAAATGTCAAAAAAACCCCTTTTGCACCAACTGCGCAGACACTTCCTAGCATTTGCTAGAAGCAACCCCAAACAAATTTCCCGGGGATCTTCTTTCATTTACCTGTTAGTTTCAAAACATGCATACAAGTGAAGAACTACCATTAAAAGAACTACCACTTTTGTCTTCAAAAAAGGTAATTTTACCTAGAGATTTTCTATAAGCTGCTTAAACTTGATAGTCCAAAGTTTCTTACACAGAAATCCTAAGACAATGATCCCTGCGGTGCACTTACAATGCATGTTGCAAACAACATGTAACCCTTTAAGACAGTGAGATCAATCTCGATTCAAACAAACAAACAAACATTCTCACCGATGCAATTTGCCACCGTAGAAGGGTTTGGTGTGGAAGTTAATACTGGCAGAATACCCAGTCTTTGCACAGTTTATGCTGACTTTTCCTCCCAGTTCTACCCAGGGAACAGTTAAAATTGACCGAGCGTATGCGCAGGGCAGAGAGAACGTGTATTCTTCCCCATGTTCCAAGAGACTTAGGATGCCTGTGTGGAGAAATACAAGAATCCCTGAATCAGTATCATTTCAGAAAAGGTCAGCTTTTTGAAACATAGTCAATCCAACTTCTGACTACTTTTCCTCACAGCCCCTCACACCAACATATAAAATAAAATTAAAAAACCCAAAAAAGTGACATTTATTAGATTCTAGATACAAGCATTTTCCTGAAAGTACTAACCTGAGTAACATGTACTTATGTTTCTTTTGGAGAAAAAACACTTATCCCAGCAATACTGCTCCATAAAGCACAATACTGTGCTGTGCACACACTCCTCAGTAGTACGTAAAAGGGTTGGTCACTCTCTTACTGATGGCTCTGGAGCACAGCAAGACAAGACTTGCACTGACAAAAGGAAATAACAAATGAATTCCCTGAACTGCAGATCCTGAGGAAGGCTAATACTCCCGTTTTGCCTCCCTATAATACACCTTACCCTATCTGAAGGCAGATAGCAGAGACAACTCTCTTTACCGCACCTCTGCCAAGATAAACCCAACTCTTGCCTGACAGTAGCTTTTGCAATAAATGTCAAGAATCTCATAAAATAGTAGAATTTTTCTTTGAGTTTTAAGATATGTCGGTTTGTGTCATTCCTATTAAAAAAAACAAACAAAACCACAAGGTTCAACTCTTGCCATCACAAGACCGTAGCACAGCACCTGGCTGCTGCCGGCCTCAGCCTGTGCCTCCGGAGCACAGGATCACTGGGGCACCTGACATCAGTAGGAACAACATGAGAAATCCTGAAAACGTATAACCTGATTTGAGAAAGGTCCTAGAGGAGATATCAGCTTCTGAGATTACCTGGTACAGCCAAAGCATCGAGATGTGCCTTCCACATCCCCTGCCATTCCCTTGGTCATTCCCTTGTCCGGTGCGTAGTTTACATGAAAGTGCCTGGAATCCCCAGCTACTGGGCAATATACACAGGGGACACAGAATGGGAGAGGCTGTCTCATCTCTTGCAGTAAATACTAGTACTAAAGGGAAATCACAGTTAAAGGGCAGTTCCCCTTCTCTCTGTCCCTAAAGGATCCAATTTTTCTAGTTAAAGAAAATCAAAACGTGCATAGTAAGATAGATTAACAGTCATACAGGGAGATGTAGCAACACTTCTATTTAACAAATGTCTGATGCAAATTTACTCATAAATATCAGTTTACATCACAGTAACTGCCCTTTGGTTTAAAGGTCAAAATTTTATTTCCAAATATAATCCTGATTTTTGGCAAAGATAAACCTATCTATTTTTCCACCCCATACGAAAATTTGCTGTTTACAATGATGACTTGTAGCATCTTCTGTAATATGCAAACAGTAAAAATAAAGGAAGACATCACCAATGATTATATATTAAGTCTTGCAGATCACAGAGATTAGAGGAAAACCAGAAGTACGTGGAAAAAAAAAAAAATCTAAAAACCCACTCACATCTTTTGCAAGCAGATTATTATAATTTTTTTTGAAGTCTTTGAAACAAAACTACCGAGCAGTATTCCCCTACCAGAGAAATATAACATCAAATCTGCTATCAAACTAATATTTTAACAACCTTCTAAAATGAATAAAAGACAGAAGTTACACTTACCCTCACCAACCATCGTCACTCCTATTGACATTCCTAAGAATTTGCTTTTTGTCCAGACGTGGGCATTGACACACATCTTTCTCTCTACGCACTCAGCATAAAACCCTGAGACAGGAGGATGGTGGGACACTTGCTCGGCTACAAATTTTACTGTGTAGTAGTCCAGCTCTGCTTGGCCTTCCACATCTTTAGACAGATTTACTTGCTCCGAGGGGGAGTGAGCAGGGAAGTTACTGCCGGCATCAGCAGCTACGTCGCTCTTCGGCATCCTCCAGGAGCAGTGGAACGTCTCCCCGATGATGGGATTGTAGGGTTTCTTTGCAATGGCTCCTTTGCGGCCCTCGTGGAACGAGGTGAGATAATACTCAACAAAGCGGATCATCCTCTCCTCAGGGGTGGTGCCGTTCGTGATTGCGATGAAGAGATCCGGATGGGACATGAAGTCCGCGTACATCTCCAACAGCGACCGCTTCTCCAAAATAAACGTGGGAAGAACCACCTGCAATAAAAGAAAACCCAGAAGGCTCTAGTAAGTAAAACAAAAGAGACAGGCATTTTATAAGGGAAGTTCCTGAGAGGAGGATTCTGTCCTGTTTTGGACACCACACATTCAGACTGAACTTTCTTGTCCCTCTTGTAAGATGTGAGCAAAGTACAGTGATCAGAGGTTCCAGAAACGCAATTTGCAAGGCAAAAAAGCCCAGTGAGTACTATTAGGACTAAAGATGTTGAAAGGGACTGAGCATCAGTAAATAAAAACAGCCTAAAAAACCAAAACATATAACAGCAGCAAAGAGATAATGTGTCCCACATGTCTGTGGAGGAGAAAACAAGCATGAAAGAACTCAAACTATTGCAAGGAAGGTTCAGAGCAGAGGTTAGCAGAGGATTTGTCTAACGGAGAGAAAAGCAGCGAAGCTATGCCAGCTCTGGAGAGTTTGTAGAATCTCTCTCACCACAGCAACTAAAACAAGCATCCATGAGAAGTAGCATAGTATAGGTTGATCCTGTACCTCTGAGCAGAGGCACCTTATACTTTCCCAGTTACATTCACCACTACAAAAAATACCAGTCCTGTCCTTTGCTGAGCCAAGAGCAATACTGTGGAGTGAGAGGCTGTGGGTATCATCAGCCTTTTCCTTCCCTGTAGTGGGAACTAACCCCACATAACTAACTATTGTAAACAGCAATACAGGGTGTCTCAACCATGACATCAAGACAACCCATTTAAATCAGCTGCACTCAAAGAGAAAGAGCACATACCTAAAACTCTTAATAAACATGCCTGTTAAACTGAATACACTTGCCATGTTGTTGCAACACCAACCTCGAGTATTCAAGTGGCTTTTCACTTCAGTGCCCTGATACTCTGCCTGCTCTGAACTAAAGACATTATACACAGCCACAAGTCACAACTGGGAGATGGGTTTGACAATTTGTTCCAACTAAGAGAAAAAGTTATCCCAAATCCAATCTTCAATATAAGTGAAATAATGACTTAATCAATTCCTGGTTAAGCAGCAAGGGTTTAAATTTGACCCACAAACAGCAAAGCCTGTTCATACTACCTTTTTTTCTCCTCTCAAGTTGTGAAATGTAAGCTGCCCAATACAAGTGTTTCTAGGGGCTATGTAGCTAGTGCCCAAAAAATAGCTTCAAAAAATAATTCCGAGAGAGAGTGTTTTCCTCATTCCATAGCACTCTAAAATCCATTTTTTTCTTTAAAAGTGCCTAGTGCTTATGGTAAGAAATCTTTACAGGAGTGAATTGAACTTAAGCTGGTAGCAGCCTGATTCTCCCAGATTTGCTGCCCAAGTTGTCTAGTAGGAAATGAGTGTTAATTTTTCCAAGCTGTTTGCTTTTGATATTGCACTCAAGTGTAAAGTCCAATTTTCTCCAGTGTTAATTTTTTTGTGTCTGCTTGTGAGCAAACACAGAAATGAGAATAGCAAAGTGTCTGAGGATCAATAACGAGGAACCAAAAGAAAACTTCTTTTCAGAAGCAGCATGAATACAGCTGTAGAGTTATGCAAGTTGTGTGAAAAAGCACTATCAAGACAGAAAAGAGATCATGGAAGGAAAGCAGAAAGAAAAATATGAGAAGGCTGCAGAAAACCGCAAGAAAAACTCAGGTGCAATCACAGGAAAGAAAACAGGCCATTACAGGAAAGGCAACAAAAACACAGTAGAAAACACAAAGAAAAGGTAATAGAAAAGATATTGTCAGTTGCATTAAAGAAAATCCACCTCCTCAGTCCATTTCTCTTAAACCTACCTCGAACTGGGACATCACATCTCGGGACCTGAAGTTGCTACAGGACACAATTTAATATAAAACACAACATTGTTCAATAAGCTGAGTTTAAAATGATACTTCACTTTTACTGCAGCCAGTCTTTACACTTCAGTTATACTTACTCTTGTTAGGTCCATGCCAAGTTTCAGCTGAGACAAGAGATGCAAGATAACACTGCGCTGCTCTTCCACTGCTCCTAGATCATCTTCTTTATCATCACAGATATCCTCCAGCTCCTCATCTGGATTTATTTCTTCAGGTTCCTGGAATAAGAGCCATAAACTCAGCTCAAAGATGTGACTGGCCAGAGAGTATTCAAAAAGGACTTCAGATTGTATTTAACTGTCCATGTATGAAAAGAGACTAAATAAACCCCTGCAGAGAGCTACACAACGGAATCTATTCACAAGATAAACAACTGCTGAAGAATTTGAAGGGATATTAAGATAACTCAGTGCAGATTCCATCTAGAGGATACAGGCTAAGATTTCTCATCACCTCCCACAATGGGTCATGGAAAAAAAAAAACAAACCTTAAAAGAAATCATGACCTGTTTTCCTGTAAGTTTTATGAGCTCACAGAATGGCAAGCATCTAGCACATACACAGAAACAGCAAAGCAAAAACTACCAGAAATTCCAACCACCTCAATAACATCCCTCCACCTCCACACTATTTCAGCCTTTCCAGTGTTGCCATCATTATTCCAGAGGCTGTATCAAATGGTAGTTCCTAGTTACATGACTACCATCCTGCCTGCTATTTCACAAGCTGCTCTTCACAAACATTATCATATTGCTGCTAGTGCCAATATTTAACAGTGAAGGAAAAAGGAAAAGTAACTTATAGCAGTTTTATAAAGCAACAACAAAGCCCCACACATACACACACTGCATGTGCTGGTTGCCTGTATAACTAAAGCAGACAGATTAGTAGAAATTATATCAGCACCATTTTAACAACCCTCACACCACAAGCTGAGAGTCAGACGCTTCAGGCAGAAGGGACTGTGGTATTCCTAGGGCTCTGAGCCGCATCCTCCTGGGGCAAACAGCTGGGGGGAGGCAGATGCAGAAGGGAGAGGCTCTGAATGCCACAGGAAGGCAGCAATATACCTCTGCCTAAGCAAAGCTATTTGTCCCGGAGCAGCTGTCCTGGCTGGAGGCAGATTTATGAACACTCAACTACCCAAAACATGGGGCCAAGCCCTCACACAGCACTCAAATCCTGATGAAAAGTGCAGTATCACAAAGGTGACTCCTTTCCAAGGATGCCATGCTGTTTGCTATCATAACTACGGGAGGTGAAAATACCTACAGGCAGTGATAACATCAGTCATATCCCATGTATATATTAAGTACTCAAACTGTAACTTGCTTAATTATTGGAAGAAAGGAATTACGTGATTTAGTTGAAAGCTCCTAGCTTTGTTTCTTTTCTTTTTCTAACTTAATGGTAACTACTCTGAAGCATTTAAAAAACTATAAACTGCAGCAACTGAAAAAATTATTTTCCGTTTCGATTTTGCTCCAAGACAGCCCAGTGCTATTGCAGAGACATAAACCAGCACATTATCTTTTCACAATGACACAGTCTAAGCTAAACAACTGTGTGAAACCAACTAGCATAAAGAGAATGTAATTATGATTTTCTAGCTTAGTTAGGAAAACATGTTCTTCATCATAATCCCTGCTGGTTTTTTACTTTAGTATTTTGCAATTCAAATCCATTTTGTCAGTTATAACGATTCAGACTGTAGCTGATAATGATACAGACTGTAGCTGTATTTCAAATACACTAAGCCATCCTGAAGTCAAGTGATGAGAGTTGTTCAGATTAAGAAAAACAGATGCAGCAAGACCTAGAAAAAAAGACAGGGAGATGTAATAGCTGGAGACCAGCAATTTTGTCTTTTGTCTGCTTAGGTAGCTCTTCTTGGGCCCATTCTGAGAGTGTAATGAATTTCAGTTAGGTTTTTTGCACTTCATTATTTACTTGTTTTAGATCAAAATGCAAGGCAATACTGCCTATTTCAACACCTTGCATTACCATCCCAACTGGCTCCCTCCACTTGATGTTTAATTACATAAAGCAGCAAAAAATTGTTGAAAAAACAAAGTGGAGAGTTTCATTTACTGCAACTGGACTCACTCCTCCTCCAGTACAGCTAATCAAAAGTATGAGAATAACTGTCATTAAATCATTTTCCCATAATATGACTGAAACATTCACAGATATTCCTCTAAATAATTCCCCACAGAAATGGGATGTTCACATTACCTTACCCTTGTTAGCTGGCAGGGCTCTGCAATGGATTGCTCTTCTCTGACAGATGCTGGTTTGTTTATCTCTGCTGGGAAATTCTGAGCTGCTCCATTTTTGAAGTGGTTTGCCAGAGAGATCTTCGGTTCCAACCAACTGATTGTCGTTCCTGAAGCAAAAGAAAGTTTGCGCTGAAACTTGCTCATCCTCTGCAAGGTCAGTAAACAGCAGTTTTTCAAAAAAGAGCTATTTTTTTATGGAATAAGCTGAAAGCAGCCAACTCCTCCTGCAGCCAATGCCTCCAGCAGCCACTAAACAAAGGTGGTGCAATGAGACACCACCTTCAGTGATCATTAGCACAAACACTGCGATTGGCGAGCTGTAATACATGCAACTTGGACTGGAGAAACTAGTTGGTGTCATGAAAGGTGTAATCAGATACTACAGGAGGAACCCAGTATCACAGGAATGTTAAGTAACCCTTACAATTTTCTTTAACTGGTACCAAAAAAAAAAAGCTGCTTTTCACTTATCAGCTTCTCAAACCCAGCTCAGTTCTACATTAAAAAGAGATAAAGCTGAAGTTTTTTCATCAGTGTTTTCTCTGGAGAAGGTGCTTGTCTTTTCTCAGCTGCAGAAAAGGTAAGCACACGCTGTTGAATAAATAATAGTTGTCAAAAAAAAAAAAAAAAAGGCTGCAAGACTTGGAAGGCTATTACCCACCTGATGATTCCAGCATCTCCAGTTACTCCCAGCTAATTTATCAGAACATATCGGGTTCCTCATTAATAATACAAATGTTCCATTCTTTTTCAAAGGGTAATAAATGTACAGGTGATTCCAATCAGTTTTTACTGAAGAATACACAAACTGACAAACCATCTTGGCTGTGTTGCAAACATAGAAATCACTAGGAAACCTGAATTTCTACCACCAGAGAGAAGTTCCCTGTGCTTGGGAACCTATATTAAAGAGTCTGTTTCCTCTTCCTATATGATACACAATCCTTTATTTCCAGACCCCTGTTACCGGGAACTAGGTCACATCCTCAGCCACAACAGACAGAGTAAGCTTAATTCAGATAAACAGCAGCATTTCCACCAGGAAAATACTGGGGCAGGAAAAAGGTCCAGCTTTACTATTGAGCCAAGACAACTTTTCTCACAGTAAGGTAGTTTATTTTCACAGTCTATTACCCATTAATCTGTTACATAATAAGAAACAAGAATTCCTGAGCAGTTTAAGATATTTACACAGAAGTTTCAAAGAAGTCAAAAAATAAAATGCTCAGAATGTCACTGTCACACTTATCTTTTTGAAAAGGTTTTACTCATCTTTAAAACCTCTTCATGACACTTGCTTTCTAAGCTTTAACTTTCAACACACTAATTTCTAACTGCATAGTCTAGGCTGCACTTAACCCACACTCACTGCCTCTATATTAGCTTGAATTTAACAAATAGCCTCCCTTTTATATTCCCTATCAGCCACATTTAAAGCAACCTTAATAATTATGTGCTGTTTAATTTTTGGGCTTAGGAGCGTATTTTTAAAATATCTGAGCTACCAGGTTGTGTTTTAATCTTTGTGAATGGACAAGATACCACCTTAATACTTCTCTTTCACTGGAAGATCATATTCAAATCTGCTCTCAACTATTTTTCACAGGCACAAACTATTCTCCTTACCCGTGATCTCCTCCTCCCTAAACGTCTTCAACCCATTTCTTTTTAAACAGTTGTCAGCACTTCCCCTGTGCTACAACTAAAAACCTCCCACAGTGTAGAACCTTTACTTCTAGCATTGTTCCTCAAGAGTTGCAAATTGTTGCTGCAATTCACCTTTATGATAACAAAGTACCTGGTTTTTTTTTCAATCCAGTACATTTCACCACTTTTGACTTGAATTTAGAAAAAGTTCATAGCTGCAACTTTCTTGTTCATCTTTAAGTTTGTGATTCATGATACATCTTGATGTGTTGGGGTAGTATTTTCACTCTTCTGTTTGTTTTTTTTGGTGGCTTTTGTCATCTAACAATTTATAGCAAACTAGAACTCTTATATAATTTCTAATTCTTGTTTTTTAAGCCTGACAAGTACTTGTCCAAGACATTCTTCACAGTCAAGTACCGCTTTAACAGACTCAAAAGTACTTCTTTCCACTTTGTGTTTAAACTGATGTTATGTTAGACAAGTCTCCATCACTTCCTCCTTCACCCCAGTCATGTCTAGGTGAAGCATGATGCTCTGCTTTTCTGATCCTACTAAGATTATATAGTGTTTGTATATATTTTATTAGATAGAACAGTTTGATTTCAAACTTTTCCTTTTTCATGTTATGTTTTCCTACATTTAAATATAGAAAAGCCTCCTGCAACATTCGAATTAAGCTACAACTCTTTTTCTTTCTATATTAACTCCTGAACCCTCCAAAAAGGCTCTGCCAGTTGAACCAGAAGTATCCCTCCTGAGTTAAGAGGAGAAATCTAAGCTAAATGGATTTTAATAATAATAACGATGATAATAATAATAATAATAATATTCTTTGCAATCCTTGAAAGGAACAAGTGTATTATGGTGTCTCTAGAAAGGCCACAGCAGGGGTGAGTGTGGAAGGCTGCAGAAAGGAACATGCATTCTTTTAGTGGTCTATTTTTAACTCTGGCCCCAGTAATGCATCATCCAATTTGTTGATCCTCCCCTCTCCATCCATCTCCTTAGGATATCCAAGAGTTGGACGTCTCCAAGCAATTTTTTTAGATTTGGACATTAACAGGCAGTTACCAACTGAACAGCAGTCAGTGAACTAAGCTTCTACTCGTACAGTTTAAAAAATTATAAATCTATAACAACACTTGTCAAAAAAAACCCCAAAAACCAAAAAACAAAACAAAGCTATCTTCTTCTTAAGTTGTTACAGTGGTGCTCACTGGACCCTACTTATGTCCCCAGACACAAGTCAAAAAACCATCTTAGTAGTGCACATGTGAAAATGCCAAAACAAAAATACTTCTGATATGCACCTCCCACTGTTATTCATCAAAAGTCAAAAAAATTCAAAGGGAATGGGAAGAGTTCTTTCAGTGTGAGTAACTTCAGAGTTCGGACAGAGGTTCGGAGAGGTGCCATCCAATTTTTCACTTTTAAAATGAAATGTTGAACTGAAATACAGCAAAAAAGTTAACTCATTCACATATCCTCTTTTAACGCCTGTGGTGATTTCAGAATCACAAACTCTTTTTATATAGTTTTAATACTTTTATAGGACATATTTTTTCATCCTAGAAGCTAAACTAACTACAGCTCTAAAATAATATGTCCTGGCAAAGCAGGCACCACTAATATGAGAGGAATATGGGAAAGATAAGGCAAGAGACAACTTATGAGTATACTCTGTTACATACTTACCATATCTACAGATTTGTTGTGCAAGAGAAGCATTTGAAAATCCTCAAAAGCTTTTTGCTCACAAAAAGCCACAAAGTAAACACATGAAAAAAGGCACAATAAAATGCAGAATTTACAAACAACGAACACATTCAGTTCCATACACTGCACATGAATTAGGTAGAACAATCTGCTAAGATCCTACTTGCATAGAAGTGATCAATTGTGCAGACAGGGCAACATATTTGTCTGCTGTCTGTGAATGGACATACTCCACACCCATGAGCAGTAAGGTTTGGGGTTTGTAGGGGGTTTGTTTGTTGGGGTGGTCAGTTGTTTATTAAAAGAAATTTTCTTTTTTTCTTAACCTTTAAGCAATTTACATTGGCCGACAAGTCTGTTCTGGTCTCAGAATGGAATGCAACACTTGTCTCAAGCCATGGTTTAGACTAGGATAGTAACTCAAAACAAGAATACTGATATATTAAAAACATTAATAATAACCTGTGCAAATGTAGAGTTGTTTTAATGTTTAACTAGAAATGGAAGCAACACACATGTAAATGCTTATAATAGGTATTTAGTGTGCAATAAAAAAAACAAACAAAAAACCTATGACATTTGACAGAATTGTGTTGGACACTATATATCCTAGTTTCTGCAATCCCACAAAATTCCCACTCTACTGTTACTTTTCCTGAGAGGTCAGTACATCCCAAAGGCAGTCTTCGTGATGTGGTGCCTTATGTAGTTTTATTCTGCTGCAAGATGCTGTACAACAATTAGATGTTATATTTATGCAGCTGCTGCCACAGACTTTTTGATAGAATATACTATATATATTAAAAAAAAAATACATAACATGCATGGAGTTCCACCCAACACAAGCAAGTTAGGCTCTGGAAAAACTCACAAGAAGCCAGTTTTCTTTGCCCATGTGAAAATGGATTCAGTGGAATGAACCTTTCCGCAAGAAGGGAAGGATTTGTATTTGTTACAGAGTTCTGCTCTCTGTGTGCACCTATACCCACCTGCTGGTAAGGATCCCTTTTGCTGAGAAGCATGTTGTAACTGGAGAATATGGAAACAGTCATTTAAACAGTTCATGGTTGCCATGGAAGTTGCTTTGAGCATTAACAGGTCTTGATCCAAGGACGTAAGGTGACCGGAGACAGGAAGGCATTCTATGCTCCTGATCAAGTCTCTCTGCTGGCCCTCAGCCTGAGACATCATCTGTCAAACAAAACAGTCACTTACCAGGGGGTGGAAGTGCTGTGTGATACGTGTTCAGCTGTGCACACAGAGGATCCCAAATGATTTTATGACAATAAAACCACAAGGTAACAGATGTATGCCAAGGTAACTGTACTTCGTTTTCTTGATGCAGCTACTACAGAGTCATTAAATGCATAATGAAATTCCCATGGCAATACATGGCACCTTATTAACAAGCAAAAGAATAATCAAAGTCATTCAAAAAAGAAGGAATTTGAACATGATACTTGCTGCAACAAATATCAACACTTTCATGCCTAGTTGATAAGGATGAGGGGAACCCCACATGCACTCTGCGTGAGAAGTAATTAAACTCCGTGCTCTGCACAGACTGGAAAAGGTTCTACTATCTGTGGGTATAAAGATCTTTTCACTCCCTACAAGAAGAGATGCAGTACTTCAAAGGAAAAAAAACACATTACTCATTTTGGCTCAAACCATAAAGGATTATCATTTATTGCCTGCACTGACACCACAGTCAGGATCACTATCTTACCATGTACTTTGCAGAGAGGGGAAAAAGCCAGCAGGATTTTCATCTTCATATGTGTTCAAATTGCAGTTGTCCTGTTGTCATTGACCACCTTGCTCTCCCCCCTAAGCTCCCTTCTGCCCTCACACAGAGCTCCACACCCTTAAATCACAGAATCTGTAACACCACATTTGCCCACATGAAGTATAGGGGCAAAGCACACCAGCCACCAAGCAGCACTCACAGAAACAAAAGTATTACCTGATCTTTGAATCACAGGGATGCTAGTCTCCTTTCTGGGGCAGAACAACAAATATCAATGTAACTGGACAGCACTGCTCTGTAATCATTACGTGTTCTGGCAGTTGAGTTAAATCTAAAGACAGATTGATTTAGCAGAGCAGCAGCAGAATCTCTTTAAAGTATCTAAGGTGCATTAATGCATTTAACTGCTATGGCACTACATAGCTTTTTAATTCACCAATCCTAGCAGTATCTTACTGGATTTTTTTTCAGTACTTCTGCCTGCAATCCCTTCTAGGAACTATTTTAAGATTATATGCAATACCTAAGGAACATATATTCATCCAAGGTCACGGTATGTGGTATTTGGAACACTTAAGGGCTTGGTATGTAGCATGTGAATGTACAGAGCGTTGGCTCTTTGGAAGTGTTTAACTGTGCAGAGTCAGCCTTAGAGTTGACAGGGCAGAAAGCTAGTAAAACAATTATATACAGCCTTGCCTATGCAAACACACCACTGCTATCACAACATGTGTCTCCTTTTCCTCCAGTCATGAACGTGATAAAAGTCTTTGTGTGCAGTTTTTTTCCATACTTTGAAAAAGTGTGTTGGATTAAAAAAAACAAAATCCACAGATAATCAGTTGACAAATCACGACAATCCTTCTGGTGACCTTCACTGTTAGTAATTTACTATGTGGTAGGACCCAAGCACTTCATTCCAGCATCAGGTCAGACAATAGAACAAGCCATGCTATGCTGAGCATTGCAGTTCAAATAGGCACATCTCCCCTTTCAACCAACACACTTTGAACAGTCCTAAGTTTTTCTTTATTTATACACTCAGATTTGGAAAAAAAAAATAAAATAGTGCAAGAAGATGAAAAGCACTGTGACTAAAAATGCAATATCAATGAGAAGTTTACAGGCAATTGTTTTATTTGCAAACACATACACCTGCATTTAGTGCAAGTCAGCATAAAGATCCTCTTAAATCTCCTGCTTTGCAAGGTATCCAAGTCAGCAGCGTGACACATATTCAGCCAAGAACAAGGGGAAGTAAAAGGGAAAGAGACTGACAGAAGGCCCAGCTAGAGTGCACTTCATAGGAAAATCAAAAAAGGTCATCATGCAGCCAGCAGATCCTTTGAAAGAGAAGTTGCTCTTCCCACAGCTTCTCAAACAGAATTTGTAAGTATTGAAGCTGTATCATGCTCAGGTGTAACAGGTGCGTACCTGCCCTTGAAGTATTTCAACTATATCTTTAAATAAAAAAGTAGGCATTGTATCTAATAAGCATTTTAGCTTTAAAAAAAAAAGCAAGCAGACTAACATTGAGAAAAGCTGTTACTACTGAGGATTCTTCATCTGTACAGGTCAAAAATTTTGAAGTTGGTAAAGAATCATGCTGAGTCTCCCAACTCAGTAGCAATCAAGAGAGAGCATAAATAGTTTCCTGTGCTCTTTGCAATGCCAATAAAAATCATTCCACTTTACTTCCCACCCAGTGAGAATCCCAATTAGAGAATGCAAGCCACTACTTCAGTGCTCCAGCTCACACACACGTACCTTTCCTCCCTAAAATTTTGAATGCCATATTGCCTTTCGAAAAGTCAAAAAGTGAAAAAGCCATTTCTGAAATACTACCTCATTTAAAGGCAGCTTCTCAAACACCAAAATACAATAACAACAAAAAAGAAACACTGCTCAGAGAGCTATTGGCATCAATTCTATAAATATTAATGCCACATTCTATGTTGTCACTGTTTTCATGCAATAGGTAGGAAAGTGAAAGTATTATTTAAGTTCACCAAGTGCTGTAAGTGTTGCACCACACTGCTAAGAAGTTTATCACAAGTAAGAGGTAACTTGAAAATCAAACTGAAAAACAACTGCCTATAAGGCTTCAGTTCTAAAATGAATTTGGAAGACAAACTTCTCTTTCACAAGATAAAGCAGATGAAACAGCTTACAAAACACAGAAGCCAGAGGAATGCTAGAATTTTTCCTGAGTACCTGGCAGGATTTCACATGTCTCTGCATTAGTACTATTGGAGACTTTACTGCTATTAGAGGATAAAAACAGGATGTCAGCAGTTACCCTTTTGCAAGACATCTGCAAGAACAGTCTGCTGTGGACAGAGAGATTCACAGATTCTAAGGTCTAAGATCTACCCCGTAAATATTCACAAGTTCCATCAACCAGTAGTCCATCTGTTCTGTCACTCAAGATGGAAAAGTAATTATTTCTGTTTTTCCCCCCAAAATAGACTACACCTGAATGTGTAGTGAAAAAAAAAAAAGCAGGCTTCTGAATTGCTCTCTCTTCCCTAGACAATTTGCCCAAATTAATCGACATACCAGAAAGTGGTATTAGTATTCTTAAACATCAATCATGACCAACTTCTCCTCAGTCACAGGAGATACAAGCACAGCTTAGTCAGTTCTTCCACAGCTTGACATAGGAAGAAAAGTGTGTAATAGCATCACAGTATATGATGTCATACTTCCTCCTTAACGATATTCCCTTGTCACTTGTAGTGCCAGGACTTGCAAGGAAGAGAACATGCATAGTTCTATCTTCAGCATCAGGATACTGTTGCAGAGCACAGAAATCACAGAATAAACACCACATACTTCTACAATTAGCCAAGGCAAGTTCCTTATCCTCACACAGCTGTGCAGTAATAGCTTAGGACATGCTACTGACAATACATCCAACTAAGACTAGCAGGTTTCTCCACAATCCTACAAATAACAGGACAACTCTCTCAAAAGATAATTTAAAGCATACAAACCTCTCTAACATCTACAAGGTGATCTGGCTGCATAATGGGAACTCTTTTTCCTGCTGGCAATCTGTGATGTCCAACACTGAAGAAGGAAACTGCATTTTGACTGGGTCTTCTCTGCACACCAGGAGAGTTGGCGCTTCCTTGGGATGCAAGAGAGAAGCTGCGAGATTTCAGAGGAGGGTTGTTCTAGTGAATAAATAAGCATATTGAGAAACATTTACAATTAATCCTAATAATCAACAAATGTTCTAATATGAAAGATACAGCAGAACAGCTTAATTCCTGATTTTTTAAAGAGCAAGGACAGATGACAAAGCCTTAATAATGTATTAGTAGCAACTGCTAAATATTTTGCACTGTCTGCTGCCAGTTGCCCTGTTTTACAGTCCAATTACAATCAATCTGTGAAACTGGATTGATCAATAAGTATCACTTCTCTGACTTGAAAATTAGTCCTTGATCTGCAACAGTACCAGAAATTGACTCCTAAAAGATCCTGCAAGGATAGAGCTAACATTTAAGAGAATGGAATTTTGTTTAGAACTAATAATTGAACTTATTTCTCACAACAAAGCCAGCTCCAAGATGTTGATTGTACCTTAAAAGCAAGGCTTTGTTCAGGTATCAGAACAGGTGTTATGGCAATCAGGAGGGTCTGTAAAATACAATGTATTTGCAACCACCACATTGTTGGTTAGCAACAGTACCCAGATACAGTGTTGAGGACTTGCTTCTCAAACATGGGAATTCATCCTAAATTTATTTGTGGGCTGTTGAGTGGTTTTTAGAAGAAAAGGAAAGGTTAAAAAAAAAAAAAAGTAAAGCTCCCAAAAGGGAAGGGCTTCAACAACATGAAGTCCTGTTTCCTCATCCATTAAAAAAAACATGCAAGGCCACTGCAAAAATACTGGGCTAATACTCTGGTCTGATCTTTCATCTCTGCTCCCTGTTCAAACACCAGCTCAGCACCACCTGCTCAGAGAGGACCACTCAGCTCTTCAGAGGCTAATGGACTTCACTCTGTTTCATTCCTAGAGCATATGCCTATTACGAGTCATCTATTACACAGAAAAACATTCTTTGACATAAATTTCAAGCCCAACCATGGGCCCTTTCATAATATTTGTCTTAGATGGCAGGACAGTTGTGTTTGCTACTACTTCTACCAGCCTAAATTATTTCTGCCCATGAAAATATCAGTCATACCTTTCCAATAGCTTCCGTGTGATGCTGTGTGCAGATTTGTAGCCTGCTAACCCAGTGCTGCCGTTCTTTAGCATCAGTAGCTAACAAAAGCAAACCAAAAGGATTATGTCTGAAGACATTTCAAAGTAGGGACAAAAAAGACTGGTTCATTCTTTAAAACACTCACAAGATTTTAATAGTGCGAAATAATATTTTTTTTTAAATCTAAAACCCGTTCACATGTAATAACTATAATACTAAAGCAAGTTCAGCATAAATAGTATATACTTTTTCTTTCTTTCTTGTTGTTTTTTTGTTACAAAATTAATTGGGAAAAAAAAATCAACAAACCATAACTCCCCACACACATATTATCAGCTAACAACATGAAACACTTTCCTGGAATAAGAGTAAGGTACCCTGAATTAGAAAATGACAGCAAACCTACAAGGAAAGAAATACTAAAAGTTATTAGCCCAGATTTCTGTAGCCTACAAAATCAGAGAATGGGATTTTATAACCACCACGAGGCAGTTAACAAGCCGAACATTAGGAATAATGCAGTTCTCTGCCAAGCATCCACAAAGTGCTGTCATCTACAATGACTCAGAAACTTTGAATCAGTACAATTTAGGGACACTATACATGGAGATTAAACCCCCCTCTACACATATGAAGTTCCTGGTCTTCTGAAGGTCATGAAACCCAAATATTAGGGAACTATCCATAGAGAAGAGTAGGATGAAAAGTTTTGCACACAATTCCCACTGCAGCAGTCTGCAAACAAGTTCCCTCTCCTGGGCCGTGCAGCCAAGGCCAGCCAAGCAGCCAGGACTGTCCCCTAGTGGAAGAATCCCCTGCCCAAGAATCCAGGTCCTACCTCTTAGTTTATACTGCTCCCCACTGGCAGCGTTGACTGTGAAGGTGTGAGAGTCCTCGTCACTGGGTGAAATGACAGCCCCAGCCAGCTGCAGGGTACCCCTGGGCTTTAGATGTCTGGACTGCTCATTCACAAAGTACTCCAGCAGGCCAGCATCATTGTTTAACACAAAAAACCTGCAATGATAACAAAGCAAATGCACTAAAAAAAACCTGCTCCTTTTCCTTTTTTTTTTTTTTTTTTTTTTGTGAGGGTGGTGGTACTGGGAGAAGTCAATACTTTCATTACAAGCTGGCACAGATGGCATTGGGACTTAATGACTTGAGTCAGGCAATTGGCCAGTGTAGTCTCTCCAATATTAATTTGGTTGCATTGTGTTGGTCTAGTAACAGGACCAAACAGGAAAGAGAAATAGGGAAATGCAAATATTATTTAAAAAATCTGAAACCTGTTCATTTAGGTGCTGCAGAGACCAACATTACCAAAAAGCACCCTAAAAGACTTACCGATATTGCCAGCCAGTGACAAGATTGGTGTATTTCATTAAGTAGCCATAAATATTTTCCATGTGATCACTATCAAAAGAGAAAGAAAAGCAATCAGCCAACAGTAAACATATTTTAGATCTTCCCAGTTTCTGATCATTATCATCTATTCTCAGATGATGAATTTTCATCTTCATTTTTAGAAGGGTGCTATCATTTTAATAAAGCTACACCTCACAGATTTTCCAGTTTTGTTCCTAAAATAATCTCTTAAAGACATTTTAACTCTATTTACTGAATTCCAAATACTTTCAAATCAATTAGCTTCAGCAATACTTGTTTTATTCAACAGGCACTTCTGGACACATTTTTACAAGTTTCAGGTAATTAAAGACTTAGTATCCAGGTTGCTTCTGGTTCCCACTCCCTCTTGTAAGCAAGCTTTCTATTTTTGGACTCCT
The DNA here is from genome assembly GCF_003945725.1 of Corapipo altera. NCBI lineage: Eukaryota > Metazoa > Chordata > Aves > Passeriformes > Pipridae > Corapipo > Corapipo altera. The sequence goes on from NW_020884877.1 coordinate 25,391,122, forward strand.
GAACAAAATTCACTTTCACAAGGTTTTCAACAGAACCTTGATCATAGTCACCAACCAAAACAGTCCATAGGCGGTCCTACACCAGTGTGGTGTTATTAATCCCTAATGCCCAGCACCCTTCTCCCTGCACAAACAGTCACACTCCCAAACAGATGTTCTACAGAACACAACGTGCAGGTGCAGGTCACATCAACATATTCTGAAATCTAAAGCAGGAGCCAAAACATCTCCTCCTCTGGCCAGACAGGAAAATCAGGTAGTTTCTTTTTCAAAGACTGAACTTGCAACATCCACCAAAAATGAGAATCCATCAAAGTCATTTTGGCATTGCATATACAGGCAAAATACTGCTTCTGAAAATCAGTTGCCCTAAATAAGGCTTACAAGTGCTATGGCTACAAACTACTCACTTTAAGATCACAGTTTAAAGACCTGTTTCATGCTGTATGTTCCCACAGTTCTAGAAATGCCACTTCAATGCCCTCGCCTCTTACACCAGGGCATAATCCTACAGTGAAGAACACACTCTTGATAGACAATTCGGGTCTCCAGCATGAGGAGTTCCTATTATTCCAATGAAGAACTGAAACAGTGACCCAAATATCAGACATTATTTGCTTTTTTTTAAAAAAAAATTATATTTAACTAATCTTATTTAGATTTTAAGTTAAAATTTTGGTAGTTCATAGTATGTTGAAGATCAAATGAAATTATTCAGAGTCCAATGGAGCAGCAGCCTGTCCTGGTCATAAAAAGATCAAAGTAGTGCCATATCAGCGAAAGGGGAAAAGTGGGGAAAAACAGGATTACTACAGCCAAGGGATCATCTCTATTAGTGGGTCTTGGTTGCAAACAGAGTTTGACTAAATATGGAAGTAAATTTCAGATAAGAGCTGAAGCTGCTTTCTACACCTCATTTATACACAGTGTCAGTATCACCAGATTAATTAGATACCTGACAATTTGATAAATGTAATGTTACACTGTTTCATCCTAAGGGAAGCCATTCAGGACAACACTAATGAAAACAGCAACAGAGTAAATCACTCCCATTCCCTATTACTACTCAAACAAGAGATGCAAGAATGTATATTTTTTTAAGAAAAAACAAGTTAATGATTTAAAAGCAAAAATACACATTCTAGCTACTACTGCAGCAATCAGAACTGCAGTAATATCCTGCAGTGGAGAGCAGCCAGTAGGACTATCTAGGAATTTAATTTCTAATAGCTCATTAAGTGTTACTAAGGATAAAAGTAAAACCAAGGAGAGCAGAAGGTGTTCAGGCTATCGTGTATTTTAAATGTATGAAAAGCTAAAAGAGACATAATCAAACTCATCCTCTACAGACGCCTCTCATTTGTTATTATTGGCATACAAGGGAAGTACAATTTAGACTTCCTCACTGCCTTAATTTAGCTGAAAGTTATGAGATTGCATAGTCATAAAAATGTATGAGCTTGGGTTTTAATCGTCTGAAAATCGTCCCTAGTCACAGCTAATTGTTTTTCAGTTTTAGCAAATGCAAGCTTCACTCCTGCTTTTCAATGAGACATCCTACACAACCCTGCAATTTGGGTTAGAGCCACTGTGCTCTCCCATTAATTGAAGTGCCTAAATCAGAGAAACCTTTAACAGAACCCAAGAAAAATTAGAAAAGTAACTTCAGACTGCAGTGAATACAGCAGACCTATGTGTATGGCCTATGGAAGTCCACTCATCTGACAACAGGAAATTAAACAGTCTTTGATTAAAATCATTTGACCATTTTTCTTTTTGAGTGTGACATATGAGATGGTTGATTTTGTCAGTCTTCAGAAAAAGGAAAAAGCCACTGTAGCAGGGAGTGCAGTTCTCCTGGTAATGTACTTCCATATCAAATGACCACTTGACTACATTTTGCCTTCATCTGCATGTTGCTCTTCACTTGGATTTTCATTTTGACTATACCCAAATTTCTCCCAATGCCTCCTCTTCAATAACTTGTATCTCTAGCCTCATGAGTCCCAAAAGTTGGAGGGTTCAACTGAAAGGCTTTGAAAGCATCCCCCCAGAGAAGTCTGAAAAAGTGACTGAGGACAAACAAGCCAGTCACCCCCAGCACTGTGGGCACTGCCAATCTGAAAGGAGCACGTTGCAGCAAACGAACACGAGTGCATTATGTTAAACACACCAACCAGCTGTGTTCCAGAATCCCTGACTCTTCACACAGGGGGTTCCCAAACCCCATATCTCAAACAGAAGAGCTATAACTCAATGGACAAGGTGAAGCCCAGAAGTACATACAGCAGGTACCTCCCATTCACTGCCAGGGATGAGAGACTAAGCTGTGGGAGATTAGGAGGACATTAGAAGAGTCAAAGTCCAAAGAGATGGAGCATGAGAAGAGGTCCCTGCTAAATGAGCCGCCTCTTGGACAATACTGATTATTTTCCTCCTTAATTGTGCTCATGCATCTGCATTAGAACTGCACAAATCCAAAAGACTTTGGGTTTCACCCTGCCAAAGGCTGGGCAAACTTTTAGCACCCACACCAGTAAGAGACCACCTGCCTGGCAAGGGTAAGGAAAAACTTGGCTGATACTGAAAATATTTCCCGTGACAGCATAAGGGCCAAGGGGTGAACAAATAACCAAATATAAGAGTAAAAGCACAGACCTTATAGGCACTACTCAGACTATCTGAGCACAAATTCCCACACCACGTTGGGCAGGGAATTTTCAACATTTAAACTAAGGTTTATTTTTAAATAACAATTTTATACACTGAAGAAATCTAAATCCAGTTTGCAAATTGCAATTCACAAAAAGCAATTCCATAACTGCACGCAACACACAACAGAACTACAGTTAACCTCCTAATCTTCTGGGTAAGCACTAGTACTTTCCTATGAATACTGGAAAATATTCTCAGAATTACTTATGAACAAGGCCAGGGATTATAGCTAGAGCATTTCTTCAAGAATTTTAAGATGAATGTCTCTGAAGCAAAAGTTAAACTAAGATATTTGTTGTTGCAGTACTGTAAGACAGTTAATATTCCAAAAAAAATCCCAAAAAACAACCACAGAAAACCCAGTAATATTTCACTAGTATGGAATCAACAGCAAAGTTCTACAGAGCAGTACAAAAGGCTTTAAGATGGTAGACTCTGGGAACAAGAGGTTCAGGTTCAGGCAGTGGCTCTACTCACAGATAATCACAGTTTGTAAAATATGAGTAAGGTTTTCCTTACAGCCCTTACTATTGTTTCATTAGAAACAGTGCTGGTAAAACCTGTTTCGAAGTCACCCATGCACTTCAGAAGCCTTCACAATTCCCCACATTGGGGTTTTTGACTTCTACGAAAGAGATTTTGGAAGTGAACTTGACACAAAACACTGAACAACTTAACACTGACACTGAAGCCTGGCTACATTGGGATTTTTCCCAACTTTAGTAAGACCTTTGCATTCCCAGTGCTGCCTATGTGCATGTACATGCACCCATGGGTACGTGTATCTTTCCATAGCCAAGATGATGTTGTTGCTATTCAAAAGGCTCACCACAGTCTCAGATTGTCAGAGGAACAGGAACAATGAGTCAACAACTCCTAAAGGCCCTATTTCTGTTGAAACTCACATGTCCTGTCAAAGAAAGGAAATGTTGCAACAGACAAGTCGTAGCCTTAAGGATTAAAAAAAAATAAAATTGATTTTAACTTTGCTGGGCTACTTTAAGTGACTTTAAGTGAAGATACTATACAAATCACAACCCAGGAAAAAATTATGCAGAAACTTGTCTCAGAAACATCTGAACTCCAGCCCAGCACAACCACCACCTCCTAAAATCTGGGGTTTTTTCCAAAATGCTGAACACCACTGAACTTGACTTCCCATTTCTCACACTTGTTTAGTTTATAAATATTATGAGAGGGACTGAAACTGTCCACCTAAGCAAATGACAGAATTCTATGAACAATTACACATCAGTTCATATTCTTTCCAGAAAACTATCCATCCCCTAAATCAAAGATGTTTCCCACAAGCCAGATTTCTACATATCTACATGTCACTAAAATACAATAGGAATAAAGGACTCACAAAGGATCATTGTTAGCTTATTTATCCTTTTCTAATTTTACTCATCCTTTTCTAGCATGACTCTTTAAGTTGCAGCAGCTGTCAGTGCCTTGCAGGGTGGTCTCGTGTCCCAGAGGAGAAACAAGATAGTGACAGTCAGGCCAAATTCCCCTGTATCCTGTTTACGTGCAGCACCCAAGCCTTGAACAGATACTGAGGAACAACAGTCCCACAAAGACGTCTTTCAGCAGCTTCTGCCAAGACACCCAGGCTCACACCTGACATATACTGGGACAACATTTTCTCCTAGAAGAAACAGCAATGCAGAAGTTTTCTCCACCCTTTTTTCATACACCTCACATGCAGCTCTCCCCAAAAGCCCCACACAAACAAATCGCTGCAAGCAGTGGCACAAAATTACACCCATCTGGAAAGCCATTACACAATAGTTCCAAGACTGCCCTTCAGATGATTTTAATTTTGCTGGGACCCAGACAGCACCACGTGGGATACTTTGAGCAGCCAAGTCTCTGAAGACTGAACAGCTGCTTGAAGAGCAGAGGCAGCTGCCAAAGGCTTCCCCACAGACTTGCGTAAGGCCTGACTACAAGCAGCATCCAAGTATGTGTGGATTTGCTCACAGCAGGAAGGATGGCCAGGAGTCTGGAGCCCATGCAGATGTCAGGGAGGGCTCCTGAAGGAGGATCCAGCCCATGAAGATGTGAGGAAGGGCTCCTAAAGGGGGATCCAGCCTCCAGAGCTGCCAGCACCAACATGGTGCCTTAGGATCCTGGCCAAGGGAAGACACTTCTTCCTACTGAGATCACAGCAAAATGCAGAACTCTGGTGAAAGAGACCATCTTCATATTAAAAGATATCAAAGCTTAAAGAAAAGAAAGAAACTGGGATTGTAAGAGTGCAAACCAATTAGTGATTTTTACTATACAGTTTGGAAAAAGCAATAACCATTTTCACTGAACTTGTTCGTGTCTGTCTGCCCACAGGCTCACTGTTGGCAACAGCCTGTTTTTTGCTCACTGAGCACTGCAAAATGCTTATCTACAATGCACTGATTCCCCTTTTCCTTACACAGAGGGGAAGTGTAGGGGAGAATAAAAAGGGGGAAAAAAATCTCAAATAACTATGTCAGCAATAGACAGTTTGGGTATATCTTTTGCAACTGCAAAGATGACTTGCCCTCAAGAAACCACCACCAAATTAAGCACACTCCAGTCCCACAGCTCAGTGGTGCAAAAGCAGGCTCCCCAGTACCCCCAACAAGGTAAGGCAGAAGCATCGGTTGCTTACAGAGTATCTACATCAATACATTACCTCTGCTTTTCCAAACAGCTTTTGGAAAAAAAGAAAAAAAATCTAACCTTGCTGTGCAATTCAGCAGCAGTGCCCTACAGTGAACTGTGAAGTGGCAGCAGACCTCCTGCTCTTCAGCTCATGTGTTTGACTACTCAGTTATAAATTTAGAAACCAAGAACACAAGTGCAAGGAAAAGAGGTCCAACACTATCACAAGAACATCAACAGTAGACCCTGGGGATACTTTGGAACACAGCTTGGCTGCAAGCGTGCTAGCAACACGCACATCCTCATCAGATATAAAAACTGATCCTAACACACACTCCTGTAAATCCCTGGGAGTACAGACATGCATTGGAAGAGCAGTGCAGGCTTGCCAGGAAGAAAGGGTGTGGCAGAGCCGTCAGCTTTCCATGAGCCGTCATGACACAGCCCAGGCTTCCTGCCCAGGAGTAGAGGGGCTCTCCCATGGCCCAGCCTCCCCAGCCCCTGTTAGGAACACAGCAGCTGTGTTTGCACCTCAAGTTTTATCAATATTAGTTCTCAAGGGGAATGCTAAATCAAGCTTACAGGTTTGGTTTTTTAAAACCATCGTAACAAAACTTGTATTTGATTCTCCACTTTTGTGCTTTAATGGCACAGGTCAATGATATACAATTGTAACACTTTTGCAGAGTAGCAAATGGAAAAAAGAAAATGGATAATATTTAATTAATAAGTAGCAAAATGCTGCTCTCACTGAACAACTGTAAAACTGATTATTTAACTACTTCATAATTTACAGAGCTCTTTAGTTCTCACAATACATCTGCCTGGAAAAAATTGCAGTGAGATTCAGCTAAGCAATTTGTCTCACACATAGATGAACTCCTCAAGTCAGCAAGAACTCCACTCACATACAATTTATTTGTGGATTTGCGTCAGCAGAACAGAACTGAAGGTGGACCCAAGAGTCAGTAGCCAACCCTGCAGATTTTTCTGCAATGATATAGCTGGAAAAAAATAACTGTAGATTGAGCCAACAACATTTTAGAGCTGGAGCATACGAAAAGGAGCACCTCTAAAGGTCTGAACTACCCACTTGATACCTCGGTCAAATAATTGTTGCCTGCACCTTTGCTACCATTTATGTTACCAGTTTACATCAGCACACCATAATGCACAGTTTCACATATTACTATTACAAAACTCAAAACTTTCACCTGATGCCTAGTTTCAGAAAGCTCAAGCAGTCAACTTAAAGCTGTTCTGCCCCGTGAACAGTACTGATATAACACAGACAAGGCAAACACTGACAGATGAGCATCTTGGCAGTTTTTGACGATCTGCTACCTATGACACCTCAGAAAGCAGTGGATCCTGGTAAGCACCATCCACAGGAAGTGGTGGAGCAAACCTCTGTGTCACTTAGTTACTCTTAGGCACAGTCCAACATGGTTCAGCTTGCTACACATTCCATCCCAGGGCATTTTGCTCTGCTTCTAGTCTAGTAGCTCTTATCCTACCAGAAATATATAGGTATGCCTTTGCAGGTTTGAGATTTATTTATTTTTTAGATTATGACTTTTAAAAGATTATACTAACAAGTACACATTGCTGTCCTGGACTCTGCAGCAATAAAACACTGAAATGGAAGTTAATACACTGATCAGCTACCTCAGATTTTTGCAACATTTCAGATTCAATACTGAGCATAACAATTTATTACCACCTTTCAAGTAGGCAAGAACACACTTACTTGACTGTTGTCAATTAATGTTATCTAAATATTCAGAAATACGGACAAAAACCTGTGTGAACCACAAGACTCAAGAAACAATGGCCATTACTGTGAAGTCTAGCTGGCAAACAGTTACAAGTGGCACATTTCAGGATTCAACACAAGTAAATGCCTTCTAGTTGGCCAGTGGACCAGCATGTGCTCTCTGCAACCTCTCAGGTCAGACCAAACCTAGGGGAGCAATCAGGATGTAGTAGTGTTGGCTGGTTTTCCAAATTATACTGTAATTCTCGGACACAGAGAAATTAAACAAAAATATTTCTACATTTAAATTGAGGCATAAGATGTTAGGAAAGTTTAAACTCTAATTAAGAAAGCACATGTTAACCACCTATGATTATGACAACACATAAAGAGAGCAGGACTACTTTCTTGTACAGTGCTTTAAGTGGATAGCAATTCCCAGAGAAGAGGTAATTAAAAAAAGTGCTCCTTTTCATCATGCAATGAGTATAAGGTATTATTTATTTGTCACTTATGCACTAGTGATGAGGTTTTTTGTGGTTTTCTTCTCTTGTGCTTGCCATGGACACTTATGAAGGAGTCATATACTGAACAATAAAAGGATGAAAACATTATCATTCCATTTTGCACATAGAGAACTGAGGCACAGTGAATTTTCAGCCTCTGTAACTCTGAGACAGTTGCAGCCCAAATTTTATTTTATTCATACATTCAAACCATGGCTTCTGCTGGTTTCAGCTGCAGCCATGACCCTTTGAAAGCTTTGCAAAATCAGAGCCAACTCTTCCAAACCAGGCATTCAAGAAAAAGAGGAACACAGTTCGTGATCACAGGGGGAAAGCAGTTTTAATAATATATGAGTATTACCACAGAGGAAGTCAGAGCCAGAATCAGAAACCAGCTCCTTCATACAGCATCCTGCAGTTCTGCCCAGCAGATCTCATGCTTTCTGATGCATCTCCATGCAACAAATGAAACCAACTTTTCCAGTGTGAACTGGGCTCTTTGGGAAACTGATCTGGCAATGCCTAAACATTAACCAAGATTAAAGATTTCCAGCCTCAATGAGAAACTAAAATTTACACCTGGAAAGAAAAAGAAAAAATGCATACTCGTAGCAAAAAGCCTTCCCCCTGACACTGACATTCCTGCTCCTAAGCAGGCAGTCAAATACAAGACTGGCAGCTTAACACACATAAAGAAACAATATTTTTCCTACCCAATCTCAGCCCGTCCTCCCTTCCCATTTCAGCTTTAGACACACAGTGCAGAAAATCTGAAATGGTACAAGCTTTGCAAGCACCCTGAAAAGAAGGTTGTCTGGCAGCATTTCCAGCAGGCAGCGATCCCCTACAAGAATTCATCAGCACAGGCAGGTGATCAGAGGGCACGTCAAGGCACGATCCTTAAGTAAACAGGGGTCATCGCACTTGTGCCTTAATTTTCACAGCTCGGTGAGTGAGCACTTGAACCTTCCCAGGTTAACCTAACAGCAGCAGCTGGTGCTTTCTGCTCCTGCACTAAGCAATGTGATTAGGTCAGGCACATGCAGTTTGTTTTTCATCTTCTCTCTGGGGAGAGAATGTGTGTGGTGAAGCAGAATGTTAATGTTGTAGGCAATTTAATTAACTCTCTGATACTAATTGCATTAGAAAAGGTGAAGTTGAAAAATACTCTTTGCACTTAGTGATGGATAGACATTTGTAACAGCCATTATACCCTGCAGAAACCTATTCTACAGAAAGCACAAATTATTTGATATTTAGAAGCTACTCAAAAGTTTGTGCATCTTCAATTTAGATTAATTTGAGCTCTAGATGAAATCCCAGCATGAACACAAGTACGTTGTGACGCCAGAACCAACTCCCACATGTGACACCACTGCCTGTCCAACATGGGAATGCTCTGAGAAGCAGGAGAGAGACAATGCTCTTAATAGTTGCTCACTGAGGAGCCACAGGGGCAGAGAAGGGAACCCAGACCTTGTCACCTGGTTCAGGAATTGAGCTCATATTCCCTACTAGAACATCAATCAACATGAAGCCTCTGTTTAAATTACCAAACCTGTTTCTCCAACTCTATCCACTTACCACCCCTCAGACTAAGATTTACTTGTCTTAATTTACAACACATGTGAGCTTCCATCTGCTCCAACCCCATTATTCCAAGTGTAAATACATGTGTGAACACAAATGGCTCACTTGCCTTTTGAGAAGCGCCTGGAGCTTCAGCTACTGTAAAATCAGCTTGATAAAAGATGACCTTAACTTTTTAATTACACAGAATGGATACTGAGATGGATAAAACTGGCTGATCACTTTAAATATGAGCTTCTTGTCTATTCTAATGAGCAAATCATGTGAAGTGCAGCATTTCTAAATCAGTGTTATAAGCATGGTATACTCTTTAAGCGAAGAGTCAAATGAGGATAAAGAAATTCAGGCACCAGGTTTTTCAGCCAGTTCCCTCCAATGTAGCAAACAAATGTGACAGCAGTCCTAATCTGATTTTTAGTAATAAAAAGGAACACATAAAATTGCAGAAATAAATTCTAAAATTCACAGCAACCACTTGAGAAAATCTTTTCAGCATTCAGAATCACACTGCAGAAGGTGAGCAACAAGTCAAAGTGAGCAGCATGGGCTTTCTGAAGGCAGTTCTGAAGTATCTCCACAGATCATCAGAAACAGAAGCAAGGAAGATCATCTACTTTGACACAGGCTTAACACCAAAGCCACCAGCCAACCCAAAAGATGCCAACACAAAAGCCATCTCCCTTGGCAGCTGGCACCTCTATGTGACAATGCCAGCAGGTTCTTAGGACAGCAGGATACTGAGGAAGTGGGGTGGGCTGCAAGAGCAGGCAAAAGTCAAAACAGGAGCAGCCCTTGCCAGACCTCCCACCTGGGAGATGACATCGCAAAATCACAGCTTCTCTCTCCCTCTGCAGCTGTGCATCACAAGTAGGGGGTTTACAGTTATTGATTACAGCAAATATACACAAATTCCATGTAGGATCCCAAAGAATTTTGTTTCAAGCAGTGCAAAAAGAAAACCCAGGACAAGGGAAGTGTGTAATAAAAAGGAAGCACTAGGAGTACCAGTATTAGAGAGAACTGTCCTAGGATGACAATAACATTTACCTGGAGGTTTGGGAGGTATTTCTTTTCTTCTACTTATCAAGTGATAGGGACTTTAACTTAAATTCTGGCCTGCTCTCAGGAGCCACTAAATTAGGTCAGTTCACACTCTCTGTTGCAGCCTAAGCATGAATTTGATGCCCAGACAAGAACAGAGGACCAGCAAGGGAGAGGTTTGCAACACCAGGCATTATTGAACACTGTGATGCCATTACCTCCTGTATCTGTTTCTAAGCAAACTGGTTTCAGCTTTATAGGCCAAACAGGTGAAATTTATCCTCCCAAGATCAAACATTCGTGGAAATCACTAGAAACACATAGAAACTAGAAACACTCAACACCTCTTCTTGCAACTGACATCAGTGACACCCCAAATACAAAGGATCCTCATCAACGTCCACTCAAGAAGACTGTATCAGTTTCAAGACACTCTTTTTTAGTACTAATTAGATCATTTTGGCAAGATAGCATGAATAAAAACCAACACTTCCACAGTCTACCTCTAAAACCATTTCTGAAATAAGGAACAAAGGCAGCTATCTACAAAAATACACGCAGAACTGAAAAGCAAATAGGTTTTGAAATATAACTTGTAAGCTTCAAAAACAGCAATCATTTGGGAAACTCATGAACATTTTACATGTATTTCTACCAGCAAAGGAAGAAATGTTGGGAATCCTTTTAATAGCAGCTGAATTTATTTCTGTATCTGAGAGCAGAACCACTAAGAAAAACATAAGAGGACAGTACATTCGTATGTCTCCAACTGGGAAAGACTAGCCTGTTTCACTAGTCAATGACAGCACTTTGAACTTCTCATTTTGTAGATAAATGAGAACCAGTAATTGCAAGTCAATTCCCTCACAATAATCTGAAAGCCCCTCAAGCCAGGCTGACAGGACTTGTTACACTTCTCTGGCACATATTTTGATCAGCTCTCCATCTAGCTCATAGACAGAGATTGTGCTTTCTGTTTGAGACGTTTTTTGTGCTATTTGAATGAATACAAATCACATGTCATAGACAAACCTGCCAAACCTGCCACCTTTCTCTAACTGCTTTGAAACTATTCTTGTTCATTTAACCTAGAGCAAGGCAAAACCCAAATGAAGATGGTCAAGAGCTAGAGCAGAACTCCTGAATGCAAATAATTCTTTATATGAGTAAGGCTATACTTACTTCTCAGCTTGGTTACTGTTAAAATAAAGAAAATGTTATAATCTTAAATTACTTTATCAAGTTATCTTTTAATAATTCAAAGTTATTCAGAAGTCTCTCCTCCTGGTAACCATTTTTCTAAATGAAAACAGGGTTAAAGACTTCAGTGTGCAGCACAGCCTCTCAGGTTCTCTTTATCCACTTAAACCCAAGTTAACATTTGGGCTGTTCCTGACCCCAGTGAGGAAAATGCAGGCAAGGGTTGGTTGCTCTCAGACACTCTCTGACCCTGATTATATATATGCACAAGAAAACAAGATCATTTCCTGTCAGATGGCTAAAAGAGCAGTTTCTTAAGAACTCAACTTCTAGGAAGTCAAAAAAAAAAAGTATCTTCCTATCCTCTGAAGAAACCAAACCCTTACAAATTTCAGAAGAGGCACTCCTGTACTGGCTGCCTAAACTCACTAGTACACAGGCCACAAGCAGGAAGTCTGATGGGAGATTCAGCGGTACTGCCCATCACCTCAAGTGTCTGGCAGCCTCTGGTTGTTTCTTCTCCACGATGATAAACATTTGGTCTAACTCTATCACAGCTATTTAAAAATCTCCCTATTAGCTCTTACCAAAATATATAAAGTTAGACTTTCTGCTTCATTTTTTATTTTCTAGACTTCACTCTGTGCTGAGGATGTGTGACATTCCACCTCTTTGAGAGATTCAGTTTTCATTATTTCAGGTTCCGGCAGTGCTGGAGGTTTATTTTTTGTCTATAGTCTTAATTCCCCTTTTGGAGCATTAAAGTATCAAGTACCTGTTTTCCCATTTGTCTGACAACTATGCTACAGCTGTTTTGACAAGATGCTTCACCAAGTAAAGAACTAAACTTCTGTACCAGACCTGGGCTGTGTGAAGTGAGTACCTTAGGACCGTACTCTTGCCAGGGTATGTGACCGCAACCTACTCTCACTCTGAGCTACAGAAGTTAAAGATCAAACTTCCACCAAAAGTTCCCTATTTCTAAAACCCATACTTCAGACACTGATTCATCATTGGGGTGGTGTCTCTCTTTTGTCAAATATATTTTAGTACAGAAGTAATTCACAAAGTGAAATCTAAGCTACAGCATCTTGTCCAGGAGAGCTTCCTACAGCGACAGGGGGAAAAGGTGATATTTTGTGGGTAATTAGATATATAGACAAATCTAGGAGTAAATAATTGATTCCCAAGACAGCAGAGATTAACAGCGAGGTATCTCAAGTGTCCACAAAAATACCATTAGTACATTAAATCTGTCCCAATATTCTAGAAATAAAACAAATAAGAAAGACTAATTTGCACTAGAGTATTACAGCAAATTAAAAAAGATACTGATAGCTACAAGGAGTAACATGGACAGTTCCCACTTGGAGCTCTCAAGCTACCAAACTGACTCAGAGTCAGTTCAACTTGTATCCTACCAAAAGAAGAAACGAAAGATTTGGATGGATAATTTTAAAAAGCGGAATTTCACTGCACAGCACTGAACTGTGACCACCATCTCAAACATACTACAGCAAAAAGGCATCCAGGCAAATCAGGTATCTCATCCCTTTCATTGCCTCCAATTCCACACAAAAACATAAAATACTTCCATTTTGATTGCATAAACTAAATCCTGTGTTTCATATGTGGAACACATGAAGAGTAAGTGTGTGCTTGGTTACAGTAATAGCAATTTTCTTTAGAAAATTCAATTCTACTTGAATCCAGAGTTTTTTTTAAAAAAAGTTTAAAAGCAACAGGAAACAGCAGATAAGGCAATCGATAACTAAATCTGACAATTAGCTTTCCCTATTTAGCAGTCTGAAATATTCACCCTGAAATCACCACTTTTCTTCCAGACACTTAGTCACCAGAAAAGTAAATTACTCGTGACCCAGATTCTCAGCAATGACCGAGCTGTTCACTCCCTATTAAAAGCACCAGGCACTTGGTTCCTGCACAACCCGGGCCTGGGTGCTCCTTTCTCTGAGCCATCCCATGTCCCTCTGTCCCGCTGGGCTCAGGCAGATGTACCACGCTCTGGCTCTCTCCGGCTCCCTCCACACGCAGGGAACAGCAAGCCAGCCCATCTGGGCTGGCAGATGACGGCTTTGGGGAGTCTCCATTTGAAGGAGAAGTGTGTAAACTTCACGTAACAGCAGCACAGCAACATGGCAGAACTCCAGTCAAGGATGAGAGACCTAGGAGCAGACATTTGGAAACCTCTAAAGAGATGTCTTAGAGAGCCAGCGTGTGAGTGGGAATATGTTCAAACAGAAAGCACACCGGGAAAAAAATACATGGAACCCCCCAAATCTCTCAAACACACAGGCAAACAATTCAGACTAATGCTGCGTGCTCAGCTTCTCCGGCTTTCTCAGCTCTCTTCTGCTGTACTTGCTGTACCTCAGTAATCATCCTGATTTATGCTAAGCGCAGCCGTTCTTAAAACAAGTCAGATAAGACATAAAGTCCGTACACACTCAGTTTTGCTATCAGCAACAAACAGAAAGCATCAATAAAAAGACTGCCATTAAGTTGACACATTGAGCTAAAACTCGGTAGAAAGTTTGGCTTTTCTGGAAAGGCTGGAAAGTGACGAAGCGCCCCCACCCCCCAACAACTTTAAACCGCGCTCTGCGAGGGGAAAAGAGGATCCGAGAGGCGGGAGCAAAGGCACATCATCCCCGGGCAGCTTTGTGCTGATACAGGAGAGCGGGAGCCGCCCGCCGTCTCCACAGGGACGGTGGACACAGGGACACGGGGTGCCCGAGTGCCCCCGCACCGCGCCCGGCGGTGCTGCGGGTGCCGGGGGGCTGCAGCCGGGGCAGCCGAGCCGCCCACCCGCGCCGGGGCAGCCCGGGCAGCGCTCCCGGGCCCGCCGCCGCTCACCGCGCCCCACGCCCACCTGTACTGCCAGCCCTTGCTGCCGCTGCCGCGGCCGCCGCCGCTCCTGCCGCCGCTCTGCCCCGCCGCCGGCAGCGGCTCCGTCTTGCCCTCGCCCTCCGGCCCCTTCATGGCCGCCGCGGGGTCCGCGCCCTGCATGGCACCGCGGCTGCCGCCCCTCAGCGGCGCCCCCGGCCCCGGCGCACGGAGCGAGCCCGCCCCATGCGGGCTGCGATGGCGGCGGCCGCCGGCACCTCCGCGCCCCGCTCGGCCGCGCCGGGATGGGCTGAGCTGGGCTGGGCCGGCCGGGCTCCCGCACGGCCGCGCCGGGATGGGCGATCCCGCCCTCCCGCTCCCTCACCCGGCCCGGCCCCACCGCCCCTTCCGGGTCAGCGCCGCCGCCATCTTTAGTGCGGGCAGTGCTCGCAAACTTGAGGGAGCTCATCAGACTCGGGCGTCAGGGGAAAAGGGGGAATTTCCTCAAATCCTTCATGTGTGGTTAGGCTATCAGCGCCCTTGAACAGATCACATTACGGAATGACAGCCTTTATTAATAACATTGTGACAGGTTAAGGTTCCGGGATTGCCGGTGATAGTATCTGACCGCAAAAACGCATTCAAAGCAGTACGCTAATTCAAAGGACCATCCTAACAAGCTCTAATCCCTAACAAAAGTTAGGTCGAGATAATCGTTCAGTGTACGTAGAGTACACTTCTTACCCAATAGGTGTTCCTATGGGGAGAACACAAGTTCAGCCCATTCACTGGTCCCAGAAGCTATTGATGGAGTCCTCTAACTTCCAGTTTGGCATATTCTATTATTCTGTGATTCTCCTCATTTTTAACTTATATATGCTTTTATATTCTTATATTTATATTCTTAACTTACATAAATTTTATACTACTTCACATTCGGGTGTAGCCTGAGTGACTTTAGTCATGCATCTTAGTGAGGGCTGGTTGCACCTTGGAGGCAGGTATCTTGGGCTAGTCCGGACATATGTCTGTCCAAGGAGAGTAGTTTTGCCGTGTTTGCTGATTCAACAGCAGGACATCTTCCATTATCTCCCTTGTTTTTCAGCTTCTGTGTGGCTCATCAGCTAGAAAGTACCACCAAGTTCCCTTCTCTGCAGGGAAGATCAAAACAATATCAAACGATATCTATCAAAACGATAGAGCCCAGCTGAGGTGTCTCCCCTTTGCTCCACTTTCTGTTTAGTCCCCCTAAGACTGTGTTGTGGGTGGCCAGGTATGTTGACCACATTCCATCCAGGGAGTAGCAACCGTATTTTCCCCTATAATTTCTGTAACGGTAATCTTACTGTAAAGGTAATCTTACCTCCAGTCATTTTCCCATATCAGGGCTACAGGAATTCTCCCCCCAAAATGAGAGACAACTGAGAAGAGTGAGGGATCTGAGCTGTGTTGTATACAGTGGGGATGTGCCAGCTCGGATCTCAAAAGATGCTAAAAATTCTCTGTATGAGAATAATACATAGAAGCAAAAATGTAAAGCAGAGTATATTTCATGCAAATAGTTTATTTTCCTACAGCATCTCCCCTGGTAGCAGCTCTTTACCCCATGAAAGCTGCCCTGGCCTTTCCATCTCCTACCAGCATTTTCCCAGTGATATTCAAATCATTTTTGCCTTTGGCCAGCAAATGGCGACAGCACCATATGAGCATCATGTCTTTAAAATATATTTACAAGCTTTAATGTGGCTCTAAATTACCACATATCCATACCTCCCTGCCAAGCACACAAATTCTGCTATGAGACAGCAGGTGTCTGTGGCATCTATACCTAGAATTCTCTTACAGTGACATAAGATATTACCACTGCACAGATATAAAATCCACCACTCCTGCCTTTTCAGAAGTACACTTGTCACTGCAAGCAAAAAAAAAAAAAAAAAAAAAAAAAGGCTTTCTCAGCTGCATTTTTCTCCTGTGGACCTGCAGGTGAACAGATCAGCAGAGTAATGTTGTCCATCAGAGAAAATTTTGGCCAGAACTAGTCTCTTCTTGCCCTCCAAACATGTTGGTTCCTGCTCTGCCAATCACTTCACATTTCTATTAAAATTGTAATATAATCCCATGGTATCATAATGAATGCCAATACACCTGAAATTTCCCACTGAAATTTTCCTGGGAAAATTTGAAGCAAAAGGAATTCAGGCAAGAATTCCACTCGTGTACTTTTTTCCCCCACTGTTTGAGGACAACTGGTTCCAGCAGAGACATAGTTTCACCCATGCTAGACCTTCGTAACCATCACAGGTGGTCAGTGGATGTTCCTCCACCCAGAAAGCCTCCAACACCCCAATCACGCCAGAGATCTTTAGTGCATGTTTGTGCAGCCCCTGAGCACTGTGTGGTGAACTCAGCTTTTCTTACTCCATGCATTTAGTTTTTTTCTCTTAAAAAAAGGCGCTGCACGTGCAGTACCAGAGGCTCTCCTAAGATGGCATTGACAAAATGCTGAATAGCACAGAAAGGCTGACAGCTCAACCATGTTTGCTAAGGGCTTACACACTTCAAGCCGCCTTTTCTCTTTAGTTTATGGGTGCTACTAATTACAGCTTGCATTCAGTTCACTGCTGTCTTCACTTCCCCGGTTATAATTTAGTGGTTCAAAATGACCCAGATCCCACCCTGGCCCTTGCAAGCGCAGCAGAGGGTGAGCATCAGGGTCCTGCAGCTGTACCCTGCCTGCAGCCTGCCAAAGCCTTGCCACTGGCTGGGAATTCCTGGTCTGGAGGAAGAAATGAGGAAGAGCTGTAGATCTGAAGGAGAAATGTGTGAATAGGATAACATATGTTTACCAACATTTGTCAAATAAAATCCTTGTAAACCTGATTATGGCTACAAGTTGAAGTGAATTGTATTTTATTATAACTCAGATAAAAACACATTTGCCAAATTTTCATTCTGTTCATTCATCATTCTGTTAATTTCAGGAAACTGACCGGGATCTGATCAAACCCAAAACAACTCTTGTCGATTTCTTTCAAAGTTTATACTCTGGCTACACACAGAATTATACAATCATAGAATGGCTTGGATTGGAAAGGACCCTAAAGATCATCTCACTGTAACCCCTGCCAGGAGCAGTGACACCTTACGCTAGACCAGGTTTCTCAGAGCTCCATCCAGCCTGGCCTTGAGCACTTCCAGGGATGGGGTATCTACAACTTCTCTGGGCAATCTGTGCCAGGGCCTCACCACCCTCACAGTAAAGAATTTCGTTCTAATATCTAATCTAAACCTACTCTCTTTCAGTTTAAAGCCATTTAACATGCTTAGTATTTCTTCAGATCAGTATAATTTCTTCAGAGCAGCAAGGTCTATCTATGTTCAAAGAGTAAAAGCTCTAAATGTCAGCGTGTTTTTCATCACTGTGTCCTTAAAAAAAAAAGTGTAATATTTAAAAAAATAATGATACAAGTTTTCTATCACTCCCTTGTTGATCAAACAGGATTTTTTCCTGACCTAGTAAGTATCTTTGGATGAGACCAAGTTTAACAGTGTTCCACTCTGGTACCTGGGCAACAGAAGACATCGCTGTTGCTGTTCCTGTCTCCTAAGGGAGCTACGTCCTCTGCAGGCTTGCGGAGGAATGGCATCAAACCTGGGAAAAGAGCCAAAAGTGCAGCTGCCGTTACTGCACGAGAAGTGCGACTTCTTATAATCATTGCTGAACTGGGGGAGGTGCTGGGCGATAAGAGAATGACACAAAGGAACATTGCTAGCAAAGCTTCTCGTCTGCATTTTTTAATTGGACAATTGTTACTGGGATAGATTCTTTCTCAAGGCAACTGATACTTCTGATACTACTATGAACTGATACTGTTAATAGTCTGGGAAACAATGTTTTCTGGTTTCTTCTGGGTAATGAATATGAAAGAACTTCCTATTCTTGCGAAGAATAAAAGATACCTGCCTACTAAAACTATAGGTGCTGCGACACAGGAATAAGAAAGGAAGTTTGGTTAAAATAAACAGCTTTTCTCCTTCAATACACTGAACACATGGCTGTATTCTCCTGGCTGTAGGTGAAAATGGCCAACAAGGTTAGGTGAATGTAGCACAAACTATTTCACCCACCAGAGTATTTTACATTGTGAATGTCTTGATTTTGGAGTTTTACAGATATCACTGAGTTCCTGGGTCTGTGGATTTACTGTAATTTGACATGTGTATGAAACACTGGATTTCTGGCGCCTGCTTTTAATGGTTTTAATTAATCCTTCTGTAGTTTTAATGATTCAAAACCCTTTTCCACTTGGGCTTTTCAATCACTGTCAATCGTCTCCTGATTTTCTTGTTCTTCTCTATCAGTCCCTATCAATCCTGCTGTAATGTAGGTGCAGCTGAAAGCTGCAAACTTACACAGCACAGCAGCTCACATTGCCTACAAAATTTCCTTCCCTGCCTATGACCCATTCACATCCTTCCCACTCACATTTGGCACCGTTTTGAGCTGCGCTCAGTGTGACTTTGCATTGAGTCATGCTCCAGGGTCCAGCATTGCCTCAATCCTACACAGTCCAGACATGGAAATGGAAATTGGGGCAGCAGCAAGGGCTCAGTCTGGCTGGAAGCTGGGACTGTAATCCCAGTAGCTTCCACCCTGTGAGACACCCTCTGAGGAAAGGACTGTGCCCTGGGAACTCAACGAAGAATGGGACTGAAGGACCTTGCATCTGCCTCCGGAGAAGCTTCTTTGGTGTTTTGCTGCCTGTGTAACCTTTCTTTAATGCTTTTGTTTGGAGAGCAGCGTGGCACAGCCTGGAGCTGTCATGCTCATCACAACAGCCATGGAGCTGCAAAAATATCAGAAGTGACACTGCTCTGGAACCATCACAAAAGACTGAAGGGCATGGCCCCCCATCCCTCTCAACCCTGACAAACTACAATCATCACACCTTTTATCTCCTAGACCTCGACAGCCTATGACTCTGCCTGGTGCCCAGCCCCACCACCCAGAACTGTTAAAGCACTTATACTGTCTTGGAGGGCCTTCCAACTACCCATACAGACTAAAGCTTGTCCTGGAGAGGCAGCTCACCAGCACGAGCAGGACATAACTGTGTTACAATCAGAGTTCGAGACATTTCTGTAGCCACACCATGGATGAGCACTGTGTTTCAAGCCCTTTCCCTGCCCTTGCATCACTTCCCAGCATGGGTGGCTTTAATCTGGCAGTGTGCTGGAGCTGCTGCTGACAGCTGGATATGTGTCCGGGGTCTTTCCCAAGTGCCAGTCCTTTGCTTACTCAAGTCACACAGGGATGCCTCCCTGCCCTTTTCTCTCCAACTCGTGCGCAGGCAGAGTTCGGGGTATTTCCTCACCACCCACTGTGGCTGAGTGCAGGCCGTTCTAGCACAAAGGGCAATGGCTGGAGCTTGTCACCTCTGTCTGGTCCTTCTGCACCATGGAAGGGCTTTCTTTCTGCCTTGCCTCAAAACCCCTGGGATGATCCTTACCTGGACTCCTCACCTTGAACTCAAGGGGATCTTTTCCGCCATGTTACTCACCCCAACAGAGAGTGAAACAGGAACTTTCTCTAGATAGCCCCCTACTCAAGCCCTTTGTGTGGGAAATTCTAGAATTCAAAACCACACATTTGGCTGCTTAGGGCTTGACTTCTTCTTCAGAAAATGTAACCACATGTGAGTCCATCACGGAGGAGTCAGCCCTGCAGCAGTGGGGGACCATCCAGCAGGTTCTCTGCATGGGCAGAGTGAGCAGGCAATGAATGAGCTGAACTGGGTCACTTCCCAAGCACGTATGGACTTGCTGCTGGGAGAGGAGTTCAAGCACATTCCCTTACCACCAGCTGGGTCCTGAGTGTGCTCAGCAGGAATAAGGAGTCACATGCTCTCATCATGTTTGAGGGGCTTTGCAGCTTTTTCATCCATCTCATGGCTGTCTCCAGCCCTTCTCTAGAGACTTTTTGTGCCTTACACTATGGCACAACACGGCATTGCTGCCTTCAGCTGTTCTACAGCTCACTGTTAGGACTCCTTTCCTCCATGATTCTCAATATCCTGAAAAACTAATGTGTTCTTATTAATGTGTCATCTAACCTTAAGAGCTGCTGAGTGAATTCAGTTCTTCAGTCACCAGCCCTTTCTCCCAGATGCTTTTCTGTGCCATACTTTACTCCTACACACTTTTCCTGCATGGTTCCTATGGCAACATGAGTATCTCTCCATCTGCTGTAAATCTCCATTATCATGTTTAGATGCTTGTTATCTCAGTTGCAAATGCCATTTCCAGGTGTGTCACGTTAACAAGTTCAGTTTGGAAATCAAGCTAAAGCACTTGGTAATTTTTGTGGGCAAACCTACATAGTCCATAATTTTACTGCTGTGTTTCCATGTAAGCTCTGCTTTAGGGATACTGATACCAAGCTATTCTCATTACCAGATCCCCTACTCGTACCTGCACACTCTGATCAATTCTGGATTTACTTCAGAATTTCCAGATTATATCCTTCCTTCTCACTGCAGTCTGTGCTGCCTACAGAGTGGGTATATTTGGTTTCTGGAAAGTCTTTGTAGGTCAGTTGCCTGGGGTTTGATATCTATTTAATAGAAAATTAACTCTAAGTTACCAGTACTGTTTCTCTCCGGCAAATGCATTTTCCAGTTCTGCTATAATCCTGTTGCTTCTCCTGAAAAACTTCTCAGTTGGATTACAGAAAGTCCTAAGGAGTACAGATGGTTTACAATTGGCCTCTCAGTCTGTTCTGCCTAAATTCCTTAAATTACTTGGAATTATGTAGATTTCTATAGAGCTAAAATCCAGTCTTGTTTTCTGCTAAGTACGTTGTTGGAGAACTAATTTAAATGTGAAAAAAAAAGTTCTTCCTATATAATCTGATCAGAATCTGCAGCAGAAAATTCAACTAATGAAATAAGTGGAGTAAAAACTTCACTGTTGATTTGTTTTCTAGATCCCATGAGTCAATAAAAGCAGACTGCAAGAAGTCTGTGTGGAAGCTGTAAATCTTTCAGCTCTTAGGGACACAAACTGACATTATTTATTTGTACCTAACATCCAGGAAAAGCTTTTTTGATATATTATATGATACCTCAATATAAATGGTTATTATTTGCTATCAATAATTTAAATTAATTAAGCATACAAATTACATTTAAAACCATGCAAATCTTCCATTTTGAATATAATTCAGGGAAAGCATATGTGCAAAAATTTTCCAGTGGAAAATGAAGGGGCCTGTGATGTCCAAGTAATTTTGAGGCCAGTGCAGTCCATCAGACTGTCTAGTGTAAGGTTAAGGTCAGGTGTGGTGCTTGCTGTTTGGGCAGAACTGAAGTGGCAGATTTTTTATGGTCTGCAGACCTCAACCAGAGAAAGGTTTTCGTGGACACTCAGAACTGGTGAGCTCCTCTCACGCACTCAGGCAGAAATTGGGAACCCTTGTTCTAAACTCCAGACCTACCTCAAATTTAACTTTACCTATAGCTTCACAGGTGAGGAAGTTAAATGTTTGAGTCCTACTGACATTAGCCCACAAGGTTCAGGAAAAAAAAAAAAGAAAAAAAAAAAGAAAACTTTAATTTTCAGATCATCGTCCCCTAAGCCCCGAAGCCTTCATTTCTTAAGATGCTGAGGTCACTCCCTGGTCACGACCCAGGGAGTGCAAAATTCCTACTCTGCTTTGCTTTCAAGTAGTCACAAGATAGAGTGGGCTCCTTGAATCTTACTTCACAGAATGCAGACAGTGCAGGGCATCTCAGGAATATGCAGAAAGTCTAGAGAAAAAAAGGAGAAGGGAGTGATATGCAGAGAAAACTGCCATCCAAACACCCAAAGTTAAAGGTGCAGCTCAAAATCAAAAAAAACCCAAAACCCAGACCTGCACAGGGAAGCAAAACAGAAGCATAAGGGGTTTAGCTGCATGATTACAAAGGAAACAAAGGAAAGTATTGCCCACAACAACAGCACGGCAGATACCTAAAAGCTAAAGGAATATATTGCTTCAGATTTCAGAAGGAAAAAAATGTAACTAACCACAGAGAATAGAGGCAGCACAATTAATGGACTAAAGGGCATGGGTATGGAAATTACTGTGTGACACAGCCACAAAACTCGAGAGGTCTCTACCTTTCTCTTCTAAAGACTGAACAATCTCTATCACTGAAATCTTTAAGATTTTTAGAGGAAATGTTAGCCGTGAGTAACAGAAGGAAGGAAGCAGAAAATGGGTTAAAGTGTAGTCTAGGTACATTACATGTAGACTAACCCAATATCTTTCTTTGACAAGATAATGATAAGATAAGATAAGATAAGATACGAACAAAGGAAAAATAATAAATCTTATCAACCTGGACTTTGGTAAAGCATTTTACTTGGAATCACCTAGAAAATTATTAGTTAAACTCAAGAAGATGAGAATTAACATAAGCACTATAAAATGACAAAGCAAGAGAACTGGGAGTGAAAACTGCTGATGGGGCTGAGAGCAAAATTATAGAACTGGAGGAATCGGTTTTAGTAATTTCATTACTTGGCTTGATGCAAAAAATGACAAGTGAGGTAACAAAATTTGCTAATGGCAAAGTTGGATGATATTTTCAATGGAGAGGAAATACTACAGGACAAATTATATGATTGTTATGCCCTAATAAGAGACATTGGATGAAATGTAACAGCATACAGTTCAGAGACATGTACTGAGAGACTGATAACATTTCTGCTGTAAATTAGAATTTATCCACTATGAACAACAGAAGAGGAGGAGCATGTGCAGGATGTAGTTATTAAAAAGATAAATGCAGTCTTATATGTAGCAAGCCATGTATTTTCAGGAAGAGAAAGTAAATATATACAAAACACTGACTAAAATTCAGCTGAAATATTTGAGCATCATTTGGGTTACTGGTGTTCAGCAAGCCTGAACTCATTCTGGAACAGGTACAGAGAAGTGACATCCAGATAATCAGAGGAATAGATAGAGAGCATGTCTTGCTGAGCTTGGCAAAATGATTGGTGAGATGGGATCTGATTCCTCTCTGTAAATACATTTGGGGTTTAGGCAGACAGAGAGGGAGAATAAGCACCAGGGGAGAAGAATCACTCACATTTATAGACAGTGCTTGTGCTAAGAGCAGATGGGCATAAGTTGGATATGAAACAGGGAGAAGGGCTCTCACTGTGAGAGGAGTAATGCTTTCAAACAGCTTCTCAGTAGGAATAGAGGGGGCAAAAAACCTAACCAGTTTTAAGGTGGATACTGAGTTTGGCATTTCTCAGTCACGTTTTTGAGGGTGTTCAGAGATTGCGTTGCCACCCCAGAAAGAAGCCACACCTGGCATAGAAAAAACTCCCATCGGCTGCCCTGGATTTGCTGCACTGACAGAGAGGTTTTTCCATTTGCAGAGGAAAACTATTCAGCTGTGTAATCTCTGGCTGCTGCGTGTGCATGACCCATTAGGTGCAGAAGATCAGGTGAGCTTGGGTGGGGGTGGCCTTGAGAGAGTTGTCTCTGTTATGCAGACTGAGGTTTTATGTCTGTTACGTACCAATGACTCACACTTCAGAGATAGCTTCCTGGGCTTATGTGAAAAGCAAACATGGAGCCTTCATGGGAAAGAGCAGATCCTCCTCATTGCCTGCTAAAACAACCATCATCAGCATCCACCATTGTGTGCTATATGGCTCCAGGGCTCTGGAATCTGACAAAGGACCCATTTCTCAGGGCCGTTCTGTGTCCCCACAAAACAATGCCACAAAGACAGCCTTGACATCTGAACCTGACAAGTAAAATTTGCTGCAGACCACCTGAAATGTCCTTTGGAAGTGAACACTTCTCTATCCATCTCCATGGAGCAGTGACTGCATGAATCCAGAGGAGAGTTCAACAGCAGCACAAGTTACCTACTTCCACAGCCAATTAGTGTCACAGATGGATAAGCTAATATGTGCACTCACAGTCCCAGGCTGTGTCCTCTGCTCTTCACAAGTGCCGCCGTATCCATCTGCCTGCTTGTCCCCTGCCAGTCTGACCCCTGCCAGCTTCTGCTCACCCACCAAATGGTCAGTGCAACTGGAATGTGGAGGCACACAAATCCATCAGTCCAGAACTGATACAGTTCCCCTTTGTAATTAAAAGCTTGTAATTTAGATGAAACTGTTACAGTTTGCAATACTTATTTACTGTACAGAAGAGGGACGTTTTCTTTGCCATGCATTAGTTGCAGAAGCCAGTGCTCTGGTAAGTGTGTCCCCTCCATGGCGCCTAGGGACTCACCAGCACAGAAGAGCTTGAAACAAGTGAAGAAGTCTCAGGGGATGAATGAGGCAAGAAGGATGATGGCCCCTCCTCACCCCCACTTTAGATCTTCTTCACAAGGGGAAGGTGAGTTAAAGGGAGAAGAGAGTGAAGGGACACAGAGGAAGAAGCAAATCATGGTGAACAAGCAGGAGAATGGAGAAAATGTACCTGGAACCAGAGAAAGGCTCTTGTGCTCAAACTGTGCTTCCAGGTAATGCCTCTTCTTGCAGTTCCCATCAGGCTTCACACATGCCCAGGGTCCCAGCTACACCTTCTTTTTCAGCAACTTCTCCCAGTAATTTTCTCAAAATACTCTTTTGCAGGGTTTTACCCTTTTTTTTTTTCTCTAAGTCCCCGAACACTCACCACCATCAGGACACACCAAATAGCCAACAAAGCTAACAGCAGGTGAGATGAACATATGTGTACCTCCAGAAACACCCACAGGCTTCTCCAAAGCTGGCAGCCAGCCTCCCTCGATGAATGACAGTGTCAGGCATCCGTGTCCCACGGAGCCAGGAACCCACTGAGCCAAGCCCTGGTGTGAGGGCAGCAGATGTGGTCACTGCTGAATCTACAGCCCCCCTGTGGGCAGGGAGCCTGGGCACAGCAGGATGAGAGGAAGCAGGAGTGCAAGGTGGCAAATGCAGCTCTTTGGCTCAAAAATGAGAGAGGAGGACATTTTGAAGAGGAGACAGGGTGTGCTAAAGGGCTGAGAGGTAAAATGTGCTCATTTGTAGGGTGTTATGCATGATTAAAACATGTAGGGGAAATGGACCAACATTCTGATTTGTCCTTTCTTGCAGATAACTTATATTTGATGTCCCATGTTAGGAACTGTGATGTAGTTGATGATTTATCAGCTGAATCTGGCTCTGCAAATGCACTCACCCCTTCCCTGGTGGGATCCTCACATGTCGAAAGGATTTAAACCATTACGTGCCTGTGGGGCAGGACAGGTGGGACCTTGACATGTCTCTCACTGCCCCGAATGGCCCAGCTGTGTCCCACGTTACCCACCCTGCCGAAACCCGCGGGGGCTGCCGGTGGACGGGAAGGGCACACCCCACAAGAAGTGCCGGGCTCCCTGCCTTCCCCACGCAGGTCCTTATCCCCGCGGATTTCGGAGAAAGCACCATTTTCCCCATTCCCCCTTCCAGGGCACGATCTCAGGGCAATCCGTCGGCGCAAGGACCGGCGCGGGCAGAGCATCCGCCAGGGCCGCGGGCGGAGCCGGGGAGGACGCGGCGCTGCCCCCGGGACCGCCGCCCACTCCCGGCCGTCCCTCCCGCACCGCCGGGGGCCGGGCCGGGCGGCAGGGGCGGTGCTGGCGGGCGGGACGGACCGACCCCGCCGAGCCGAGCCCCGCCGGGCGGGACGCAGCCCGCACCATGTCTCCGCTCCGCGTCTGCATCGTCGGCTCTGGGAACTGGTAAGTGTCGCAGCGCGGGGGGGCCTCTCTTTTTGCCCTCCTTCTTTTTCTCCCCCATTTCTTTCCTTTTTCTCTTCTTTCCTTCCTCGTCTTCTCCTCCCTCGCCCCTCCGTGGCCGGGGGCTTCGCAACAGGTGAGTGCGGGGAGCGGCAGGGCCGGGGGAGCGGAGCGTCTCCATGGTCCTGAAACCGCGCCCCCAGCCCCGTCCTGCCCCGGCTTGTGGGCTCCTGGGGCAGGGACCGTCGTCCCCCTGAGATGCACCAGCCCGTGAGAGCTGGGAAGACTGATGCTCCTGCATCACCCAGGTATGCGAGCCTCTTAAATCCTGGCGACAGATTCCAGAGAGGCCCGGAGCTGCAGCTCTGTCGCTGTGTGTGCCTGCGGCAGGGCCCAGGCAGTTCAGGTTGTAGCATTCGGCAGTGAGGAAAGCGCTGATGCTGTTTTCCTCTGAAGGAACCGGGGCACAGGATTCGTTTAAAGCCACGATGTATGGGCACCTTTCACTTCCATCCTACTCAGCATGTCCTTTTGCATCTTGGTCCAGATGCAGTCTTGTGTTCAGGTCTCCCATTTATCCTTATTCCCATTTTTATGAACATGTTTGCTACTGTTCAGTCCTTTCTAGCCTGAACAGAAGCACAGCTCTCCAGAGCTCCTTGGGTCTGAAAGACCCCACTGAAGTCAGCAAGCCCATCTCACAGGACTTTGCATTTACTTTTCTTACATTTTCTGTAAACTGAGCACAAACAAACAGATCAACATGTATGTGCATGCATTTGGGATTAGCGAACCCAGCCTCGAGGTAGTTCTGGGGCTTGTTTTTGTTCGAGGAGAGAAAGCTCCTTAAGATTTTAAAAATATCTGACAGTTAAGTGGAAGCAAGTGCCAAAAAAATCAATAGGTGAGGGAGTGGTTGCTTGTGAGCTGCTGAGAACACAGCAGAGTTAAAACACAGCTCTTCGCTTTCCTGCCTTGCAAAAGCAATCCACTGCTTTCTGAGCCCCCAGTGCATGCTCTTGCTGGATCACAGGCTCTTTGGGCACGACAGCTCTCAGACACAACCTTTCACATGGAATTGCACAGCTAAGTCTTCTTCTGGAACTCATCGTCACACATCTGGCTTTCTCTGGCCCTGTAATTTGTTTCCACATCATTTCAGGAGAGGCATCCCTCTCTCTGCCACTGTCTTTTCCCTCACCTGCCTGTGCAGGCAGTTTATTGTTCCTTCCAAGCCCCTCAACAGCTGTGACTGCATGTTTGGGAGTCAAATTTAGCATTTGGTCAGCCCACAGTCACCTTCATCATTCTCTTGCTGCACCGTCAAGCAGGGACGTCCTGCCTTTCCCAGGCTGTCCTCTTCCCATAAAAACATTCTTTAAAGTCACATAATTGTATTCCTTCAGATATGTACTTGAGAAAATTCTCTGTTTTTCCACATGTACCTACAAACTTGGAAAGAGCTACCACAGAGATACCGAGACACCAGCTCATTTAGTATTATCTACTTATACTGCATGTCTGCCTGGACCCATCTCTTGCTTCCCACTATGTACGTAGACTGTTAATTCCTCAGGGAGGAGATAAACATTGTGGTCTGATGTTTGAATCACATCTATTCATAGCCTCAGTGGCAGAACAGGTTGTTTTAGCACAACGTAGAAATACGTTTACCTTCGGCAAACATTTTTTTTCTTATGTTCCTCCTGAATATTTGGGTGGCAGCTCATATCTGTGTGCTCTTGAGGCTTTCCTGCAGCTCAGAATTGTGGTTGACACGTGACACAGCATGCTGCAAAAGCTCATGTCAGCTGCAGAAGTTCAGCAGGTCATGGGGACTTGCTAAGTCAACACTGCCAGGAGGCTCATGAGTGATATGGTTGAGTGAAGCAAGTGCTGCTCTGCATTTTATGGTTGCCAGTCAGGTGCAGGAGGGTTTGTGGTTATGTTAATCATGGCTCAGTTATCCGCTTTTAAAAACAGAGGTTTAGTTCACTGCTTGGCCCTTCAGAATCCAAAAGCTGTCCCAGGATTAGATTCATTGGGGCTGCAGAGTCCTCAACAAGGATCCAGCTTGAACTGGATTCTTGTCTTCAGCATGGACAGATAACCAGGCTTTTTATGGAGGTGCACGGAAGGAAAACGGGAGCCAGTGGTCATAAATTGAACCAGAGAAGGTTCTGACTCAATATCTAAAGAGAGGAGAAAATAAACAACTATGAGAACAATAAAGCATTGGGGCAGGTTGCCCAGAGTGGAGGTGGTCCTTGGAGAGTTTTCAAGACTCAACTGAACAAAGCCCTGAGCAACCCATCTGAACTCAGTGATGTTCCCATGCTGGAGACCTCTTGTGATCCCTTCAAATCTGAGCAATACTATAATTCAAAAAATTTTTTGTGGTTTTCTAAGGAAGAGACTGTAAGAAGACATAATCTTCAAGCACCTAAAGGAAAACAATATGACACCCTTCTAGAACAGAAATAGGCTTAAATTGCAGTAAGAAAGACTTACTGCAATTTGAGGAGGATCTTTCTAATGTTCAGGATTGCAAAGTCCTGGGATGGGCCAGTTGGGGAAGAGAAGAGACCTGCAGTCGCTGGGGTCTTTAAGACCTATTTGGAAAAACTATTAGGAATGGCTTAAGTATATTTGGCTGCCCTGTGCAGAACGAAGGGACCAGCTGCTTCCTGGGCTCTGTTAAGCTCTACTTTTCACCAGATCTGATATATGCTACAAACACTTCCATGTTCACAGACGTAAATAATGGGTCTTATTCTATATCAAAGCTTTCTCATTATACTGATAGGAAATCTCCAGATAAAAGCTTTCTTTCTCTTAGCAATATGTAGATCACTTTCAACATGAATTAAATTAACCGGGGTGGGGGGGGGGGGGGAAATCTGATTGGCAGTTTTCACTTACTTTTTAAAATTATTCAAGTGGAGTTCTCTGCCTTCTATTAAACTTCACTGAATTGGGTTTCAGAGAAAATAAAACAAATAATGGCAAAGTCTTTATACATGAGTGTCTCTGGTTTTGTTTGCATAAGCAGCCCTCTTTTGCCAAGCCTGTGTGGTGTGCAGAACATAGCCTTGACAGACAAAGCAATTCTTTTTCCCAGGGCTGATCAGTGGTAATGACAGCCCTGCTAGAAGATCAGATTTATCTACTAAGAGTTGTGTGTCCCATTCAAGATTTCAGAAATTAGGGCTGAAGTCTATATCTTTAAACAGAAGATCATATGTTCTTGGTACATAGGTAGGAAAGTTATTTTTATGGATAAGCTTGAGGTCCAATTTCATCATCCAGGTTGTGCTGGACAACATGGACAATGAATTTAGATCTCAAGTTTATAAAAAACCAAACCCTTTTCTTATTAATACATATGACTTGCACAGAGCCACAATTCATCCTCAGCTCAAGCTTTGATTGTGCTTTCTGTCGATAGCAGGGCAAGAGAACCAGAATATAAGTAATTTTATAAATAACATGAATGTATGTCTATAAATAATATGAATGTATGATAGAACTGCATGACTTTCTTTCAAAACAGCAGAACTCTTACAGTAAAGGTTCACCTCTAAAACATTTCCCTAAACACTGTAAAGGACCAAAACCAATCAACCCTTACAAAACAAAACAAAACCTGAAAACAAAAGGAAAAACCCCAAACCAGCCAAAAAACTGCCCTAACTAACTAATTAACTAACTAAAGCATTATGAGAGCTCCGGATACAGCATATAGTTAACACTGATCTCAGTAGGATTTCTTTATCATTAAAGATTAAGCCCTTGGGCTTTTACTATTATTGAGCAATTCAACCTTGTGTAAAC
This sequence comes from Corapipo altera, assembly GCF_003945725.1. Lineage (NCBI taxonomy): Eukaryota > Metazoa > Chordata > Aves > Passeriformes > Pipridae > Corapipo > Corapipo altera. The sequence continues at coordinate 25,421,019 of NW_020884877.1, forward strand.
CTGTTCTATCAAAAATATGGGTGAGCTAAGGAGATACAGTTACAATGAAGTTGCCCTTTGAATCATTGACAGCACAGACCTACCTGGACTTTGTCTTGGATATTCTCAAGAATTTTACAAGTTCCAGAAAACATACCACAGCTAAATCCTGTTCATGTTTCTCCTTGAAAGTGTGTTACAAGTGGGACAGAGTACAAGTGTTGCAACTGGAGCTTCTCTTTCAGTTGTGTTAGTAAAATAAGCAATATTTGAAAGATTGAAGTAGCTTTAAATGGAGAAGGAATAGAGGAGTAAAAATAATCACCTCTCTTCCACATATAATTTAAAGAGCATTAAGCAATAGTTCCAATATTTTCTGCAGGGTCTTTAATTCTCTCTTGCCAAGAAAATAAGTGAGTGTTTGCAAGGCTGCAGTGGTGATGGGGAAGTAAAATTATTGTCTGACCTGAGATTAAAAAATGCTTAGCATGACTCAAGTAAACTGGATGGTTAAAATATCCTCAGGGTGCAAGTATTACAGATCCTGTTACAGTGATAATTAGAGCAATAAATAAAGAGAAACCATCAGGTTGAAGGGTTGCTTGTTTTTTTTCTGAGGATTTAGCGCTTACATAAAATCTTTATTGCAACTCCTTGGTTATGGATAGGAAAGTGGGATGCATCTATTTTAGATGAAATGCACAAAGGCTGTCACAGTGAGATCACTCAGCACTGCTTTACCACCTGGATTATTTTACATTTGTTGGTCTTCAGGAAATAAGGAATTATTTGAGGAGAGGGAGACATTTTAATCCCAGACACTGTATTTTTAGTACTGTTGTTAGTACATCACACTCCTGCTCTATAGCCTTTGATGTGACTTCAGATCCCTTATTACAGTTATGTTTTCCCTGGTTCTACTTTCTGTGCTTTTGAACTTGAGGGGCTTTTGATGAAGGGGAGTAGATAAAGCTTTCTGAAAAATGTCACAAGCACCTGAACAGCTGTATAGCACAGGCCTTTTATGAGTTATGATGTTTAAAGTAACTTGCATTTCCAAATCACAATAAAACTACTTTTCACCTTTTAATTATTTATTTATTTATTTTTTAAGGGGATCAGCTATAGCCAGAATCATTGGCACAAATGTCCAGAAGTCCAACAGATTTGATCCTACTGTCAAGATGTGGGTGTTTGAAGAGATCATCAACGGAAGAAAACTCACAGAAATAATCAACCAGGAACACGAAAATGTTAAATATCTACCTGGATACAAGATACCCCACAATGTGGTAAGTTGAAAAAAAAAATTAGAAATCACTGAATTTTTTTTTTTTTTTTAAATAAGGGAGGCATCATCTGAAAAAATAAAAAGTGGGAAGAAATCCACTGCTTCATTCTGGTTTGTCACCTAACTCATTCCAATATAACTCCCTGGAATATAATTCACTTCTGTGATTTCTCCTTGTCTCGTACGTCATGCCCAACTTCAAACACTCGTATCTGTGCTGGTGACGCACCATCCTCCTCTCTGGCAGACATCAGCACAACTCTAGAAATGGCAAGCAGAGATCTGTCTACACAGAGCTGAGATACTTCAAACCCACGGCATCTTCTGGAGAACAGGGAAAGCTACTGATCTCCTTTCTTCTGAAAAGGAAATCAACAGCACAGCTAAGGGCTGTGGCTTACAAGGAGATGAGTAATGAGCTATTGGCTCATGGGTGATTTCAGGATAGCTATAATTAATAACACTAAATTCCAACAAAAATATAAGGTATTTAATTTTCATGGACATTTAATATACCAAGTTATGCATCTCTACTTAAATTATTCAGCTTACATAATTTACTACTACTGAAGCAAGTGAGGTGAGGGGTTTTGGCTGTCTGAGGTTTTGCCAAATACCACTGCTTTGTGAGTTAAAGAAAGTAGCGCCACATTTCTGGAGCAGTTGCAGTTGTAAAGGGAAGTTAAAACCCTGCACGTGATGGGTCTCCTTGCTTGGGAGTGGTTATATTTAGTGCTCCATTTAGTGTTGCAATTGCATATTTGCACTCCCGGTGCTTGAACTTGGCACACAGTTCTCCTGGGTTACTGTGTTTTTACAACAGTTGTCACTATTGTTTTTACAACCTTCTAGTAGATCAACAGGCTTGTCATCATCACTTGAGGTCAGCCTCACCCTGTTTAGAGCAAAGTCTGAGGCTTCACCAGCAGAAATGAGCTAGTTGCAGTAGAGCCTGGAGGGACCCTCACACCATTTCTGATTGAGAAAAAAAATTCCCAAACAAACAAGCTCACTTTTTCCTTACATTGCTTTGCAGCATTTTGGAGAGACAGGAGCCCTTCCTGCACAGCACTGCCAGCCTCTGCTCCGCTTCCACTTTGTTGTTTTCCCAGAGAAGAAGCCTGGCTGGCACCAGTTCTGATTCTCCCGCTGGCAATCGTGCTTGCTTAAAGCTGTGTGCTCCAAGGCTGCATCCAAGTGTGATGTTTTCACCAACTGTAAACTGCTTGTTCTAGCAGGCTCATATTCACCTGCTCTTGCCTCTGTGGTCTGGCTTGAATTGTTCTGAGTAACACTGGTATTTGGAGAAACATACAGCCAGCGAGTCACTAAGCACATTGTAACTATTGGTAAAATTACTATATATTTAAAACAAAGTCACATAACCCCGCAAAGATGATGATAATCTCTGCCTTTTGATATAGTTTATTATTTATATTAGTTTTAATAATATATGTTATGATTGTAGAGTTTATTCTTGAACAGCCATTGATGTATGGAAACTAAAGACTGTGAGAAGGGGCTCTGTCTCACCACTCCAGTTTGCTCCCCTGTGCTACCACTTATTCCAGAACCATATGGAGTTCTTCAGTATATTCAGGAATCACCTCCAGGAGCTGAACTAGCAAAGGGGCTTCCTAGGACACCACAAGTTTAGAAATTACATCATCTTCCCCAGATTATCCACACAGGGATGGGATAAATTATATTAAAAAAAAATTATAAAAAATCCAAACCTAGGATAGTTTGGCTGCTTTGTATATTTCAGAAGAGATCTGTAGCTACTCACATGGAGAGCTGGCAGCTATGTCACAGGGTCATGTGGTTAAAATTAAGGACATTTGCACTGCATCTGCCATGGCTTTGGCACATTGGTATCTTGCAAGGACTGAGGATTTCTACCTGAGACTCATTTTGGTTGTCCCTCTTGTCCCAGGTGGCTGTACCAGATGTGGCTGAAGCAGCAAATGGGGCAGATATTTTAGTGTTTGTTCTGCCACATCAATTCATTGGACGAATCTGTGAGCAGATTGCAGGACAGATAAAACCTGGAACATTTGGGATTTCCCTGATCAAGGTAAGTTGTTGTCTCAACAATTCCCAATCTGTAGAGTAAATAAACAGCTTCAGCTTAAGGGTAGGAACTTTAGAGTTACATCTTACCTAGCTCTGCCAGCACTTCTGCTGCTTTCATGGCTGTGGAGAGGGAAGGATGGGGCAACCCATCCAGGCTAAGAGTATCTCTGTCTTTGCCAATCATCTTTAGCCTGGATCAGTTCCCATTTGGACCACCATGGAGGTGAAAATGGACAGAGGGAGAGCTGCATAAAGCTGGTGCTGCTGCCAAAAAAAATACTCATCAGAATACGGCGTCAATTAACTCTTAACTGAGAGTGCTGAATTGAAGGGCCTCTTCCAAGTACATGCTAAAGCTGTTCTTGGCAGCATTTAAACAGCACAATAACACTCATGATTTTGCAAAATTGAAGCAATTTCAGTCTGGCATGAATTAAGGAATCTCTTTTTAAGGTTAGAGGTACCAAATTATTGTAATCTTAAAAAAGAATTAATATTTTGAAGAAAATGTCAAACTAAAAGCCAGAGGCATGGCATAGAAATATAGTCTTAACACTTCTTTTCGCTGCATTATAGGAAATATCCCAATTAAAGTTGTAATGAAAGAAATGTAATTCAGGTTTTCAGACTACAACACCAGCTCTTCCCCTTTTATATTTCCCCCTTATATAAATTACATCACAAGCAGCAGTAAGCAGAGGAGAGGAAGATGGGAAAGAAAGGAAATTCCTGCAAATTTACGACCTTCTTTAACTTTAAAAAAACCCAGATCATTAAAAACAAACAAACAAATGACAGTTCAGTATACTCCTCAATACCAAAGAAACAATCAGGTTAACACTGAAGAAGCCACTGCTCATAGGCTTATTTTAAAGGTTTGATTCTGTACTACAGGAATTTAACAGAAAGGAAAAACACAGAACCAAACAAAGCAAGCCTTGGGACAGCAGCACTGGATGTGAGGCCTCTCGCAAGGTTACCTCGACTGCCACTCCTTCTCCCTGAACTTGCCTTGATTTTGCAGTTATGAAAGTACAAACCCAGGGTATTTGCATTCATGGCTAACACTAGTGAATATAAGACCCCATTTTTTTCCAATTAAAACAAGAGCTGCAGGCAATAGAATACCTTCTACTTTACCAGTGGTCTGCTGCTGTCATTTTCCTGTTCTAATACCTTGGCTTTGACTACTGTCTTTTATTTAGGGGATTGATGACGGTCCTGATGGCCTGAAGCTCATCTCTGACCTCATTCGAGAGCACCTGAAAATAGAAATCAGTGTCCTTATGGGGGCCAACATAGCCAAGGAAGTGGCTGATGAGAAGTTCTGTGAAACCACCATTGGTAACTATTGCAAAGAGTCAATTTGAACTGGTAGCTGGAGTTTAGTATCACCTGTGGCTGGGCAACAAGATAACATCTGGAGGAAGCAGGGGGATGTGACAGGTCCCTGGTGGTTCCAGAGTGGAGCAGTACCTGCTGAGTTCCTTCAGGGAGGCAGGATTATTTCCAGAGAGTTCAGTGCTAGAAGGAATAGATTCAAATTGACAGTGAGTTTTTCAGTGCTAGAGCTAATTTAATCCATTAAAAAAATCACAGCTTAGTCCTGTTTCTGTAGGAGTTGGCAAGAGCCACGTTTTGTGTCTTAGAGCTCAACACTGAGTACATTGGCAGCTGATACACTACACAGTCTAGATAGAGAAGTGTAATCAGAAGCTCCTATGTGCTCACACTCCCAGAGGTGTATTTCTCCATCTTCACATTTCTTTCTTTGGAAAAAACTCCCAGTAACATTCTGTTCCTTCCTCCCATTCAGACTGCTTGCCAAGACACGGCCTCAGATCCTCCCAGACCTGGGTCTGACCTGATTTGGAAAGTTCATCCAGTAGTTTTTAAAAACCATTGATTTTTAAACTCAGTCAAAATTAAAGTTACATCCTTCTATAGTTGAGGAGGCAAAAGAAAAATAAACTGTGTTGCAATAGTGTTCCTGTGCCTTGCAAATGTTACAATAATAGCAAAAACTGTACCAGCTGGGTATTTGTTGCTGGCAAGCAACTAGGCCCAAATAGGACCAGATATGATTAGGAGATCTGAGCTATATTAATTTTCCTGGAGGGAATTTAACTTCTGCTGGCCTGGTTTGAAGCCATGTTGTGATGATCACTGTGCAAAGAGCTTTGCCCCTTGCTTTTGTCCTCAGGGAGAGCCATGCAGCCCAGAAACAGCCACCTCAAAGAGAATTGGTATTGTGAAGAATGAGAAGCAAAGCTAAAGTTTCTCATAAGATTGGGCAGAAACCGCCCAGTTACCACACAAGAGTGTGGTGCCCCAGGCCAGTAAAATCATTGCTGAGCTCTCCCTGAAGGAAACCAAGCTACCTCCTATAAAACTTAAGTGGAACTCAAATCAGAAATCTATGCCCAGCAGGCCATGGGTTCTCTGGATCAAGGCAAACCTCAATCCCTTTACCACTTGGGGCTCTCCTTGGGCAAGCACTGTAAAGACATGATATGTGGCCTCCATAGAACTGGTAGGAAAAGGCTTCCAGTAGTGCACACTTTCAACTTCATTATCTGTGGATCATTCTGTAATAATAAATAGGGCAATAATAATTTGTGTTCCATAATAGTACTTAGCAGTGACACGTTACATTTTCAGAGCAGAAATTATACCAGAAAGCACAGAGAGTGGTTTGTAAATAATATCTTTTGTAAGGTCTGTGGTTTTACAGTGAATGCTGCATTAGGAGCCATCTACTTTTAAGCTCTTTAAAATGTTACTAAGCGATGATGGTCAATGCTCTGGGGCTTGCCTGCATTTAACACCGGCTTCCAGCAGTGGGAACTGCTCTGGTTTAGCAACACCCAGTTACTGAGATCACAAAACCTGAAGTAGTCCCTGGAACCTTATGTCAGGTTAAGCTTAACTGTGTGCACTCTGAAACACGTGAAAACGTTCTAACTTTCATGCTTCCTCCCCACAGGCTGCAAAAACAAAACACAAGGGGAAATCTTTAAAGAGTTAATGCAGACTCCCAATTTCAGGATTACTGTGGTGCCTGACTCCGATACAGTGGAGCTTTGTGGAGCCTTAAAAGTGAGTGATTTCGAACCAGAATGTTGCACTAGGGCCAAATCCTACCCTCACCTGAGTCTTCTGTAAGCCAGGGGTTCTAATTTGACTCCTGTCACCATGTGATTGAATGAGCGCAGACAAGTTACAAAGTTTATGTGCCAGTTTTTCAACGTGGAAAACAGAGAAAATCAGAATTAATACCAAAACTACCAAGTTTCCAACGAGGAGGCACTTCAGTGAGATTCTATATGTGCTGAAAGTGACTTCAGACTGTGATCCTTTCTGCTTTTTTATTTGGAAGTGGAAGGTGGGAAGGGAGAGGTACAGAACAATGGTGAGGAGTTGTTAAAGGTGTTTAGGATCCACAAAAATATGTTTAGAGCTGTAGAAAAGGGCAATTCTACTCATCATTTTTGTAGGCAAGCCCAAAATTTGATCTATTGCAGCATCTGCATAGAACCCATGCCTGCTCAAATCAGAAACCCTCAGAGAAAACCTAGAAAGGTGTGGGACAGTTTAAATAGTTAAATAGAAGAAAGGTCAGTGAGTACTGACTTGGAACTAGCAGAAGAACAAAACATTAATGGCATACATGTTACATGATTGCAACATCAGTGTATAAAACAAGCTGCTTTGATTTTTGCCCACGGGAATAACAGTAGGTACTTCAGAAAAATTTTCTAGAAGTCCAGTGACTTTTGTCCAACACTCACTACCTGGCCCCTTTCTTCATAAGATAAACCTGTGGCCATCGGAAATTGAACCTTGTTCTGATGAAGACAGAGTTGTGGGATTTTCTTAGAGCTCAGTGCACACCTTGCCTGACTGTTTCCTTCCCTCTTTGTAGAACATCGTGGCAGTGGGAGCTGGGTTCTGTGATGGACTGAGTTTTGGTGATAATACCAAGGCAGCAGTGATACGCTTGGGCCTCATGGAAATGGTGGCCTTTGCCAAGATGTTCTGCAAGGGACCAGTGTCAATAGCCACATTTTTGGAAAGCTGTGGGGTTGCTGATCTGATCACTACCTGCTACGGGGGACGCAACAGAAAAGTAGCAGAAGCCTTTGCTCGCACAGGAAAGGTAAGGAGGATTTTGAAATACTTTACACTAACGTATGAAGAAATCCTTCTGTGTTTTACAAAGGTATCATTAGCTGTTTATCTTCTTGATAACTGCTGGTATCACAGCAGTATCCCCTCTGATCCAAGTAATCAGTCTTCTCTCTTCTAGTCCATTGAGGAACTGGAAAACGAGATGCTGAATGGACAAAAGCTGCAAGGTCCTCAGACCTCAGCTGAAGTCTACAAGATTCTGAAACAGAAAAATATGCTGGATAAGTAAGTGCTTTGACTTAAAAAAACAGCTGAATCAACAGCAAATTACAAGTGTTTCATAGCCTCCTTAGCAGTACTTGCGTTTAATTATCTGCAACGACTACTTTCTACAACGTGGGCCACTAGTAGAGCCTGGCCTGACTCCTCATTGCCATGGTCAGCTGAATAGGATGGAGGCTGAGCAGCATTAGAAGAAACAAGTCACAGACATGGAGAGGGTTCAGGGGATACTGTTAGTGTCTAAGAAAAGACAGAGAAATGAGAGATCACATACTGGAAATGCAAGGAAAACAATCACAGAATATTCTGAGTTGGAAGGGACCTACAAGGATCATCGAGTCCAACACTTAAGTGAACGGCCCATACATAGGAAACAAAAGAAATAATAATGTAAAGGAGCCTCCCAGACATCCCCATCTCCCAAACAAGATTGAAGGCCATACTAAGAGTCAGCCTGCAGATATGATGTGTGGGTTCAATCTGTGATCAAAGGGTTTCTTGTTCTCAGTGTATCACCATTGCAGCTTGCAGCAGTCCTGCTCTCAGTGCGAACCTTAACTTGGTTATCTCAGTACAAAATTTGAGAGCATACTCCTAATCAAAATTTTTACATGCCTTAAAAGGTAACATGTGCCAATATCAATGCTTTAGTACCACAAATACTGCTGAGATAAAAAGTACCTCTAATTGTTTGGGATGATGTAAGATTACTTACAACTTGAAACCTTTGTCTCATCTTACACAACAGAAAACCTAAACTTCCCTCCATCCTATTCCCTCCCATCCATTAGCAGTACTGAGAGGTCAAACACAGCTAAATGAATACTTAAAAAAAACCCCAACCCTCTTGGAATTATAACAGATACAGAAGATTCAAGTACCTTTATCTTTCAAAAATGAGAGAGAAAAGGGAAGCTCATTTTGACAGAATATGAACTTTAAATACAACTTGATCCAATATTATCCTATAATTGCACTTAGTTACATATTCAGCTCCAAGTCATTCAGTGGACTCATTTTTTTACCACATAATGACTAATTCATCTTATAAAAGGAAAAGAATCCTTTAAGCCATGAAAAGAAAATCATTAGACATTTTCATTCTTTGTAGTCCTTTAGATACCAGTAATGACTGCAAATAATACATTCACTTTGCACACAGCAGGAAAAAGAGAACATGCAATTCAAGACTGTTTTTAAATAAAAAATATTGGATAGGAATTTTGTCTCCAAGATAGCTTTTCTCTGCTATCACTCCCAAGATTTGCCCCTAGCTTCTCTCCATTGCCCTATGTAGTCTTCCAGTAAAGGCACCTCCAAGTTAAAAGTATATTGTAAAGAGAGACAAAATTTTTTCACTTTCAATATAACAACAATATTTTTTTTCCATTAAAATGGAATGGAAATGTACATATAAACTTTAACAACTTTTTAATTGCTATGTGCTTCTTTTAGGTTTCCATTATTTACAACCATCTACAAGATCTGCTACGAGGGTCAAGCAATCCAGGATTTCATCATGTGCCTGCAGAACCACCCAGAGCACATGTAGAGATCCCCTCTCCTCACCTGGCTGCATTCTCACCTTCCCGAGACTTCTGTCCACTACCCAGCAATTAGGGAAACAGGTTGTGTGACAACACTTGCTGTAAAGGCAGCAAAGAATGTATTTCATTATCCTTGTTCTGGGGGTAAAAAATCTGCCTTTAATTTCAACATTATACCCAAGGAATAGGAAATGAATGTAAAATTTAACAGTATGAATTAATAACGTGGGCATTTCCCTAGAATTCCTTTCTTGTTGACTGAAAACAGTTCCCCTTCTAATTTCCATAACAAGATCCTAATATAGCTCATGAGAACCTCAACATTTTGCCTACTAATGCAATCACAGAACAGCACAAAATAGAGAAAAATTGAAGAACTCATTCAAAGAGACAAATTATAATTTAAAAAAAAAAAAAGCTCCGACAGCAGTAACATGCAATCACATGGGCAAATGTTGGGGTTCCATAATTCCTCTTGAACACAAATAACATTTTTTATTTTGTGACGTTTAGGCCCTCCTTGGTTTCATTTCCCAGTATAAGCCTCTCTGGAAAAATCAATATTGTTACTGTGCTCTGACACGCACAAGTGTTCAGCAGATGTATAAATAAAATGGTTTAAGTGTGGGGGAAAGGAGAAATAAGGGGTTTTGGATGGGGGTACTGTTTCAAATTTGGGACCCTAGGAATCATCAGTAGTAGTCTGACCTTCCTTATAAACTTACTGTATTCCTTTAAGATACAGAAAAAAAATTTGAAATAACCGAACACCTTTCTGTTCGCATCAGATTTTCTCAGCAAGTCTTCATCATGAATTGGTACCAGCTGAGAGGGGAGAAGTGGAGGCTGGCAGGGAGGATGGAGGCACAGCTCAGCTTGCACCTTGTGCACTGCTGTTATTTTGAGGGCGTAAAGAATAACAGTGAAAAACCCTTGGTGGTACTTGACTTTTATACAAGTATGAAAACGACCGCTACAGACGCACAGAAATCCATTTGAAACGGGGCTGCATTTTAACTCCACTGGGAAACTCCACTGGTCTGACTCCAGTGCAGCAACCCATGCCTTTCCAGACTGCAGAGTAATGCCCTGATCCTGATTAAGCAACACATCTTACACCCCACAAGAGAGATCTCCATCTACTTCTGAATTTTAAACACAACCTGGTGCATATGCCAGGGGTTTTTTTATCGTGCTACCAATGGCGTAAACTTTAGAACCACTGAAGTTTTTAAACCTTATAGTTGTACTTAGGTAACTTTACATACCTGATGTTTTTCAGAGTTAAAATCATCTACAAAATGAACAATGGTGCATTTTATAAGCTTTAATACCCTTTTGAAACACTCCTATTTTGAGAGAAGGCAAACAAAAAGGAAGAGTAACCTACTTTTGCTGTGCTTTATCTGATTTTTCAAAATAGCAGAGAGGAAGGCAAGTGGGTTTTTTTTAAGCTATGTATTCACGGGTAGATTGTTTAGAGGAAAAAAAAAAGATTATAAAATCATTTCAACTCATTATAGAGGAATATTATCAGAGTAATATATATACGAATGTATTGTAATTACAAATATATTGTAAAAATCTCAGTCTCACAGCTAGCAAAGCTAGCTCAAATACCAAACAATGGCTGCAGCACCCCTGATCCCTGCTGGACAGCAGCAAAGGCAGCTCAGCTTCTCCCGCTCAGACTCCAGTCACAGCCAATGGCTCGAGGCTCAGAGGGCAACACCAACATTCCTTCCACTGAAATGGGAATCATGTGGCCAAATCCTTTTCACAAAAGCAGGGAATTTATGATCTTCAATTTCAAGTGGAAAAGTAACATATATTGCACAGTTTTAAAGTATCAAATACATGAGGGTGGGATAGAGAATTCAGGAACCTCCTTACTTCACCATCAGGCTGAATTTCTGATAAGTCATGTATGAGCTAATAATAACATAAAACATTTTACATTCAAAGTGTATCAAATAACAGTTTAATAAAGTGATCAATATGAAGACTTGATGTAATTTCATTTTTCAACATTCTTACAAAATAAATTACTGTTGTAATAGTGGTCCTTTACTGCGCTTACTCTTGCAGTTAAATCATCATCAGCTCTCAAAGAAAAGGACAAAAAGAATCAATTTTCTACAGACATTTTATTGATGAACAGTCCTGTCTTTTTTTTTATAACATACCTTTTTTAACCAGTAAAATAAGTAATTTTTTTCTCCATAAATAACACAAATTAGCCCTTATATCTCAATCCAGCCAAAATCAGTGTAAAATACCTAGTTCTATATTTACATTCTGTAACAAAATAGGAAACACATGTTCAAGGTCAGCCAGTTCTCTCAAAACAGTCGTTTTATCTCCAAGGTAAGCTTCATATTTGAAAGGCAACATTTGCACTTTGAAAGTCTGGTAGTGTAAGATCACATTATTCAGTGTACAAATAGCCCCAAATCCTGAAGACCAATACACACACATGAGCAGCACCCACACAACCAGACAAGCAAAAACTGGGGCTTCAGTCTCACAGGGAAAAGACCTTGAGCTGCTCAGCTGGCTGAAAGTCACTCCCTGGAAATGAGGGGAAGAAAGGACATACGATTCCCTCTCTATTGGAACACAATTAAGCAGCAAGATTTCCAGTACAGGAAGATTTAAAAACAACTGGCCCTCATGAGGAATTGTGGAGATATCTGCTCTTAAGTGACATAAGTCTTCCCAATTCACTAAAGCACAGTAGAAAGAATGAGCTGCTTTGGACTGACAGTCAACTAATGGGGGACATGGTTCTCTTTCAGTAATTAACCTACACCAAAGGCCATGACAGTCTCCCAAGACCTCAACTCATTTCAGGAGGAATGAATTGCTGCTTTTCAGTGTGGTTTTACCTGCTGCATTCTCCAGCCAAAAGCTATAATTATTTCTTGTAATTGAAACACTAGAAAAATGTGTTCCTAAAGTATGACTTCCCTCGACTTCTAATTGAAATGCTTTGAACTACTGGGGTCAGAAAAGTCCACAAGACTAATTTATTTCCCTAAGCAAACATGGAATGTTTTTTTAAAAATTAAAACTGTGGACACTACATACTGAAAATGTTTCTGCTACAGGTAAGCTACCTCATGTATCTCTTAGCACAACTTGTAGGGCTCCTGGTGCCCCATTTACTCTGGTGAGAACACAAAGGCTTAACTGGGCTACATTTCAAAGTTTTCAGGCATAAGAGATGCAATAGGATAGACTGGCCACCTGCAGTCAGGACACCTCACGGAGCTGCCTGCAAACTTCATATTTATTTAAAAGCAATTCTGATTTTTACAGCATAAACTACACTTAAGGCTACACAACTGATTGGTATAAAGCTACATTTTTAGCTATGTTCTACACTCAAAAATGGCTTATGCTTCCTACTGTATTTACTTTATTCTTAGAAACCTGAGACATGTTTTTACTTAATTCATCTTAAGATTTGGAAGTTCACAGCAGGCTAGAAGCTGAATGCAAAGACGAACACAACTGAGGTAGTCAGCTTTACTCAAATATTCTTTATGATGATTACCAGTTCGTTGTCACTTTAAATTGAACTTGACACATTCCTTGGCAGTTCCCACAAGGCTACAGCTGCTAACAGCTGCTAGCCCACTGATGGGATACAACACATTGCATTTTTCTGACTCGAGTACTTTCCCCACCTGACCCCCCAAAGTCACGTCCAGTTCTGCAGTTCACAGCCAGCTGAAGGGCTGCACACCAAAGAAATTACGACTGAAATCTCAGATTATTAAGGCAGTAGCAGTTTTACTTCACTGGATTCACTGATGCAGCTACTCAGCAGGTACTGGTGATCCTGACCACAAGAGCTCCCATAGATTTTTCCCTGTCAGTACAAAGCACTACAGCCCCTTTCTTTAATTAATGCATACAATTCAGAAGTAGGTAAGCATCAACTCTCTAAGCCATCTTTCAGTTAATTCTCAGGAAAAGAGATTAAAAGAAGAAAAACTCTCAAGATAAACAACTGTGTAGAAGATAAAAATATTCAATTAAATATAACAAATCTCACATTTACACAGACAGGAGACCAGCATATCAAATACTGAGCACAATAAATTAACACCAGTTAAAAAGTTTAACAGGTATAAAGTTAACCAGAAAGTTCAGACAGTGCAAATATTCCACAGTAAGGAAAAATAACCAGTAATTTTTTTTCAAGTATCAAAAGCATTGTTGTTGAGGAATACTATTTCAACTGTATTATTGCACAACAGAAAAAATACAATATCAACCTCTGGGACCTAAGATGTATTCTCAAACCTTTATGTTTTCAAGGAACCAATTTATATCGACTGTTTTGTGGACATATTAACATGATTAGTGTTCACTTATCAATCTTAGTGTTCCATAATTTGAACTTGCACAAATTTAAAGCGTTAAGAGTCCTGACTTGTATTGCTTCTCTGTAACACTGGTTTAAGTCTAGCCTAGGCCTTGTATAATTCAAAGCAAACTTAACTTGCAGTCAAGAAGGGGACATAACCCAGTGTAAGGTACTCTCAACTGTGATGCCTTCAGACAGTTTTAGGTTGCACCTCACTTGCCTCAGCAGTGTCATAAGAGTTTCTTTAAACAAAAAAAACAACAAACAAGTCCAGTAGGCACTAAGAATTTCTTACAATCATGATGGAAGTCCTTTAATAATTTAAAGTTTAATTATAGCTAAGCAAATTTTACTCCACCTCCCTACTTTCCATTTTAGGAAGGGATCCAGTCACTGACAATTCTAATATCACAGTACATTTAAGAAGCAGAGTAACGTCATCTTTGCACTTTTCTAGTGCACTGGGCATGTCCATTCCCTCAAGTTTAACACTCTTCCAAAGCATGAAAACTATCCTAAAAGGACAGACAGTGGATTGAATCACGTGACAGTTTCTTTTACTCTAAACGGGATTATTTGTTATACATTATAAAACCATCCTTACAAGGGTCCTATAGAGCAGCTCTCCTTAGCTTGAGATTTACTCCTTTCCTTCCTCTTCTTTATTTTCTCATTATTAGTTTTGTAGCAAAGTGTTCCTGCAAGTGTTTCAAAACATCTGATTCTCAACTTATTGCAAATACTCAAATAATCCATAGTATTTACATGTGCAAGAAAAAGTGGAGGTGGAAAATAAAAAAAAGGAAAACAGATTAGATTTTCCTTACACATTCAATATAGTTTTTGGTCTAGAGACATCATCATGGTCCTTTAAGATTATAGCTGCCATTGCTACTGGTTTGCCCTTCAACAAAAAGTGAAAACATTTGAAGTTATGTTCATACTATTTAAGAAACAATAATGCCATTATTCATTATTTAAGAAACAAACCAACAAAATAAAAAGTGATCATAAATTCTATCCCAGTTTTACGTCTGGATATCAGTACTGAAACATATTTGCCCAGCAAATTACTCTGAGAATATTGAAATATTTTATGTAATAAATTTCACAGTAGAACTGGCACATGCTAAATGAGAATGGAATTTCTAGACAGTTGTCTTCATTATCAGTCTGAAACTCCACTTTGTGCATGTAGGAATATGCAAGTGAACCCCAAGAATTAGCTGCTTTACCTAGTACGAATTCTGAGAAGCCTCAAAGCTGCAAAATCAAGTTGTGGTGACAACTGCTAACCACTGGTCTATCCCATTAAATTATTCCTTCACCCATAAATTGTAAGAATTGACAAAACAAACAAATTCCCAACCTGTTCAGGCCTGGGTTATTAGCAGTGACAACAGCTTATTTTTACATGGCTTTCAACTAAACCACTGAGGTATATTTCCAGTTTGAGGATACTTTGCTACTAGTCACACAACAGACATAACAAAAAAAAAAAAACAAACCACCAACCCTTAGTTCTATTACAGAAGAGTTCTTGTTTCAGATCTTAACTGAATTGCCAGGTAGTCTAACACAGTTGGCATACTGGATCTTGTTAGTGAGTCAAAAAAACCAAAGGTTGCAATTCAGGAAAATACTGGCACTTATTGAGATGACAAGGTAAATTTTCCTCCTCTCAAAACTCTGGCTGCTTTTGTCAGCACCTCCCGGACTACTGTCTGCACCAATACTTGCCAGGAGAGATGAGGTTCAGCAGAAGACAGCTTCCAGCAGAGACAAATACTCTGTGCTCCACAGTAAGGAGTGCAACATAATAGTGTATCATCTCTGAACATCTTCTGGCCCCGAGCTTAACTCTATGCACAGAGAAACAATCCTGTTAGCAGGGGAATTAAGTTGGCCATCAGTAGCCAAAGGGTTACCACCAGGCTGGACGAGCAGGAGCACAAGTCTAAAATAAAAACAAACAAACAAAAAAACATAAAGCTTATAAATTTTATATTTAAAGAGAAGATAAAATAACAAAGAGAACACTAAAAACCATGAGCTAAAGCAAACTTCTTGACTAAACATTAACTGGTATTTAGTGAATTAAGCTTTTTACCTCCCTCAGAAAGAAAACTGACTCTGATCTTTCATGTGCTGGACTACAACACTAACACTGTCAATGGGAAGTTACACAAGTGAGAACTCACTTTCCACAAGGTGACAGTTTTTAAGATTATAATAACAATATGGCCTTCAAAACACAGACTGGATTTCCTGGTAAATTCCCAGGCTAAAGCTAGATTTCTAGGATGATTACCAGGAGACATGACATGAAGGAGTTATGTTTCAGACACATTCCTCCTGTGTTAGCCACCATTCTGCACAACCGCACAGCAAAAAGCAGGGCACCTTTGCTATCTTCCTCTACCTCCTACACCTGGGATCTTTGAATAGCCATGGCTTCTCTTTCCTGTTCCCAACAGTCAGAGCTGACACAAATCTTTGAAATTTTCAGATATCGAACATTAAAGCTTCACTTCAGCAAATAAGGCAACCTACCAATGGGTGCAGCTCTTGTTAGGTTGGAAGCTGGAGGATCCCGCTCTGGGGGGCAGGAGTCACAGAAGTCTGAACAGGCTGGGCAGAGCAGATTCCCAACGTGTATCCAGCCATTCATCTGGATGCTCACAGTTAATACCTGACCCGAGCGGCTGCACAAGTAGGTAGTGTCCTTGACCCAAACATGCAGCCCTTGTGGAGAACAAGAAACCTTAAAATAAAAAAGAGTCAAGTCGGTATTACAGTTTATCATAGTGGTGGTTTGGAGGCTCTTTCAATAAATAAATAGGACATTCAGTAAACACCTGGCATTAGAGCACAGATGAACTGCAGGTATTTTAATGCACTCAGAGCAACTGTTCGGTTCAGGAATGCTTTAAAGCACTGACTGTACTCCTTTTGTGCAATGATGCAGATCATCAACTGAGAATTAGTAAAATTTGGCTTCTGCTCATGGTTACTTTTTTAGTTGTGCAGCTGTTGAATGTGACACCTTTAGTGAGATAGTCCTGAAGAGAATGAGGATAATGAAAAATAAGTGATATGTGCACAGCGCTTTCCACCTCTGAAAAATCAGAATGACTAATTAGCATTAAGCTTCAACAACAGAACATTTCATGTAATTATTCTTTCTTACCCCAGTGACACTTTCTCTTCAGCTAAGACAGATGATGTCCCTAGCAAGACTGGGAGTAACACACAAGCCATCCCAGAGGTCACACACTTAACGTAGCTAAATTACAGGCTTATGGTTGGAAGATAATTGTTTTTCAAAGCATGTCAAATGATCTAGAGATTTGAGGTAGAGAAGATCATGTTCAGTGTGCAGATGCAAAGTTCTAAGTCATAGCTGACTTTTTATACCTGACTTTTCTCCTAAGTGTTACTTAAAAAAAAAAAAAAAAAAAAAAAAAAAGATAAAAACCCAACACATACTTACTTGGTAACATCCACTACCCCAGTCAGGGTAACTGAGTTTCCTCCTGCACTGTTCCATAACAAAAGCAGATTTCTGAATAAGACATACAGAGTTTGGTCCATATTTCTCTGCACCATAGTTTTTGGTAGGATCTAAGGTAGAAGGAATATACTGAATTGCAACTTACTAGAGAAACAAAGTCCACAACAACTTAAAAGCCTATACTGGTCAATATCTCCACGTGTAACTTAAAGTTTACTTTTGGATTTCAGACCCTTAATCATCATCAATTTGGGAATTATACCATCTTGAAAATAAAGTGGGAAGAAACACAAGATTTTAAAACCAAACAAACCAGTCAACTAACCACAAAAAAACCCCAACCAGCAAGCATTTTCCATCAGAACTATGTGGTTATGTTTGCCCCCAGGGAGCGCCAGCTGTGATTTCTGGCTTCAGGGCAGAGGGTGTGTGTTTGTTTGTTTTTGATACAACTGCACAGACAGGTAATATCCTCCAGCATTCTGCAGTTCTGCAATACTGAACATCCATGCACTACCCATATTCTGGTAATTTGCAAAGTTCCTTGCCTTGAACAAAAACCCCACAAAGGTAGAAAGTGGAATTATGTTTCAGACATTCAAAAAACAACCAACCCACCCACCCTAATCCTTTGTGTTATATCTGGATCATTTGGGGTTATTATCTGTTCTGCTCTTCGGCAATTCTTGCATTAGATGTGGGAGTTTGCCTCCTAGGGGTACAAGGTAGTACTGCTATGCTTCAAACCCCAGCACAGTGTTTACAGGGTAAAACCTGACTAGTGAAAAAATTCACATCCAATTAGTTTGAATATACAGCAAGTCCATTTCAAATTAAGAAATGCAGTCTCTGCAATATCATATTGAAAACCTGATGTACTGACCTGGTTGGTTTTCAATTATTCTGCAGTCTGAACTGCGTTGAAATTCACCACTTAAATGCCAGCTGAATTCCTGACTAAAGGGACAATAGTCAGCAATTTCTACTGAGCCACCATAATAAGGCAATTCTTCTGCTGGTACTCCATTAAGATTGTCGAAGTACTGCAAAACAAAATACAGTAGTGAAGCAGTTTGTGCAAAGACAAATGTACAACTGTTTTTGAACAGACCCAATGTTCTTACACCTGTAAGAACATCAGCTGTGACACTCAGGAATGCAGTCAACAGCAACTTACAATACCAATGAACCAGAAAACCCAGAAGTATTTAAGAATATGTAAATAATGCAGAGATTCACATTTGTATGTATCACTCCCCACTCCTGCCCCTGCCTCCCCTCTTTGTAATCAGTGCATTCCTTGGGATGTAAACAGAACACATTTCTTAGTGTGCAGTGACACAGGGCAGCAGACTAGGGGAAGAAATACCCCAAACAAAACATTCTGAGGGATTTCTTTTACACAGTAACTTTTCCATCTGGTATTTGGTTAGATGGTCAAGAAACCTCCTTATTCTTTTATTAATATCACAAGGGGTTTTTTTCAGACTCCTTGAAATAAACTAGGCAGACATTTTTCACATTATCTACCCTCATCTACTAGTTCAGAAGAAAAAAAAAAACAAAAATATTATCATCTGGCTGCAAAGCTCAACAAGGAAAACACTTCAGTTATTTGTTAAAGTAAGATCCATTATACCTGATATTCCTGAGGTAACTGCTTTGGAAACTTTTGCAAGTTGCACACTGCTACTGCTCTTTGGTCCTGTCTGCAGGTTAACTGCAAAGGATTACTCCTCAAAGTGTCGCAGTATGGACTGATTAACTGCCTCCTCAAAAAAGAAAGAAAGAAAAAAAGAAGAATAAAAATCCCACTAGATCACTTTAACTGCTTTACATAAACAGTCTGTCTAGATTCTTTGTTCCCATTCTCCCCTACACTCACTCAATGACACAAAGAAGCATCAACTTCTTCTCTGGAGGCTAATTACTATTATTTGTCTGGGTATGACCTTTCAGAATATCAAGCCAGTGCTCAAAATTACAGTGCACTCACCTATTTAGTTTTAATGACACTGCTTTGTAAACTTTAAAAAAAATATACAAGCAAAACAGGCCCACTATGTAGCTGTGTCTTAGGAATGTATGAGTATTGAAAGGAACAAACAAGGCAGGCTTTGTTTTGAAGATGCCTATCACCTCCCTTTGTTGCTTTTAGTACAGTCTAGTAATGCAAAATGACACAGGCTGCATTTCCAATTAAAAGGGACAAAATAAGAAGGCAAACACTTTTAGATTAAGTCCTACCCATCCTCTCTGAAGAACAGCCTTCTCATAGTGTAAATGCATTCTACACCCTAAGATGTTTGGCTCTGTATTTACTGGATTGAGTGGGATGCAGCACAGCATTCCTTGTTCATCTATATGTGCCCCTACTTCTTTTCACTGAGTTACATTCGAAGGACAAATATAAACAAGCACCAGGGTTTCCTCTCAAATTTTTTTTAAAAGACTGTATCCTTACTTTTGCCTCTTTTGGTCAATCCAGAATTTGCAGCTCTTCATTACAAAGTCACAGCCTTTATTGCGTCCCCAATCTAATTTCTCTGCCATGCTGTAATTTGCTTTATACCACCTGTAAAGGGATTTTAAAACGAGAATGTGAGGAATTGTGCAATGATTCATGTTAATAAAGAACAAGAAATAGAGGGTTATTGAAACTGCCAAATGTAAATATACTAAATATGCTCATGTAAATACGCTTATGTAATTTGCTTTTAACAAACATATACCACTAAGGTCAAATAAGACTTAAAAATATACTGTTTATATATGCAACGAGTAAATATGCATGCGTAAGGGAAGAAGTTATCCAAAGGATAAGAAAAAAAGAAAACTTCAACTTTTCCCCTCAACCACTGATAAGAAAGAGCCTGCACGGCCGAAAACGAAACTGAGATCACAACCAAGAAAGGAAACTGGGCGGTGACTTTCCTGGAACAAATGTATAAAAGACTGCGAAACACTCTGCAGGGTGTAGGGTGTGCGTATTTGTGAGGCCTCCTTTTGCACCCAGCGCTGCTCTGCTCGTTCATTAGTGAATAAACAGCCTTGCTGCTGTTAAGAATCCTTGATTACTGGCTTCATGTATAACAAGAATATAGTTCCTTCAAAAATTAGTGTTCTGGTTAATAAAACTCAGCTCATAGAACTTCATACTATGCCTTAAGGTCTTCAAATTAAGAAAAAGGGAAACTGCATCCCTGCCTATAACAAAATATATTACAATTACACTGTTTTTCAAGTTCCCAATGAACTAGAAGAAAATTTCATGATCTGCAAAGGAACAGTGCATACAGAAAGATGACATTTTAGGCAATTTCTCCTTTCTATCTGCAAGAAGAGCTGGGAAAAAAAATCAATATGTACTGTATGCAACTAGAGAAGACTTACATCAGGAAAAAAAGTAAGTAGACTCTACAAACAGTATTATGTATTGCAATGCCTGTTTTTTTAAGGCTAAATTAAGAATGGGTTTTGAAATACATGAAGAAAAAATAACATACAGGGTCTAACTCCTTGTTTAGTGTAATGCTAGTTATGATGGTTATCTGCTGTGCTGCAGATGGGTAAGTAAAAATGCATCAATTCTAAATAAGATCAAGTACAATGAAAATCAAACACAAATGAACCAAACCCCAACCCCTATTCTTAATTCCTACCCTGTGTCTTCCATTAATGCCAAGGTGATCCTGGAAAAGACTCGATTCTGAGTATGGGATCCAGTCATTGCTTCATTCTGAAAGTTACCAGTTACTATTAGTAAGCCACTGAAAATCATTATTGTAAGAAAATCCTTCCTATGAAAAGGCATTTTATTTCCAGTCTCTTTTTACTACTGACAATCAAATCCCATCCTCCTTCATAAAAGGTCTGTCCTGAAGCATTTCCCCTCTAGTTTACCTCACTGCATACACCAATGACTAGAAAGTGTACCTCTGCCAAAAACCTAACACAGCACAAAGTTATAAATAAAAATTAGTTTAAATGTCAGGAGGGAAATAAGTGTTTTCTTGATCAGACAAGGTTCTGGAAGACAGATGGCAAAAGCCAATGCCAGGGCACATGAACAGAGATGTAGTCAAGGTAATGAAGAGTGATCACATATTTGATATATGAAGCAGAGGGCAACAAAGCTGAAATGACTCAAAGGACCATCCCCCTTGCACTAAAAAGGGAGCAAACCTCCTCAAAAGGGTAAATGACAGACAGAAGTAAGAGACATTTAGTTTTTCAGTAATCATCTCAAATTCATACTCTGAGACTTAGCAAAAAGGTTAAGAGATAAATGTCCTATTTCTGGATAAATTTAAGTATTTAAGTATTAAGTACTGTTCGTGATGTATTTCAGTGAGGTTTGATACCCCTGCTTTTACAAGGCTCCAGTAGATACCACACTAAACCTAAAAATCAAGGTGGAGGGAACAGACATTGCCACATCCCCTTTCATTCCTAGTGTCAGCACTAACCTCCAACAATCTCTTCTCCCAGTGATTGAGCTCAGTACCCATGCCACCTTGATTTTCAAGCTCCATTCCCTCTAGAATTGGACAATTAAAATGTTTTCGAGCTTCTTCCTAGAAAGAAAACATTTACAACTCTCAAAATATTGAGATAGAGACCCACACGCAGTCCTACTGCTCTATAATTATCTTTTAAAAGTATTTCAGCATTTCATTTTCTACTATTTTATTTTCTCCTCAATGTAAAACACTTCTACTCAGAGACTGACTAAGCCACCAAGCACCCCAGTAGAGAACCTAACACTCTGCCTACTCATCTCCTGGGAACAAATGAGCAAAACGAGGGTTCATTAATCCAAGTTTGCTCCATATACTGTGTTAGATTTAAAACAAACAAAAAGATTATCTGTAGCCAAATATGATTAACACTACAACTTATTTACAATACCAATTTATTACACTTGAGTATATGTTCTTTTGATGGCACAGAGGGAGAGTCAGAGGCATGGGAAGCAAGAAAGATTTCCAAGAAAACTCGAGGAATTTCTTTTTAAACATGACAAAACGTTAACTATATTATTTTGTAATCAATAAAATTAGAGAAAATATTAAAACAATGCTTTTAAAGAGAAAAGTAGAAAATAGAATGATCTTACAAATGAGAAAAGCAATGACAATGCTATCTGTTAAAGGAACAGGAATACTAGGTGTCTAAGTCTGCAGGAAAACATCTAAATAGTAGGATTAAGGAATCTCTTCAACATCAGTTTTGCTTAACCTCTCATAATTTACTTCCCAGTGCCTTCCTTGTCTCTTAATATTAAGTCAATTTATTTTTTTCATGCTGTCTGCCACCCATTTTCCACTTCGGATCCACCCTCTCAACTAATTACATGGTCTTAACGGAGTAGGCTTTGGGCCATGCTTTCAGGGAAAGGGTATTCACTGTTAGGTTATTACTTCTTAAAGAGTAAGGAATATTTTATGACTCGAGAACATGATGAGAAAACCTGGCACATGAAGTTTAGAAGTTACTCCACACTTACGACTACACGAGGCGTTACCAGAAGGTGAACAGCGTGGCGCAGCATTTTGCCACCACGTACGTCCCACAACCTCACTGCTCTGTGCACGACTTTATTGCTCCACTGATACAAACCTAGGCTGCAAGGAGAATGCTTTGGTTACAAACCTTTCCCACAAAGACTTGCTACTGTGAAAAGATTTCTCTCCGCAAGAAACAGAATCACGGATAATCTCTGTGCTCCCTCAAGCTTTCCAAATTAAAAATTTTATTACGCAACGTTTCTCCTTTTTACGATATGTGTTCATTACACACACAACTCTGATTTAACAAGGCAAAGTAAGATTATTAAAAATATGTCTATAAACTCAAGATATATTTTTAACTGCTACCAAGAGGGTAAGAAATGAAATTCAAAATCTCAGAATTGCTATTATAAAAAGGTGAACAAAGAAGGTTCTCTACCCTTCCACCTCCAAAAAAAATCTCTAGAAGAACATTTCTACCACATCAACTAAATAAACAAAAAAAAAAAAGCAAATTGCTCATTCTGTAACAAGTCAGAAAACTCACACAGCAGACTACACACATTGCCAGTTCCGCATAACTATAAACCTTGAATGATACATATCTTAAAAACAAACTGCACTGACATTAGGCAGCCTACAGAAAACACAATTCTTCATTTAGAGAGGTGTTCATCAGCATCAAAATTTAGGCACAGGTCATTGTAATGCTTAAGTTCAAGTCTCCTGATAAATGAAAACCTGTCTTAATTTGTAATACATGTGGATAATGCAAGTGCTCAATAGCAGTGTAAAGAAAGACTAAAAAACCACCACATACCAATGTTTGAACATAATAAAGGCAAAGTGCTCTAATAATGGAATGAAGTTCGATTTTCAACAGGCAAGAATACATCCTAAAAAGGCAACAGGAAAACATCTTTCAGTGGGACTATTAAAAGGTCCAAAAAACATGTAATACCTTTCATTAAAAGGAGGGAGTCCATCTGCATATCTTGGTGTCAAAGGTTTTCCATCATCATCACGATAAAATGCAAACAGTCCAGCGGAGAACCCCTTCAAGTTAAAAACCAAGCACATGGAAACCTTTGGTAAGACATTAACATCCGAAGTCAAATGCCATGAAAGAGTTCCCACCCCCTGGCACAGATACACTGCAAGTAGCAGATAACACTGCAAGTAATGTGCTCCAAGGCAATTAACACATAAATTGAAGAAGGTAAAGCAAGAGCCTTCCTCCATCAAACATCCTCCTCTTGCAACAAGCTGGAGGCATGTGAGCAAGCAGGTACCAATTTCAGGGAAACACATTTTATAACATCAACCCTCACCAGTGCATGAATGATCTCGTGTTTCACTGTAGACAACATGCCAATGAATTCCTGAGCTTGTGTTGAAATCATATTTGGACACAAGTTGGCATATCCTGCTATTGGCCTGGAAGACAGTTTTAAAGTTAAATGGGTTTCAGTAAAATACTAACAAATTCAAATCACATTCACTTGAAGCAGTAGAAGATCAAAGAAAATATAGACTAATGTAAAAATAAGTCCTTCCAAACTTACCCAAACATTTATAAATGTTTTACCTGTTAAGAATTCAGTGAGTAGTTTACTGTTGGGATGG
Organism: Corapipo altera; assembly: GCF_003945725.1. Taxonomy (NCBI): domain Eukaryota; kingdom Metazoa; phylum Chordata; class Aves; order Passeriformes; family Pipridae; genus Corapipo; species Corapipo altera. The sequence goes on from NW_020884877.1 coordinate 25,445,356, forward strand.
GGAGAGGTGGGATCAACCAATCTCTACACTCAGTGTTCTGCAAAGGTGTCAGTGACAACAGCCTAAGAGATCTGAATTTAGGTAAGACCCTACAGAGGTACAAAGCCTGTGACAGTGACTACAACTGAGCTGGAAACAAAGCCATGTAAGTAGAGCCACTTGCATTCTCCTTTAAGTCTGTGAACACATGACTCCGTGAACACATGAACACATGAAGCACTCCACCAGAAAGAGGATCTTGAGATAAAGTTTAGGCATTAAAGTGGAGGATTAGCTTTAACTCATGTGACTCAACTTTGCAAGTTAAGCACTATTTGATGGCTTTGTGGTTTTACATAAATGCAGTGCTTGTCTATTTCAATAATGACTCCTACCTTGTTATACAAAACAAGCAAACAATTAAATTCCACATCTGAACAATGAAAAAACTTGAAAGCTTAATTAAAAAAAGAGTTTGCAACAGAGGGAATACTTGCCTGTCCATTTCAGCTTCCAGCTGGCAGTAGGCTGCATATGCAATGATATTTTCATGGCCACACCTTTCAGTAGTGAGAGCACTAACGTAGAGCACAAAGTCAGCATCTCGAACCCCTTCTTGGTCAGGCGAGCCAGTGGGCCTGCGGTGCCAGTCACTCTCGTTGTACACCCTGCATTGCTTTGCAATGTTCAAATGGAACAATTAATACACTTTATCTACGATCAAAATTTCATATGACAATTTAATTAGCTTGAAGTTGAGAATAAATCCCATTGTAAAACAGCAGAAGGTAAGAAAACGCCCTATGAAGAGAGTAAACAAAACCAGAGCCAAGGAATAGCTTTCAAATGACTGGCTCTTTTGATTTTTCAGACACCATAAAGATGGCAGCTTTAAAAAAAAAAAAAGTTAAAAGAAGGAGAGAAAGAAATCTACTGATCACATCTGTAGCTTAATCAAAAATTCATGCAGGAAAACATGTCAGAAGCATTTCCTGCACCATGCTGTCGGGTCAGTGGATAACCTCTTCAAACAAGGACTTAAAAAAAAAAAATCAACACTTACTATTAACTCTGTGAAAATCCAACTCGTTGATCAAGGTGAATAACAAGCTGACTAGCAGCAGTTTAATAAGCTTCAAATCTCATCCTCTCTGTGCATGTCATTACAATGCAGGCTTAGGAAACAGTAACTAGTCCAGTTTTATTTGACTTTTGGCTCAGCAACATAAACTACAGAACTCCCATTAACTTAAGTTGTTCTATTCTGTCCTTCAGATTTAGTGATCTCCCACAAAGAGGTCACTTATGCACAGTTAGCAATATTTACTTTTTCATTAATTTCCACAAACAATAATCTTTCAAAGATTATTTCAAAGATTGGACAGCTGAGCTTACCTGGAGGTGTTCCTCAGGAACTATAACTGGCCCACATCTCGTATGGTCTGCGCAGGCTTTTTGGCAATATCTGTGAGGGTCAGCTTTCCTCCTTAAATATTGGTTTGTCACACATTGCCTTCAATGAAACATGAAAGACAGTCAGCACTGTTTTATTATTAAAACAAAAGTCTAGAATAGTCTGAAAGTATTATACTGGTATTTTAATAAAACTTTCACAGTGAAAATTGTTAGTTACACTGCTAGGGAGCACATAATGCTTCCAGTTGTTAATGGTGCATCCACAGGTTCAAAGAGAGATTAGGAACAGGTTCATAAATGGGGTACATATAAAAGGGAACTGGTAGCATGTATAGCCTTCAACATTTCTGACACAACAAAATGCAAGTGTCGATAATGAAAGTGGGCAGATTTGTGCATACTCCCTAAAAGAGCATCTGCTACCTCCCTGGGTCAGGTGGTCTGATTCAGAAAGGCATTTCCTACACTCCTATTCTACTTTTAAAAGCTATACAACACAATGTTAAATATCAAATATAGCAAGTGATTTTCAACAAACTTTCACCTACCTGCTTAGTAATATAGTACTTGTGGATTTGCGCACTTGAAACGTCTTCTCCAAATAAGATATAGCTTGGGGGAAGAGTTTGTTCTGAACAGGACAAAAAAAATCAAAAGTCACCCACTAGCAGTGCACACACAACTCACCTGAAAGGCACTAAGTATTGACTTACATGAAATTTGCCAGATGTTGTGGTACAGCAGAATAGGGGAAACCCAGACTCCCAAAGAAGTTCAATTACTATCTACATATTTAAGAAATATTTTGTTTCAGTATTCTCATACTTTGTTATTGGAATGACAAAATGGGAAGGGAGCCAGTATTAATTTCAATGTACAGTTTGAAAGAGGCTTTTAAAAACTATATGTACATTTCTTACTGATACCTTTGCACCCTGAGATACAGCAAACACCTGTCAAACTACAGTCTGCAGAACACTGGAATTATTTGGAATAAAGGCATAATATATACACAAAGCCTTGGTTTCCTCAACTAGAGGAAATTGCTAGGAGAAATTGCTAGTATTCAAAGCTTCTAATTAAATTGACCTTAAACTTAATTTTATGCATATAACAAAATATGTTAGCACAAAAACGGGAAGCAAATATAACATACCTTTATAAGATGTCTTTTCTCAGTCAGCAAACTACATTTAAAAACCAAAACAATCAAGCTTTAGTTAGTAAGGTTTCCATTCTCAGCCACGGAGACAAAAAAAAAAAAAAAAGAAAAGAAAAAAGCTGCCACAACATTATACTCACTTCTCAACACTAGTGTCATATACAATCTTAATTCTTAGCTGTTGATCCACGTTTCGCTTCGAGACATGATTTTCCTTGAGAGGAACTTGAAAGACAACCTGGCAAGGAGAGGTACGGGCCGATAGATGAGGCAGCTCAGCGGGACAGACACAGCACCCCGAGCCCTGCGCTCCTTCTCACCGCGGCAGCACCGCTCCATCAGTCCCTTCCAGCCCCTTCCCGACCCTTCCCTCACGGGGGAGGAACCGCCCCGCGCCCGCCCGCCGCCGTCACCGACCACACCAGGGGCCGCGGGGCCAGACCCGGCACAGCCCGCCCCGGGGAAGCCGAGGACGGACGGACCCAAACAGCACGACCGGGGAGCGAGGGACCATCTGCTGCCCAGCAACCCCCACTGCCGCCTGAGGAGCCCCGCGGCGGCCGCACCTGGTCACGGCTGGGCACACGGTGGTCACAAGAGGAAGAAGCGGAGGGGGAAGGAAGCAGCAGCAGGAGCAGCAGCAGCAGGAGCCCGGCGGCCAAGGCGGCGAGCCCCGGGCGGGAGCGGCGGGCGGCGACGGCGCGCCCGCCGCCCAGCTCGGCGGCCATGTTGGAGTGCCCGTCCGCCGCGTCGCCATGGAGGCAGCGCCGGGGGAGCGGCCCCGGCCAATGGGCGAGGGGGGCGGGGCGGTGGCGGTGAGCGCTGCTGATTGGGCGCGGCGCCTCGAGGGGCGGGGCAGGCGGTGAGAGGGAGGCGGTGGGCGGGGCGCGGGAGGGGGATCCGGGGTCTCAGGAGCTCTGGGTTTGGGGTGGGCTTCCGTCATCACCGAGTCCAGCAGCTAAGTCAGCACTGCTGTGCTCACCACTAAAGCATGTCCCCGAGCGCCACATCTACACGTGATTTTAGCGCTTCCAGGGACTGTGATTCCACCGCTTCCCCGGGCGGGCCGTTCCAATGCTCGACCACCCTTTCTGTGAAGTAATTTTTCCTACTATCCAATCTAAACCGTTTGAGGTTTAAACTAATTAGGCCATTTCTGCTTGTCCTGGCTCTTGTAACCTGGGAGAAGAGACCAACCCCACCTGGGGACAACCTCCTGTCTGGTATTTGTAGGCTGATAAAGTCACCCCTGAGCCTCCTTTTGTCCAGGCTGAGCCCCTCCAGCTCCCTGAGCTGCTCCTCACAAGACTTGTGCTCCAGACCCTTCCCCAGCTCCATTGCCCTTCTCTGAACATGCCCCAGCACCTCAATGTCTTTATTGTCCTGATGAGCCCAAAACTGAACAGAGGATTAGAGGTGCCTCACCCGTGCTGAGCACAGGGGGACAGTCACTGCCCTAGTCCTGCTGGCCACACTGTTCCTGGCATTCTTGGCCACCTGGGCACACACTGGCTCATATCCAACCATCTGTCAAACAGCACCCCCAGATCCTTCTCTGCCTGGGATTTCATTTTTCATACACAACAGTCTTTTTCCAGCTTCTCAGTCCACAAACACTGTACAACACAGTATCCCTAAGTTTCTAATATGAAAATGACTAAAGAAGCTTCTACCACCAGCACCAGGGATAAAAATCATCTGTGTTTTTGTAGTGCTTCATCTTGCAGCTCCTGCTGCTTTCCAAAGTGTTCAGATATAATGAGGGCCACACAAATAGAAAGTGGTGGCTCACTCTGCAGCTCGGTGACAGCAGCAGGAGAAGCCAGTGGATGGCTGGTGCTTTCAGCTAAACTGAGTTGCTCTGGCTGCTGCAGTGCTTCCACAGTACGGAAAAGCACCAGAAAAAGCAGAGAAGGGAGAAAAGCATCCTCACGTTTTCACAGGGAGCAAAATCTTTTAAACCAGGAGTGGGTTAAACTTTGTTTAGCTTTAAATCGGAATTTATGAAGGACATTCATCTGAAGTGCTGCGTGGGCATCTGCTGTGAAGAGCAGAAATTTTTTACATTGCTACCTAGAGATACTGTAAGCCCTTTTCCCCTTTCCAGGCAATGAGAACATCACAGTGGGGTTTTAAGACATCCTGACAGCTATTTGCAGCGCAGGTCTTTCTTAGACTAAGGCAGAGTAATTTCACCTGGAGTTTGTATGCACAAACCTGTCATATGGACAATACAGGAAAACAATTTTGTCTTCTAAGCCTTTATAGCATATACTCAAATGTAAAGCAACAGTCTAATTGAGGTGTGTTCCTTTGTGTAAACAACTCAGCAGTACAATGTAGCTGTTTAAAATTACTTTTATTAAAACTTGTGCATACAGCTTCTGATTGGCAGTTGTAAGAATATCACCTGATTAACTGCACAGCATGCAAAGATGTACAAATGTCATTAGTTACTTGTTTTGGAGAACTTTAAAAAATTTCAGGTTGTTTAAGCGTGATGAATTGTGCCCCTGTAATTGACTCTCTGCAAATTAGGGAATAGATCTACAGAAGGGTTAATGTTTCTGCACTGATAAGACAAAATTAAAAGTCCCTGTTTATGATCTTGAAAATTGCAGAAGCAGTGATTTTGTATGTGGAAGCTCAATGTAGGTAATCCAGGGTACCATGGAGAATTCCCCTAAGAATCAGGTATGAATACCTGTTGAATACAGTATGAATATCAACGTCCAATAATTTATACCTAGGGAATAACAAAGTATGCCATAACAGCGTAAGGGGGTGTGTGAAACAATGAGTGCAAAGTGAATGTTAAATATTGGAAATTTTTTTTCTTCCAGACTTTCAGCACCAACAAGGGTGAGTGGATTCCTGAGAATGACTGAAAACTCTGCTGGTGAGTGAGGTTATTAAAATCATAGAATCACAGCACTGTTTAGGTCAGAAAAGACCTTTAAGAATCTCTCAGCATGGAGCATTTTGAACAAATCTTCACAGGGAGCCAAGCACTTGGTGCTGTGCATTGTCATTTCTAGAAACAGCCTGCTGTACCACTGCTAGAGGCAATGTTGTAAGATGCCTTTTGTACATGGTGAATACTGGAACATGGTAGGTACACTGACCTACCTTATGCCACTTACTTCTGGCCATAGGTAAGGCAGAGCAGCTCCCTCTCCTACCACTCTCCTCTGCCACGCACAGGAAAAGACTGGAGCTGTTCTCACAGCTCTTGCCTACATCTCTGCATAACTGAATTTGAAATGTGAATATTGAAATAGCATGTCCTAAAATACTTGCTTATGTTGGTCCTCGTTGAAGACATTTAAACACGTGGATAGATCAATAACTACCTAAAGAAACTTAAACATAAACAAGAATAAAGAATTGCCCTGTTAATTCACACATGTAAAAAGGCACTAAAATTTTCCAGACTATTAAGGTTGTTCTATTATTTGAAAGTAATAAGGTATTCCGGATATGCCTGAATGTCATTAAAAATGACAAATATTGTTGGATTAGACACATTATCAACTACGCTGTCATACAGGTCAGTAGGATCTGCTGGGTTCTTTGGTGGTGGAGTGATTAGTCCAGCCTTCCCAGCACAGTACTCCCCAGTGAGGACCCGAGCCAAGTACATGTGTTTTTTGCCATTCACATCTGGAACAGAATACTGATTCTGAGCAGAATAACTTGCATGAGCAGCAAAGTAGGTTCCGTTTCCAATGGCTGCAGCTGTTTGGAAAGACAACATTTTCAAACAGTTAGTGTTCTTATTCTCATAGGAATCTCTAAAGCTCTCCCCTTTTTTTTTAACTCTGCAGATGTTATAAATTTAGTGAGAGTTTTAAACAGAAAAAATCCATAATAATCCTTTGTATGAGAATCAAATATGAACCCACATAGATATCAGGTAAGTATCAGTGCCCAGGTTTTGACTACCCCCCTTCCTATGGGGAAAAGGGCTTCTCTCTATCTATTTAGCCTTGTTTAGCCTGCAATCAATCAAATTTCAATTCTTCAGAGACTTTTCTACTTAAAATTACAATATAGTTGCCATTACAGTTTTCTAGTCACACTTCCCAGCAAGTTAGAGGAATCACATGTCTTCGTCCGAGACAAACTTCTTTTTTCTGACACTGGTAGAAAGGTGTTCAAGACAGACAGGTCCTTCCTGTCTGGCTGCTCTGATGGCTTGGCTGTCCAGCCTGACAGAAGGGAAGCTGCCTTTCCAATCATAAGTCGTGTCTGAGATGAAAAAGTGGATGTCAATACTGACAAGCAGAGAGAGGACATGGGGATCTAGCGCTCTTACTTTCTGAGTAAATCCAACCTCCTAACAGGAAAGTGAAATTACATCTCCACTGGTCATGTTTTAAAAAGAAATTGTGGCTGCCATTCCTACCTGTGCAGAACCTGATATATTTTGTGTATGCTGGGCTTCATTTATTCAAGAAAATCTCAGTGTAAGGACCTCCAGAGGATCTGGGCAGAGAAGCGTCTACTTTTGGATCCAGACAACACCAAAGTGTCAACTAGATCTGAGTTAAGCTGCCCAGCTCACTCAAGATCAAGTCAGCCCTAGGCATGTACAAAGAAGTCTTAAGAGAGAAGGCATTAAGAATAGAAATTAAGGACTTTTGAAGTAAGGTGATGAGGCCTCTAAGAGCAACTAGCACCTCAATTCAGTCCAAGTTCCACTTTTTTGGATCCTGTCCTTCATCTTTGAATGCTAATAAATAATAAACACAACATGAGTGTACTAGAGCAACTGGACAAAACAATCTTTGAACTAAGGCAGAGCGCCTTTATGCTAAATATTTAATAATTGTCTATTAAATAATTCCTCTATCATATAGATTATTCTCTGGAGTTATTTATTATTTTGTTCTCCAATTTCATTCAGTCTTCATGTTGTACTGACAGCACTATAATGTTGACAGTCCATAACACCCATACATGTCCAGGAAATGAACTGATTTGAATGACTCACCATTCTTTCCAGCAAATCCGCGATTAAATCCACAGTGGTTGATCGTGCTCAGTGAGGATGCAGCTGTCCCATGAAATAGCAACTTCTCATTATTTTCCTTTTTGTTCTTTTTACAGATAGATTTTTTTTTTATTTGGTATGTCTGCCAGAGGAAGGGATTCTGTACTCTTTCAATCTGCAAAATTACAAAATTAACTATATTTACTCTAGTAGGAAGGAATATTTATTATGGCAGGAAAGCATTAAAATGAAATCAAAATGAAAGAATGACAGTCATTTTCACTATGCCCTGTTAGTAGGTGGTTTGGGTAGGGGAACTGAATATGTAACCTCCTGAAAAATCAGAACCCAAAACACATTACAACAGATTTTCAAGCTTAGTAATTTTGAGCATACGTTTGTCTTGCCTCTCCAGTATACCAGGTACACAGCAATCATTGTGCTGTGCATTGTCATTTCCAGAAACAGGCTGCTGTACCACTGCTAGAGGCAATGTTGTAAGATGCCTTCTGTACATCTTAATCATCTTTACTGATGATTTCCTCACTAAAGGATAGGCTGTAGTGATAGCATTACATTGAATTTGTTTCTCTTCTAGATCTAAGCCTGAAAGTCAAACTCGCTTCCTTAAATGCGTAACTTAGCAACACATAAGAAACTCCTAAATAAAAATAAATTGGTGAGAGGATAGATGTTGCTGGCTCCCTATGCCAACAATGTGAACATACTCAAGGAGAAGCAGTGTCTCTGCATCAAAATATAATCTGAAAGGCATTGCTGTAACATCTTTCCATTTTTATTGGAAAAAGACATCATGTAATTACACGATTTTTTTCTATAATACGCTGATATTTTGTTCTAATTGTGTTTTTCTGACCATACTTATTGAAGCTCCTGATGGAAGAAAATTTTCAAACACATTAGTCTCACTCTTATTTTGACTGTATTTTCTCCTATTTATCTCTTCTCCTGATTCAGAATGATTCCATCTTCTCCCTGGCAAAGTCCCTGTGCATTCTGTTTCAGATTTCTTAATAAGCAGAATCAAATCTTGACACTTTGGTTAAAACCAACAGCTTAGTGAAAGGCTCTAGGAATGACAGGAAGAAGTTGTAAAATAGTCTAAAGCTTTTTGGTCAATCTGCAAGGACTTTATATTTTTCCTTGTGTTCTGAATGCGCTTGCTCATGCTTCCATTTCAATATAGAGTTTCATAATTGGAAACACCACATTAACTAGTGGGTACCACATTAGTTGAACACAGAGTCAGCCTAAAGACTGATGGTCACTGGTTTTGCACTATTAGAAGGCAGAAATGGCAGAACAATTCTTACAAAATTTGCTTTGCTTTTTATACACCCTGTAGAGTGCCAGGGAGACTGACATATGAAAGGTGTATTGGGTTGTAGACACCTTGCAAACAAATATTTAGAAAGTATATTAATGTTTCTAGCCCAAGCATGGACATTTTTCCCCCACAGAGGATTTCACCTTCTCTATGGTAAAGCTGGCACAAGTTGTCCTAAACATCTTCTCAACTGTTCTATAATCCGGATGTGATGGCTTGAGATTCACCAGTTTGACCCGTTCATTTTGCAAGTCTTCCCACTCCTTAGGGAGCTCTGTTGATTGCAAATATGTAAAACAGAGATTACATTATTATGATAGACAACTAGCTCAGCTTCACAGGCACGTCTTAAAACCAACTGCATAGAGGGGGCTAAGAAGACAGTACCGTTCACAATACTTTATTCTACAAGTACTCTCTGTCTTCCAAACATCACTGGCTCTGTAATGAATGCAAAGTTAAAATTTTACATTTTCTCTAGTCCAATTATCCCCATAGCAATATCTAACTAAAACAAACTGGAAAACCCCACTTCATACACCACTTCCTTTGTCAGACTTCTGCATGAAATCTGTGCTCACTAGTCACGTATGTATGGATAGTATTTGGTTTTAACATTGATGCTCTGGTTTCAGTCATACCTGCCACTAGCTAGGAAAATCAAAACTGCTGGCTATGGCATGTCCAAGTAAAAAAAAATACTACGGAATACCTTACTTTTTCTACGATACCTGAGATGGCATTTATCAGAAGCATCATTCATTAATCACTATTACAGTTTTTTGTTATTTAACAAAAGTGTAATTCACCTTCATTCTTTGACACACGCTGAATGTTTATAGTTTTTCCTTGGTCATCATGAGCCTGTAGAGTATTCAGATCCACCTTGTAGTTCTTCTTGTTAATTTTGACATTGAGATATGGTTTTTTAGCTAGTTTGGCATCCTCCAGCTGCATATTTGTCCGTTTATCAAAAGCAACAAAGGTATCGTTGCTTCCTAGATACCTCCATTCTACCAGGTTAGAAAGAAGTTCTGCCTTGGATTGCTCTTCTTCAACATCCTTCATTTTTTGGATCATTGTCTGAATTTCTACCAAAACAAACCAGACATCTCTGCTAATACCAGAAATAGTAATTACTGGGGGAGAAAGTTTACTGTCAAGCTGAATGGTGACGTGCTTTCTTCTCTGGAGATCTACCAAAGCAGCAATTTCCCTATCACCAAAACTTTCAATTAGCTCATTTGTAAAAGTAGTTTCACTCTGTTCCTTTAAAATTAAATCCTTTATCCAGGATTCAGCTGCATCCACATTTTCTTGGCTTTCTCCACAAATTTGAAATGTGACTAAACTGACTTTCTTCTCCAAAATCACGGGCTTTTTCTTCTCAGTAGATTGTTTTTTGCCCCAAAGCATGGCTGTAAATAAATATATGTCAATTATTAGTTGTAAACAGAAGAACTCCAATTTGCCCATGCACACAGAAAACTCACCTACTTACATTTAAGCATAGAAAACCACGAATCCCCCGTGGATGACTCCAAATCTTCTCTTTTCTTCATGCTTTCATAGAAGTCCTTCAGCATATTTGTCTGGAAGATGACGATTTTAATTGTCTGTAAATGCTGTACTGATTTTTTGCTTGCAAATTCCACTATGGCATCCAACATTTCATCAGCCACCGTTGCTGGACTCTGTCCTGCTTGACCTAAACAAAAAGAAAAGGCACGTAGCAGGGAACAGTTTCTTGTACAAGTCTACTGTTACCCACATTAAGTTTGTCCCAGTTTCTGAACAATCCCCATCATAGCCCTCATTGCTTCCCCAAGAAAACACAAACCTGTTCCAATAGCTGGGAAGGCAACAGATTTGTACATCCTTTGCTCACACTCATTAAGTACTTTCGAGACCTGACTCTTCACGTGGTTCTTGGAAAGCAAGTGAATGATTTTACTGCACAACAGATTTCCACCTTGTGTAGTAATAAAGTCACTTTGATGCTGCCCAGCTGGAAGAGAGAAGAAGATAAAGAAGGAGACATTTTCAAAGGGGCTATCTCTTCTGGAAAGACAGCTGGTTCTCCTGATCCTAGAAGAGAACATGAAGAAGTGGGAAGAGATCTACCGTGAGCTATATTATCCTGGGTTTAATTAATTCTCTGGGTTTCTCTGTAAATACTCTGCAGAGATTCTTTGAGGAATCAGTTCAAGTAAACGTGTGTTTTTCAATTTCCTGAGATCTCTGCTACAAAGTAGTTTCCTATTAAGTACAATGTAAGAATTTAGGATGACTTTAAATACAGCTCACTTCTATTTAAAAGCATGCCAAATTTATTTATATGAGAAATCCTTTCTTATGCCACATATTTTTTTTATGCAACTAGAATGTGCCTTTCTGTGCTCACGGAGGCCAACCCCAGGGAGCTGGAATTTTACAGCTCTACTGTTCTGCCAGAATGCAGAGAACAGAGGAATTATGATAAGGTGGTCCTGGTTTCAGCTGGGATAGAGTGAATTTTCTTCTTAGGGCCGTGTTTTGGATCCAGGCTGACAATAATGTGCATAACACACTGATGTTTAAGTTGTTGCTAAACAACTGGGAAAAGAAAAATTCTCAAAGTAGGTGTCAAAACAAGAACGGGACTTTTCAAAATTCCTAAAAGTGAAAGTTGTCTTTTTCAGGTGAAATAATTGTACCATCAGAGTAGAGAATTATAAAACGGCTCTATGTTTTCAGAGAGAACAAGAAAAACAAAAAATTAATCAAACGAAATAGTGTGCATCAACATACCATATTGAGCACATTCGTCTACCACCTGGGAACCAGCAGCATCCATAATGGCTTTGGAGACCCCTTAAATCACACAACAAAAGCATACACATTCGTTAAGTCAAGTCAATACTCTGCCCAACTTCTGTACTCTACAAATGCCCTAAATTCTTGTATGGTAAGATCCCACAAAGTACAAAACCTTGACTGTTCCCCTAAGTCCCCTCCATGGCACACTGCACTGGCTGCAGACAGAACACTGCCTTGACTGCTGATTACAAATCATTAAGAACAACTGCTATTTCATTGTTTCACCAGCCAAACCCATATGGCCTTCACCAAACTCTCCCATGGCTTTGAATTTTATCATTTAGTATCTCTCATGCATCTAATTCACAATGTCAGAACCCTCTGCTTCTTACAGGTCAATTTACGTAACCAGGACTTTGGCTTATAATGAAACGGTTTAGGACAAGAGCAGTTTTTCAGAATTCTACTTGATCTAAACATTCCCTTTTATTTAAACATTTTTGGTTTCAAGCAAGAAAAATCTGGTCAGATGCCTTCTGTTTGGAAACTAAATTGAATATTTAGGACACGTAAAAAAGCTATTGAAGATCTATTTCGGGATTAATCACAAATCCCTCTCTCTCATATGAAAAATATTTCATAAAAATTTCCCTTATGGACAATTCTTTCCCCTACCCCCCTCTAAAAACTAGCCCAAATTTATCCCTAAAGAACTACATCTTCAGTACAATACCTGTTTTGGCATCAAATGATGGATTTGTTATGTTTACAATAACCTCTGTATCTTCCTTGGTAATATCTCCACTAATTGCTTGGAGCGTGATGGAACCAATCCTCATTTCATGAACTCCCAATACTTCAGTAGAAACAGGCTTAATGAAACCTGCAAGGGAAAGAAAATATCTTCAGTCACTTCTCCTCTAGTTTGGGATATTATTCTCTTCCACTGATGGAAACTTCTATTTATCCTTTTAAGGAATACGCTCTAGATCAGTTTGATGGATGTACACTGTCCCTGCTTTTCTCTTTACTCCAATTCTGAAGGCTGGAAGCCACAGTATTCTTCCTGCTCAAAGGCTGTCAAAGTGAAACCATTTTCTATTCCTGTAAATTCTTGCAACATGAATTCAGAAAATGGCCTCAGGGTTTGTCTGATCTGAGCAGCTCTGTAACACAGTTTCCTGAATTAACTCTTACAAGAAATGGGGTATCCAGCTTTAGCATTGCCAATAATGGCGATCCCATCACATCAGTTTTGCAAGTGATTTCATCTTTACCTTCACAGCCACAAAACTTCTAGCTTCCTTCTAGCCTAAATTTCTCTAAGTCATATTTTATCTGCACACTCTTAATTCATCTCCCTGGTACCCAGCAACTGAGAAGAGCGAGCTGTATATCCTTAGGAATAAGCCTCTGCCCTCGGTGCAGTTCACTCAGATGCTTTTGCTATTGGGTCACATCCATTCTGTGTATATATATCTCTGTAGAGGAGATTAAAGGTACAGAAATACATATCACTCATGGCTTGTTTGGCAAAGTTCTTCCACTTGGGTTTCCTATTGGGACACTCTCTTCCATATGATAAGATTGGCCTCACCAAGAGTTGAGCATGCCCTCAGCAAAAGAATTCCTACAGATTTTACAAATGGCATTTAAGAAGGAAAGTCCATTAGGAGGAAGAAAAATGCCCTGTGCCCTGATGATATTTCTCCTGTTTCCTGATATATATAAAACCTCTCCACAGTATTTACATTCTCCCCCTTGCCCCACATCCTGCCCCTACACAACTTACTTGACTGTGGTGTTGCAGCATTGCAACTTGCAGCTACCCTATGTTCTAGTTCAGTGGTAAAAGCCTAAGGAGAGAAAAAAGGTACCAAAGACAGTATTTCACAGTTTATCCATGCAATGTTTCTATAATTAAGATTAAAAGCCACGTAGCTCTTGCTGAGCCCCCTAACGGAATTTACAGTTGTATTTAGGTGTCATTAAGAACAGCTGAAGATGCAGTGTAGACAGTGTGACAAGAGATAATGTCTCTGAATTGCCAGAACTCCTCTGTCAAAAGACGAGGGAGCATCTACAGGCATTTGCAGCCAGCAGTGAGGCCAATTTTGTCTGCAGCTTGTGCTTGCTGAGAGTTTATATTTCAGAGACACTGGAGAGACATCCCACCGTCAGTGGCCCACAGCAGTAAGAAAGTGCTAAATTATTCCCTCAAGAAAGCAATATAACTAAAATATATTAGTAAGGTACAAACAGAACAGTACGTAACATAGCTCTGTCCTGAGAAAAACTACCTGAATGTTATCAATGTCTTTTGGATGCAAGAGAAAATGAACTTCCTGGAGATTCTTCAGAGTGTGGCTACTACTGAACTCAAACACCACATCAAACATTAACTTAGAAACAATGTTTTTAGGAAATCCAAATCCTCCGGTCCCAATAGCTGGGAAAGAGATCGATTTCAGGCCAAGTTCTTCAGCTTTCTTCAAGCACAAATTGATTACATCTTCTAAGACCTGAAAAACACAGCAAAGATACCTTTTTTTTAAGGTATTATTTATTATCAGTTCCAAAGAAAGTAACCAGTAGGAGAAGAAGCTCTCAGTGCATCAAAGCACCTTTAAGGTCACTCCAAGAGAAGGAAATGGAGTCAAGCCATCTAAATTAACTAAGCTAAAACCTGAAACTTCAGGACAGATCGCAAAGACATCTGTTTTCAAATTTATTTATTTTAATTTAATATTTGAAAGGTACCTTTTCTGTCTCTGCTCCATTCCACCCGGGTAGTATGGCATGAAACACGGACTTGCAGGCCAGAGCATGTCCACTGGTGCAAACCACACTCCCTGGACCAGAAGCCTGACTTTGTTTTTCTTTGTCAAACTCTACTTGGAGTGCTGGTCCAGCTCTTTCCAGCAAGGCTTTGCAAAGAGGCCCCACACCAAACTGCAGATCTGGGCCAACACTGTTGACAACAACATCCGTCTGCAACAAGATTACAGCAAAAATATCTGTAGCCAGACTTGGAGTCAAAATACGCATCAAAACAAACAGCACTACCAAAGCCACCCACGGCATAAGAAACAAGATGTCCCTGGAGCAATAACCTGGTTTTCAGCACAGCTTCTGGACACTGAGTCTTCCTGGATTTGTAGGAAATCTGTGGTAGGCAGCATTAGACCCACTGTGAATACCAACACCACAGGTACTACATGTGAGCAGGTCATCCATCCACCCACTCATCCATCCATCCATCCATCCATCCATCCACCCACTCATCCACCCATCCATCCATCCATCCATCCATCCATCCACCCATCCATCCATCCACCCATCCATCCATAGCTCTCAAGGCCTCAGCGGTGGTGAAGCTGTGAATCACCTTATCCTGAGCAGATGCCAATGTTTGGGCAGGTGAAATAAACCCATCCTCTGCCATTTGTCTCACCTCCTCTCCCCTGATCCAGACTTTCCTACATTTCCTTGTGAAGAACCACTGCAGCATTGCTCCCTCTTCTCCAGCATCATCACAGGATGCAAAACATAGGTATTGTATAAGGTATACCCAAAACACAGGTATTGTATAAGGTACACCTAATGTCGAAAGTTTAATGTCCCTTTCCTCCATTTCCTTGATGTGGGATTGTCTACACCTTATCAGAAAAGCAGCACCTCATGAACCAAAATCAGGCACAGGGAGGTAGTTCTGCTGTTGTGAAGTAAAACAGGTGAAGTCCTGAAGTTTGGTGATTACTTTGTTTTTTTCCACTGGAGATGTTTTAACTACCAAGCATTTTGACATGTGTGTCATACTGAAGATTTTTTCATATCTAGTATTGCTTTCTTGGAATCAGCTTTTACATGCACCAACATGGCCATTGAAATAGGAAGATAATTATAATAATAGTAATTTAGGGATATTTTAAACTCCAGGGTATGAAAAACAGCAATTGCTGAAAAAGATTTATCCAGATGCACTCTACATCATTGAAGAAAAGAAAACATAAGGGGAAACCTACATCAGAGGTGTAAATTGAGTCTTAATTGTCTATATGAGTAGCAGTTAAACCCTTTGCTAACAAAATGAATAAAAAAATAAGAGAAATCTGGTCTAGACTTTGGTAAAACAATCTGAACGTGGACTCTTTTATGGAGTCTCTTTTCTAGAACTCAGTAAATTCTCCATAGGCTGCCACTTTCACCCATCCAAAGAACAGGGAACTAAAAAACAAAGCTCCAACCTCCCTGTTAGCCTTCCCAAAAGAGCAGCCTGGGCAGGTACTGATTTACCATAATATCCAACCAGGATAGCTGCAGATCATATAAATAATTGTAAAAAGTATTTCTACCTTCTACAACCAAATTATTTTACATGTTGGCCTTAGATCTGGAAAAAAGGAAAACAGAACCTAGCTGAGAATAAAACATCCTGAGATTCAAAGCTGCGCTCTAGAAATGGTTGCAAAGGGACAGATCCCAACCAGCACTCAATTTTGCAAGCTTGCATCCCTGTTTAGCTAGCACACAGCTCTTGATTCCTTATGTAGCAAGTGCCTTGTAAAACAGTATGACCTACTGTTCTTCCTTTTTTACTTAAATTTAAAGAAGATTTTACCATAAAGTTAGAGAGCAAGCAGAAAATCTATGACCTACCGTGGCTTCCTGAGTGTTTTTCTCCTCTACATGGACACAAAGTCCTTCCTTTGTAGTAACCATCTTCACATCCTCTTTTGTCTTCTCCTTCTGTCTTTTTCTCATCTTACAGCTTTCCAGGCGTGGTGTTGGGGAAGATGATTTACCTGAAAACACTTCTTTTACTGTCTCACTCAGGACCTGAACAGTTCCATCAGCATTATCCACAAGATGGACCTCCTTCAAGCTGCTGTCCCCCATGGATCCTTCCAGGGTCTCCTTGATGGCAGATGCAATTGAATCTGCACATGTCTGCAGTGGAAAGCCAAAAATCCCTCCGCTTATAGCAGGCAGAGCTATGGAAGAACAATTGTATGTTTCAGCTAGTTCTAGACTTTTCTTCACTGCCTTTTTTAACAACCATATACACTTTTCTGGTTCCTCCTTCCTCCACCTGGGCCCAACAGCATGAATGACGTTCTTGCAGGGGAGTTTCCCAGCGCCCGTGAGAACTGCGCTCCCGGGCTGGAAACGCCCGATCATCCTCACGCGCTCATCGCACTCTTCTTGCAGTGCTGGACCAGCAGCTCTTAGCAGTGCTCCAGAAATGCCACCAAGGAGCTGTAGGTCTTCATTAGATGCATTCACCACAACATCAACAGGATAATCACTCAAGTCCCCTTTATACACTGCTACTACAATTCCATGTGGCAGTCTTGTTTTGTAGTAGAGCTTTCTTTTCACTTTCTCATCCTTCCATTGTTGTTGTTGTTTTTCTTCTTCTTCCTTGATTCTAATGAAACAGCTAAATTTCCGCTTTGCCTCAAAAACACATGAATCTTGCCTCTCAATGAAGAACTCTTTGGCTCCTGGCTTATCAATTGGCACATTTTTTGAGTAAAGGGATGAGACAAGTTTTTCAAGCATGTTGGCTGCTTCTGGCACTTCTGCTCTTGGTCCCCTCAGGGAAATGCATGGTGTCTTGATGTCAAAACGTACTGTCACCCCTTTCTTCCTCAATTCACAATAAGCACCAGATTTCTCCTTCTCTATGAACTCTACCACCACTGAATTTGCTGGGATTATTTTTTCCACAAGCGTGTTTTTATCTATAAAATCATTAAGCTTCTGATAAACCTCTGCCACAGCCTTAGAAAAGCCAGCAATAATCACTTTATTTTCTTTTCCAACAGACTGCTCAGTGATTACGGCTTCCTGGGAAGAACTGTATGTCTTATGCAAGGAGACAAGAAGTTTCTTCCACTGTTCTTTTTTCATGACCTCACCGTCCTCCACATTGATGCACTTGGATTCTAAGCTGGTTTTTATTTGCTTTTCTGCTTCTAAAAGGTCTGTGGGAGTATCTCCATACAGCAACACAGTGTCCTCTTCAAGTTCATAAAAAGTATTAATTTTTTCCTGAAGGAATAACGTATCTGACATTTTTTTATTATACAAACCCTGTAGATAGTGGAAAACATGGGGATCAATGGACACTGATGTACAAGGCATACTCAACACCTTTTCCAGTAAGTCAGCTTTGATTTTATATACTTCCGCAGGTAATCCACACAACTGAACAGCCTTTTTTTTGTCATCATAAAAGATCTTGAGGCATGGATATTCCTTGTGAATACTCTCTTCTAACCCAGCATGGTGTAGCACAACATACTTCCCTGGGACCACTGGCACAGAAATTTCTATGCTTTGTTTTTCCCTTTCACTTTGCTTCATGGCCTTTTCCATGCATTCCCTCACTTCTTTCTCTGCGCTCTCCACTGCTGCTCTGCTGCCTGCAATCGCCACCACGTCCTCAGAAATATCAGTTATGATCAAAGAAACATCTTCCAACAACCTGTTTTTCACATCTCCCCAATCTGCTGACTTGACTTTACATTTTATAGCTGTGTAACGTGCCATGATACGTGAGAACTCCTCAGAAGCATCTTGCTTCCACGTCTTGATCAACTTAATCATTGTCTTGTTCTGCTCGGAGAGAGATGACGATGGGCACAATGTGACGTTGGGGTTTGCACGGTCTGCCTGGGGCCATTTGAGCTCACAGTGGCAAACTGCCATTTCCTGGTTTATAGCTTGGATCAGTTTATCATGCCTTTGTAAAAACTGCCAGACATACGGGTCTAGTGGCACCCCAACGGGGTCTGGCATCTTGATAGTTGGTCTTTCTCCTCCGTAGAGAGCTGTTCCCAGGGAGTGGTAATAGGGATGCACAGAAATCAGCGTCTGTTCCAGCAAATGCTGCTTTTCCAAGACCGTGTTCACATCTGAAAGGCAGTGCACATATGTACAAACATACAGATATCATTAACTTCAAATCAAGCAAATGTCTCTGGTTGTAGAACTATTACATTGATTTTTTTTTTCTCTTTAATTTCAAAGAGCTATTTTTATGTCTCTTGGATTTCCAGACCACTCTGTAGGGGACAGTGGAAGAAGCTTGGCTCCTACTAGTTGGGTAAATGTGCTTGTGTCTGCATTTACATGTAGAGCTATACCTTACTCTTGTTTCCTAAGGAAACTTCACCACAGAGCAGGGCTATATCAACATATACTACGAAATACTCCTTAACATCGAATGAAATTCTTCATGCTAGTGCATTTTACCTTCATTTTACAATTAGTGTTGTACTGCAGATAAAACCCTCTGCAAATGGGGAAAAAACACCAGTGCGAACAACCCATGCACAAAGCAGGTATTAAAAGGAATCTTTGATAAGATAAAGAAAAATAAACACCAAAAAGAAACCAAACCCAGGAAAACCACAAGAGATTCTGAAGCCCTAGACATGCAGCAGTATTTCTAAATCCAGAGCACTCAGGAAAAAGGCAGCATACGCCGACTTTAGTGACAGCAAGCCAGGCTTTCCCTAATGAAAAATCTGCAGTGATTTGCTTGTGAGTTGTCTGCCTGCGAGCACCTTGGTCAGGCAAAAGACAGTGTTACCTTTGCGATCACAGAAAGTAATGATGGCTGAGTTCTCCTCAGGGAAGAGCTGGACATCTGACACGGGCCCCCCTCCATTCCGCACACTCTCAAAGTAAACTGTGATGTAATCTGGGGAAATGCTGTCCGGTAGGTTTTCGGCCTTGATGGTCCAGGTCAATTCAAGAACCCTGGCAGTCATTTTGAATTCTCTCACTCTCTTGTGTTGTAAACATGTTTTCACAAATTCTTCAGTATCTGTAAAGAGAAGAGCAGGATGAAGGGACCGTGTTTTCCTGGGTCAATATCAGCCTCAGCTATCCATCCTGGAAGAGAACGAGCCCAGTCTACTTCTCCCTGTACTTGGAACAAAACTTGTCTTGGGTGCCAAATAAGTCTATGTTTTAATAAAAAAGGGGAAAAGTGCATAACCGTGTTACTCTGTTATTCACTACCACTATGTCTCTGTTCCCATCTCAGAAGTATCCTGTCTTCTCAAGAGGAGGCTTTATATAGCTCAACAACTTGCAAAAATCCCCACACTCTGTGCACTTCCAATTCTTCTTCATTTAACCCAAACCAAGATGGGAACAATGAACCATTCTCATTCAATTTCAATGAATGGAGGCACCACCATTTTCTTTGGCGGAGCTGTATGTAAAACATCTTTCTTGAGAGACTGCAACCCAGGTACTTTTATAAAACAGTCTGGATCTCTAATAGGAGAGGAATTGGGCTCTGAAAGCTGTTACTCATACATATACATGGCAATGAATGATGGTGTCCCCCTCTCTTACCAATACTTTGTATAAAGGTAGCTACAGCAACATTTATTTCAGGTATCACTTCCACAGTGAAGTCCTCATCTACAGTCAGGCCGCTGATGTTCTCCAACAGCAAACGTAAGCAGTTTGGACTGCATTTTTGTATGTTCTCAAACACCACTGAAGGTGAGGTCTCTGCAGAGCCAGCTTCTTCCTGGAGTTCGCTGCTTGGAACAAAACTCTCTGCAGCACAAAGATAAGTAAGTTGCAGAAAGTGTTGGTACACATTTCCCAGAATAAGCAGATTCTTCTTACCCTTACTCTCCTTTCCTTCCCCAAGAAAAGAAATTGCTAACCAAACAAATACTGCAGGGTATCCTTGGACATTTTGGGATCTAAAACAGCCCAGATGCAATATTCTGCAAGCTACAGGCTTGTGGTGGCACAAAAGTAGGCATGAGTAAACAAGTCAAGGTCACTGGTGTGTCTCTGGGTCAGAGACTAAACTCAACTAAAAGCCATTGAGATAATTGGCCACAGCTGCTCGGGTGTCAGTAAGGGTTGGGAGACACTCTGCAGCCTCTGCATCTGTTTCTTAGCCCTGGTGCAGGTGTAACAAGCCTGAACATAGCCCAGGACATCCACAGGCACCACAGGCCACCAGCAGCCCTGCGTGACTCAATGTAAAGCCCCCTGATGACCACCGTGCCCTGCCATTGGTGCAGCAGGAAGCTAAACCAGGCCCATTGTCCAAGTCTGGCCAGGTGAACTCCATTCGTGGTGATCAAATCTGCAGTGTCACCAGCCAGACATCTTTCCTTCTATCACCTGAGTCACACAACCAAACTCAGAAACTTTCAGCAAAACTCCCCCCAGAACTGGAGTCACGTGTGGAGAAAAGCACCAATATCTTTGTTTTAGAAAGAATCAGAGTGATGGATAGCATTTTACCTTTTGTTTGAAGGTTGCTCATGGTATCCAGAGCCTAAAATAAAGTGAAAGCAAAATATCAGTGACAGATTTCATGCTGTCACCACTGTTTCAAGGCTCTGGTTGGGATTATAATTTTTATTCACCTCTGTGGGAGTTGGTTTTTCTTCAAGTGTCTCCTCTTCAGTAGCTTGTGTGGTTTCAGGCTCTGTGACAGTCAACTTCACTTTTCCTTTTCCTTCCAAATGCAACTCATGAGGCTGTCTCTGAAGAACTCGTTGCTTCACTAAATAAAACCAAAACACCCCAGTGAAAATCTGAATAGAAATAAAGCTTTGGATTACCTAGCGCTTTTCCACCATTACGCTAGGACACTGTCATGGTTTAGGAACGGTATTCCACAATTTATTGCTCCCACTGAAACACCCCACATCACATGCAGCTTGCCCACCACTCTCTACCCCTGCACTCCCTGGTGATGGGATGGAGAGGAGAACTGGAGGCACAAAAAATTAAAGGTCACAGGGTGACATAAGGCCATTTTACTAGAAATCAGAAAAACGGGCAGTAACATCCCCAATCCTAATAGCAGAGTATACAATAGGGGCAAGCACTTCAGGCACCATTGCTCACCCAACCGCTTATTTTGCCAAACACTGGAAAACCGCCCTCCCTGCCCGCTCCCCCTGTGCTTGCTGAGGAGGGATCGAATATCCCCTGGGTCCTGGCTGTGCCCCTTTTGGCTGCTGCAAAAGTGATCCCTGTCCTAGCCAGACCCAGGACAGATACATATGCTGTCCCACGAAATGAAAGAGCTTTCAACTCATAACACGAACACAGTATGCACAAGGCTTTCTGCCTGAAAAGAAACGAAGAACAGCAGAGGACATTATTTCCCCGAAGAAACAAGAGAGATGCAAAGCTCAGCTCTATCACGTGTTTCATGGGGGTATCCGCTGGGTCCCGGTACCGCCCCCAAGTCTTTCACATCCTCTTTCAGCCAGTGCCAAAATGGCTTGTGGCTCTATGTCCTGAACTTACCGGCTCTTTAAGTCAACAACTGGGAAGCATAAGGCAAGGAGAAAAAAAAAAAAAAAATTTATATCTCTGTGTGTGTGTTTATGCACATACATGCATATGTATGTGTACATCTAACCCAACTGCAGCTAAATCCTTTCCACCTTGCTGCAAGTTTAGAGAAATACAGGCATCTTATATATGTGGTCTTTTATATATATATATCTGCAACTACTACATATATTGTTAGATTAGCATAACCCTTATTATCCCAAGAGCAATCTGGAGAATACTAGTGTGCATCAAGTTTAATATATATGGACATATAGTTCGTAGGATAGATTTATTAGCTTATAGCTCTTCTATATACAATACATAATCCAGAGGATAGTACCAAACACCACATCTAAGCATATAGATAAGAAAAAAATCACAGAATCACAGAATATTCCGAGTTGGAAGGCATCCACAGAGATCGCTGAGTCCAAGTTTTGGTCCTTCACAGGACATCCACAAGAATCACACCATGTTTAGAGACTATCTATACTGTATATTAGGGGGTGTATATGGCATCTATGTACTATAGATACTATAGATCACGTACTAGACAGGACACAGTATTACAACAACTAAGTTAGAACCTATCTTTTAACTTGCAGGAAGTTTAGGCTTGTGAGTTGCCACCCTCAAGACCCTCACTCATCCCTCCAGGGAGCCCACACCCTGATCCATACCCCGAGCCCTGGACCCGCCGGGTCCCCCGCCCCGACCCGCCCGGCCCGGCCGCTCACCCTCCGGGCGGGCGAAGCAGACGAGGAGGTGCCCGGTCCCGGTCTCGGCGTCGGTCCCAGCCCGCAGCTCGCACTCGCCGCCTCCCGAGCGCTTCTGGCTTTGGAAGTAGCAGAGCAGCTTCTTCTTCAGGGCGGGCGGTGGCTCGGCGGAGCCCCAGTCCCCGCGCACCAGCAGCGGGAAGGCGCCCGGCCGCTGCCCCGCCATCGCCGCACCGACGGCTCCGCTCCCCGCCGCTTTCGCTTTCGCTTCCCAGAGCGGCGGCCGCGCCTTTTCCCGGCAGGCACCCGCCTCTCGGGGCTCCGCTGCCGTCTGTCGCGATACACCTGCCCCAGGCCGGCTCCTCGGGACCCCCGTCGCAGCTTCACACCCGCGCCCTTAAGCTTCTCTCCCCCTCGAACACCCAAAGCTGCCTCGGGCACCCCCTTCACCCGACAGAATATCCTCTCTGCCCCTGTGCCAGGGGCTGCCAGCCCGTGTCGCTGTTGTCCCAAATGAGTTTCTTTCACCCGCTGTAGAAGAGGCCAATCCACACGTGCAGTCGAGCATTTCATTTATTTACAGTTCTGTGCAGAAAGAGGCGCTGGGTGGCAAATTCACAAAGCCAGCACAGAGACTACCAAAGCGGTTTCTTTCACTGTTCATATATTTTATCAACCAAAGGCAGTAATGTTCCTTGGCTACAAGTTACTCAGTTCTCTTATTAATTAGTCTCCTGTCTTCTGCTGGTTAACGATTGTCTTGCTTTTCATGCCAAGTAATCCACATGCTCTCAGTCTTTCTCTTCTTTTGGGTTGGTGGGTTTCTTCACTCGGTGGGCCAAGTGAGTTGGTGGTCACGATCTCCCCTTGCCGGAATTACCATTACCCCAGTCAAAGCTGATTCAGCACAGTTGCTGAGTTATCTTTAATAGTTTCTTCTTTATCTTGGGGATCCTGCCAAATATCCAAATGTCAGTTTGTCAAGATGCTTTTACTTGCCTTCAGATTTATCATCATGTCTAATGGATGTTTGCTTTCCTTGGTCATGCACAGCATATTTCCTTGGTCATGCACATATCCACTGTGTATTTTTTCTCACCAGTGGTGACTGAAGTACTTTTCTGCTTTCCCCTGTAAGCATTTTCCAACTGCATATTTGTGAGGTTGTCAGAGGGCACATGGGAATTGTTTTCAAAATTATTACCCCAGTCAAGCTGATTCAGCAGATTTGCTGAGTTATCTTTAATAGTTTCTTCCTTATCCTGAGCATCCTGCCATATGTCCTTGTGGCATTCTTCGTGTCCACTGTCAGTGTTACATCCTTCTCCTGAAGCTTTGGTAACCTTATCCTAGGTCTGAGATCATTGAGACATTTCCAGCCCTATACCTTAACAAGGCAATTCTTCCAACAAGTACTTTGTCTAACACCTGGACAGCAATTAGAGCTTGCTTGCTAGCTGCTATCTGTTTCATGGACTAAATCTCCTTTCTTGTTGATTAAGCTTGGAAGTATACAAAGATTAAACCTCAGAGAACATAGTTTCTTAAGAAAACTTTTACATATCCCACATTCTGCAACATCGCTGCTGGAGGAACAAGGTCAGGGTGGAACAAGCAGTGTCAGGTTGAAGCTGTACCTGGGAAGGGTTAGGTTGGATATTAGGAAAAGGTTCTTCATCCAGTGGGTGGGTGGGCACTGGAACAGGCTTCCCCATGACCAGGGAAGTGATCACAGCCTCAAGCCTGCCAGAGTTCAAGAAGCATTTGCACAATGCTCTCAGGGCTCTCCTGTGCAAGGCCACGAGTTGCACTTGATGATCCTTGTGGATCCCTTCCAACTCAGGATATTCTACGATTCTAGGTTCCTTTGTATGCCCCTGCCCCCCACCTTTGCCTTTTGATTAGAATAAACTGGAGAAGTAGCATCTGTCACTCATTGCGTGCACAGAGCCCAGTGCTGCAGGTTTCTGTTCCATGCTGGATGCCCATGGCACCTGTAATGCAATCACTGGTGAAAAAACACCTTGGTGTCCTCTGCAGCTTTTGTGGCAATGGGAAACTGAGAACTGATGCAGTACTGTCTTCTGGAGGGAATGGTCAGACTGGTACCAGTGACCCACCAACTGCAATGAAGCACCTGGAGCCATCTCCTCTGGCTCCTGGCACACTGATGAACCATGGACCATGACTATTTGTTACAGAGATTTAATAAGTTGGAGGCACTGCAAAGCAGCAGTTTTATGGTATTAAAAACAAGTCAATCCTTCAAATTCACTGAAGTTCAGTGGTTGAAAATCAATGCTAAATGTTCTGAGAGGTCTAGACAAACATAAGCCAATAACTATGACGAGTTTATTTATTGAAAACCACTGTGTCATAATCCATAATGAGATTGTCACAGAGTGTAAGAAGGCATCAGAAATGCAACACTGTACAGTCCGTGGCTGCACTATCCCTTCCCACTCCTCATCAGCAATTAGGAAGGCCCTAAGGCTGCATGGAAAAGCCAATACAGTACAAAGACTTAATATGTAATCTAGCAGAATTTTTCAGTATAAAAAAAGTTATGCTCAAGCGTTAAACATGCTCAGCTGCTCCAAGTGTAAACAAGAACTCTACTTCAGGGGTATCAGAAATTGCCAGATTGCTTAAATGGAAACAGAAATTAATTTGATACCACTGATTATTGTTTTCATTGTGTGTTTTGTTATAGGTGTTTCCATCCTATACAAAGGCTGAAAGACCTGCTGCAATCAAAACAATTTATCTAGTGAAAGTGATAAGGTATTCTGGGTAAGCTTGAATGTCATTAAAAATTACAAACATGGATGGCCGGCTCACATCATCAGTTGAACTATCAAACAGATCTATAGAGTTACTAGCATTTTTTGGTTCTGGAGTGATCGCTCCTTTTTTGCCCTGAGAATATTCTCCAACAAGGACTCGAGCCAAGTACATGTGCTTCTTCCCATTCACATCTGGTTTGGAGTAGTTGTCGTGGGCAGAATAGTTGGCATGAACAGCAAAGTACGTTCCATTTCCGAAGTTTGCAGCTGTAGTCAGAAAAACAAATGCTTGTGAGTGTTTCAGTAGCAGCAATCCCTTATCTGCCACCTTCAGAGCTAGTGAATTTGCTTTTTATTTGCAATACAGAGATATAACAAAACAAATGATTTTGGAAGGCAGGAATATTCAGATGGCATGGTAAATCAATCTTTCCTCTTTCAGGAAAACAAGGGTTGCTTAGATAGGCACTTTACCGTGCATTCCAGCATAGCTCCGGTCAAATCCACGGTTGTTAATTAAGGTTAATGACTCTTTACTCGTCCCATGAAACAGAAGCCTCTCATTATTTGTGCTGCCATTTTTTTTATCCATTTCACGCTTTTTTATTTGGTAGGCCTTCCAAAAATATGGGTTCTGTACTCTTTCAATCTGCAAAGTTTTGAAGTAAGAAAGACAGAAAGAAAGAGGGTAGGTTGCTGTCACGAAAAAAATTTGTGCATAGACAGTTCGATCTGCTTCCAAGATTCCCCTCCCAGCTCCAATGCTTTTATACCAAATGATGAAACAAGTTATTCAAATCCTTCCAAACTCTGGCACACAGACAGCAGAACCCATCCCAGAACACGACAGAGATACTCCATGGGAAACAATACAGGAGCCTTTTGCAGGTTTCTGGGCCAGAGATGACCCCCCTGCCTGCACAGCACACACAGCTTACGTGGGCAAATGCTGTGCTCTGTTACATCAAAAACCATTCCAAGGGCACTCTCCCTTGGCGCTGAAGAAGCAACTGCTCAAGAGCTGCTTCAAATACCCCGTTAAACTGATGCTGGTTGAAGTTAGTGACAGCCAGAAAGACTTGTCCAACTCCAGAAATCCCAGTGTAATTACTTTTTCCATTGTTGTTAGTATCTTTTATCACTTACCATCGAAGTATTTATGCTCAGAAATTATGACATACCTTTTCAATTTTGAATGACTGACAGGTCTGCAGAAACCTTTCCTGAACATCTCTATACTCTCTTGTTTCTGGTCTTAGTTCCACTATTTTGAGTCGCTCATTTTCCATATTGTCCCATGTTGCAGGGAGCACTGTTGACTCTTGATCTGCAGAAGAAACATGATCAATCATATTTACACAAATACTCTGCTTAAAATTCAATATGCCCCGCTACAAATCCTTCTAAAAGCCCATACATCTTGCTTATGGATAAGTCAAAAAGAGGTAGCTCCTTATCAGGACCAGCAGTAAATAGAAAAGATACATCTCAAAAACAGAAGTGAGCTGAGAGCTAGAATGACAGCTGCTACAAACACCTAATTATTGCTAGAAAGTTTGTTAAGAACCTCAGAACGCATTACCTACTTTTCAAAATATTTAAAAAAACCGCAGGGTTCTTTTATTTTTAATTCCCAGTTAATTTCCTTTCTACATTCTCCAGAAAAGCTCCTAATACTTTGAATATTCTTACCATTCCTTCTCTTATTAGGCTGGATGCAACCTGGTTTTCACATGGAACCTCAGTTTACCAAGATGCTTTTACTTACCTTCAGATTTATCAACACGTCTAATGGATGTTTGTTTTCCTTGGTCATGCACAGCATATTTAAGTTTCATATCCACTGTGTATTTTTTCCCACCAATGGTGACTGAAATACTTTTCTGCTTTCCCCTGTGAGCATTTTCCAACTGCATATTTGTAAGACTATCAAAGGGCACATAGGAATCCTCTTCAAAATATTGCCATTCAATTAAATTTTGTAAAAGTCCTGCTTGGACCTCTTCCTGTTTAGTAGCTTTTACCCTGAGGATCATTTTCTGAATAGCTGAATGAGCAATCCAGACATCTTTCCCAAAACCTGAAATTCCAATAGAGGTACCCTTCAAATAAAGAGCAATTTTTAATTTCTTTTGTAGGTGATGCAGTTCCTCATTCTCTTCTTCACTGAAATGAGAGATGGAGTCATCAACAATTTCCGTCTGAAGCTGTTCCTTTGAAATTGCACTTCTCAGCCAGTTTTCAGCTTCTTCCACTTCCTTTTTAATTTCACCGCAAATTTGCACAACAGCCAGGTCGATTTTCTTTTCCAAAACTCCTGTGTTTTTTTCCTTTGGGGAACGTTTCTCAGGGCTCCGGAATGCTACATTGAAATACATAAATATTGTAATTAATATTAATTATTACTACCTGCTGCTAAACAGATTCATCTATAACCTGCACTTAAGTGATATCTACTTACATTTTATCTTGGAAATAAATGATTTGACTGGTGTTTTAGTAGGCCTTTCTCTTTTCTGCATGCTTGCATGGAACACACTCAGCAGATGTGGCTGAAAGATGACAACTTTAATAGTTTTCACAAATGCAGGAGAGTTCCTTCTTGCAAAGTCAGTTACTGCATCTATCATCTTGTCAGCTACCTCAGCAGGATTGCGGCCTGCCTCTCCTGAAAAAAGTTAGAGATACTTTGCTTTTAAGAACTGCTAATTGCAAATTATTAAAACATCCTTACAAGAAGAGCTATGAACATACCCACAATCACTTGGATCATAAACAGGTCAAGAATAATGTCAGGTAGGCAATTAGGAAAGGTTTCTATTTATCATGAGAAGAAAGTTTGAGACCACCTTTCCAGCAAGGGAGAAATGGAAGTTTCCTTTTGTTGGCATGGCAACCATTCAGGTTATGATGTAGATTGTACAGTTTGAGTACCTAATAGGCCACGGGCCTGATGCTCAGTGGCCCAGTAACCAACTCCTTGCTCAAAATGCAGACCTAGTTTTGTTCATGCAAGGGGTTCCCCCATGCATGAGGCACAGTTCTGGATTCTCTGATGCTATGGATTTCTACTGAACTAACTGAAAATAACAAGAAAAGAAAAAGGGACAATCTGGCCTTTTTGACTGGCTCATGTTCCATCTGCATCAACCCTGCTTGTGTGGCTGCCAGGCAGAGTTGCATCTACTGATTTCAGCAATGGAGAAGTAGCTCCCTGGCTGTTCTCCCCGAGCCGCACACATCCAGGAAGCACAGACATACCTTTGAATCCCTGTTAGCAAGGAAGTGTTGGTTCTAGAATACTCATACTCTTTATGTACTAAATGTCTGCAAGGAGTGAAGCTTTCTAGCTCTTCATAAACCTCTAATAACAGTTTTGAAGACTGCAGTTTCCAAATACATTTTAACCAAATAATAACGCCTCCAGATAAATCAAACTCATTGCTTGAGCCCTGAGATCAGCAGAATCATATGCATTGAACCCCTTTCAAAAAAGGGAGACACAGACCTGTTCCAATTGCTGGGAAGGCGACAGAGGTGTACCCATGTAATTCACACTCCAGGAGCACCTGGAAAACTAGAAACTTGATATCATCTTGGGCAACAAAATGGATTATTTTTTTGCATGGCAGGTTTCCTGCTTGGGTGATGATATAGCTCTTGTGAGGTTTCTGGGCTGAAATAAGTAGTAGAACATAATCAACAATTATCCACAATATAGATGTGTACTAGTTCTCATTAAGAAATAAGAAGTGGTGACAAATATGCCCCAGGATAAGCTTCATGTCTCCGTCCATAGAGTAAGCAACTCCCTCTCTCTATTTTCACTTCCAAGGCACAAGGATTCAATTTATGTTTGTAAAATATGTGCCTCTTTTGATAAATAAATTTTGTGTGCGTCTTTATTTATCCGGTTTGCTCTGCAGACTTGGAGAACTTTATGCAGACAGGCACTCTGTCTTCACAAACACTCAAGCATGACATCTACCCCCAGGCTGCCTAGCCCAAATTACCCTCTTGGCCTGTGCAAGAGAGATTTGTTTACCCCTGATTGCCTCCACATAATTCTTTTCCTTTGGTTGGTCTTCCAAGCTGACCTTCACACCTTCATCTTTCCCACTTCCTTTATTTTGTGGGGTTTTAAACCACATGCTTGTCCATCCTTACTTCCGTTTCATTATAGCTGCTGTTCACCAGCTCAATTTCGTCTACAAATAAATGCCTCTTCTGAGGCAGGAACCCAGCTTCACACTACTGAAAAGTAGTCACACAGAGGATGTGGTACTGGGTTACTAGTTATGCCAAAGCAAACATTTTCTTACTCAGAAATAACGAAAGGAGTTGCAGGTAGACAGTTGTTTCCAGTAACTTATGGCTTGTCTATTAACATTTCTGACAACATCTCGCTTGCTCACGGCTCTGTTTGATGTAGACTCTTTGTTTTTATCATGGAAAGCTTTATTGGAATAAGAGGATGTAATAACTAACAGATATAGATCTTTACATGTGTTCAGAAGCCATCTCCTCTTGAACATTTTTCTTTTCCTTCCTTCACTATATGTTTTACAAATATTACATTAACTGATTTAAAAACTAGCTGCTGTAACACAGTGCATAATACTGATGGAAGTACAGTAGGCAACATTGATAAATTATTCCAGCAGATTCCCTGCCGTGCATTAACACCTTCAGATGGGTCAGAAATGTTGTACCATACCTAGTAGACAACATTCAGCTTCAACTGCTTTTCCAGCACCATTCAGAACTGCTCTTGAGACACCTTAAATGAGAAGAGGCACATGAATCCACTGTTACTACTGTTCATGCTGTTAAAGTCCCTTCTGAGGCAGAACTGTATCCACATAATATCTAGAAATATCTCAATGCCAGTAACGGTAAATATTTTCATTGAAAAGCACTGCCTCCAAAATTTTAGACTTACGCTTTTCAACACACTGATGTCTAAAGTACCCAACAAGTTTCCCCAAGGTCAAAACTCATTGAGGTTTGTCTTCTCCTTTAGTCTTAGAGGTATTCTATAGAAAGATTCTATATTAAAAAAAAAATTATTAGTTTCCCTTTCCGCAAGAGAGTCTTAAACATGCCATCCTGTAACATAGATTACCAAGAAAATAAAGTTTCAGACAGTACTTAATTGAACCTTTGTACCCTAAGAAGCAAAACAGAAACCACACTGTGAAAAAAAAATAAAAGGGTATGAAGCACTGAAGAAAATACTTCCTCGTCTCCTTTCCCAGCCCTTCCAAGCACACGTACTGTTTTCACATACAATATCAACTAAAATACCTGTTTGGAGGTTGAAGGTTTGGTTTGTTATGTTTACAATGACATCTCCCTTTTCCTTGGTAATATCACCTTCTGCCACCTGGAACACGATGGAGCCAATTGTCATTTCAAGTAAATTATGTGCTGAGGTTGAAGAGGTAGTAGAAAAAGCTGCAGGAAAAGAAATACAGACCCTGAGCAGAAGGGAGTGATGATGTAAAAGATAAGGGACTTGTTCATGGGTACAACACCTATAGATGCCACAGTTTGGCTACAGACTCAGCCTGTGGAGAGGATTGCCTGCCACACTAACTGAAAATCATCCCTTTTCACAGGAGTCTTTGCTCAACCTGTACTATTCCCGTAATTTCTACTCATGACAGGATGGCAGGAAAATGTGTTTTGCTGCACAGCTGGAATACAGGACACTACTTAGTGACATTTCACTGTATAAGCCTTTGTAAAACCTCTATGTAAGAGAGCAGCAAACTTTCCAAGTCTTACTCTTTTGCTCCTCTGTCTCACAGAGTTTCCAGGCAGTTTCTCTACTGCATGACAGGTGGAATTTTTTACCCATGTGTTATTTGTAAAATTTTATTTAAGTTTTCAACATGTAACTGATTTTTTACAGGCTGCAGTTCCATTAAGCTGGATAACACCAAAGATATTTCAGTTTGGTTTTGCTACTCATCTGAACACGTAAAAGGTTTAATGGTACTCCAAAGAGACCACTTTAAGATACATAACCAGGAACTCATCTGCCTTCCCAGGACAAAGAAAGACATTGACCTCTTCACAGTCGAATCTAGTGCTGCAGCAACAAAAGAAAAAGCTCTGCTTGTGCCCTTGGCACATGATAGCTTCTGCTGTCCCGACTTGTAGAGGCACTATCCGGATAAGGAATCGTAGGTACATTTTTTTCTTAGCATCTCCAATACTATTTCATACATAACTCAACCTGAAAATACAGCCACCTGGAGTTTGGGAATTATATGCTCACCAAACAAATATCTAACCATCCATTATGAATACATTCCCTGGAATATTTTAAAGAATAAAAGAATCCACTAGGCATGTAGCTTCTGTGAAACAAGCTTACCTGTGCCTTGGCCAGCCTCATTTGGAGAAGGCTTCTGCATTTCAACACCTGCAGTATTTCCACACCTCTTCTCAAGTTCATCTAAAAATACCTAGAGAAGGAAATTACAATCAAGCCCTGCAGAAGTTCTTTACACAGTAGAAATAAAAGTTTGAAAAGTCAAGTTAAAAAACATTTAGAAAGAGCTAAACACAAATTACTTCATACCATCTGCCATAATGTGATGGCAAGATGGCACATGTTGTTCTCAGAGAGCAAGGCTTTTCAGTGTGAACAACAGGCAGAATCACAAATAAGTAAGTCAAAGGCCTAGCCCCATTCCACAGGGATAGAGTAAGAGATGGCATCCTTAGACTGAGGGGCTAGTTTACACTAACTTAGCTTTTCCAAGTAATGCCACCCCTCTCTATATAAACAGCTCAGGCTTTGATGCAGTAGCCTTCAGGTTTGGCCTTTCAAAATGTATTAGCTACTGCACAAAATAGCAGAAGCCAACAGATGTAGGAACACTTATCTGGACATTAATTCACAGTGTGACTGCTCTCTTTCGGTGTGAAATGAGTAATTAGAGCAAGCATATAGAAAATTTGTGCTGAAGTGATACTAAAGAAAGGAGGACGAAGAATACCAGGATGTTTCTACTGGAGAAGTCTGTCAGCACAGCATACCTAGCACAATTATTTTTCCTAAAAAGACACTAGCACTCCATCTAAACACTCCTTTTTTCCAGGGGTGGAGGCATCGATGCAGGAGTTACAACATACCTGTCAAGACCTATTGACTGAGGAATTAGGTGAGTTCATGAGACAAAGAATAATTACATCTTTGTCTGTATTACTGCCAGGAAACAGAAAAGGACAGGAAGGGAGCAGATCTGTACAGGACAGGCAGGTGACCATGACGGGCAGAACCAAAATGAGAACTTTCAGTATAGACAAGAGAGACTGTCAGTAAAGTTTTTCTTTAGTGTAAGAACAAGCACCCTGTGGATTCCTTGAAGATCATCAGATAGCCAAGTATCATCAAATAAACCAGCATATGATAGAGAAAGAAAACCAGAGTAACTCACCTGAATATGAGCTGTGTCTTTTGGATGCAACAGAAAGTGAACTTCCTCAAGAGAATTTACTCCATTTTTACTACTGAATTCAAACACCTTGTCAAACAATAATTCAGCAACAATAAAGGTTGGGAATCCTAAATTTCCTGTCCCAATTGCTGGGAAAGTAATTGACTTTAGAGATAGTTCTTCAGCAATCTCCAGACATTTTGTGATGATGTCACCGAAGACCTGTAAAGCACAATCATTTTTTCAGTTACTAAAGGTAATTTTTTTCCAGCATGTGCAACATAGCACTTTCCCTTTTAGCTTGGTAATAAAATACAATTAATTGCATACATCACAAGGAATTCATCAATCAACAAGAGATCAGCCCCACAGTTAAAAAAGAACAAGTCAAATTCTCCTGTCTTCTGTGACACTGTCCCTGATTTCAAAGGAAAAGTAGCATTCAACAAACTATAAAGCCCAGACAAATTCCAGCCAGTAAAACACCTTATACCTTTAAAGATGTTTTTCTCTGGAACCACGCAGGTACAATAGCATGAAGCACAACACTGCAGTCCAGATTGTAACCATTTGTTTTCAATACAACTCCCTCCTCAGCTCTTCCTAGGCCTTCTTTTCTCAAGTCTGTCTGGAGCATTGGCCCTGCCTTGCTTAGCAAAGCTTTAGCAAGTGGCCCTTTATCAAGTTGGAGATCTTTGCCAACACTGATGACAACAATGGATGTCTGAAAAACACACAAGCAAAAACTCTACCTTTTAAGTATCAAATTTAAATTTTGCATCGATTAATCAAAACAGCCTGCCTGATGACTTACAAACTAAATTTTTGGGACAGCAATCAGAGTGAGCAAAGTTTGGAATGAAATAGAAGTTATGTTCAATTCTAATACCGTGAGCCTACCCAGAGAAACACAAAAGTTGAGTTAACAATGAAATTCATTTCAGCTTGATGGGAGAAACTTAAAATTCTGCATTCCTGGTTTATTCATTCTACCTCCACTTGAAAAACATTTATGCAAGTTTGTTCTCCAAGAGAGGCTCACAGACCAAAATCTGTGTTCACTGAGGTAGGCAGGACTCCCATGCATGGCTGGTCTAGGGGAAAAGCAGAACCTGAAGATAAACAAGACTGGAGGAAACCTAAAGAGAAAGAAGTGAGAAAAGCAGTAACTTTTAAGTGAGAGAAATACAAAGGCTTATGAACATTGTGTCAAGTCCTATATCCAGCTCCTTGGGAAGGACCTCTGTACACATTTTAACATATATTCTGTCCTGTCCAACTAGAAGAGCCGCATGCACAAGCTGTGGGAGCATCCACACCTGAAAGGATTTCCCAGCCACTATGGAAAGGGTTCTGAACAGAGTTGCTTCCAGTTTTGGCAATCCCAGTAAAACAGCTATCAGCCAGCTAACAGAATTTCAATGCAGCAGGCAACTGGAAATCAATTAGAGAAGATGGTTCTTCACAGGAAATGCAATAGTAACTGCATGTTTCATGCCAGTGACAGAACAAATAAAAGTTTCCCAGACCAATATCCCACAGATGCAAGGAAAACAAGACTGGCTATAGACCCAGGCTCAAATGTAAACGTCTCTGCTGCTGCAGGAGCACAGTGGACCTGGAAGCACTAGCCAGTCTCACATAGCAAGGTACTCGTGCTAGTCAATACTGAGCACTCTCTTTTGCTTTTGTACTAGTACCACGCTCTCATAATCAGGATTTCTGGAAAGGCCAGTGCTGCCTGAAGATTCTGGGTTTCTGCCCAGCAAGGAAGGATCGGGAGGGTTTGGAGCCCAGACTGATTCCTGCTGGCCTCAGTTGCTTCTGCTAAACTGTAACGTACCATGTACACAGGGATCTCTGGAGCCATCTGGACACAATCCTGAGTAACATGCTCCAGGGAACCCTACTTGGGGTTGGACTAGATGACAAAATGCAATGCTGCACAGCCATCTGTATCTACCATGTAAGACAGTCACCTAACAGCAATTCTTGTTATCAGCAGCAATAGCCAATTTCAGCAACATGTCAAACATGGCAGTATTGCTAACTACAGATGATGGTCTAGGGTTGGTCATTTATTGGTTTTGTGTTTAAAAAAAAAACCCACAAAAACACCCACTTGGTATTTCAATGGCAGATAATTCAAAACACTTACTGTAGCATCTTCAATGCTTCCTGTTTGCAGCACAATATCAAGGCCTTCCTCAGTTGTTATGCATGGTAAGTTCTTGCTTTTTGGAGAAATTTTGCGCTCCCTAGGTTGAGGAATTTTACTGGCCTGATGCAGGGACCTGTAGGAAGGTGAAGAATCTGGAAACACTTCTCTAAGTGCCTTGCTGAAAGCCTGAATGTTATCCTGTACAATATCCACAAGATGAACCTCCTTCAAGCTGCTGTCCCCCTTGGATCCTTCCAAGGTCTCCTTGATAGAGGATACAATTGAATATGTACACAGTTCCAGTGGAAAGCCAAAAATCCCTCCACTTATAGCAGGTAGAGCTATGGAAGAACAATTGTATGTTTCAGCTAGTTCTAGACTTTTCTTCACTGTCTTCCTCAACAAGTCCACACATCTTTCTGACTCTTCCTTCCTCCACCTGGGCCCAACAGCATGAATGACGTTCTTGCAGGGGAGTTTCCCAGCGCCCGTGAGAACTGCGCTCCCAGGCTGGAAATGCCCATTCTTCCTCACCAGCTCATCACACTCTTCTTGCAGTGCTGGACCAGCAGCTCTTAGCAGTGCATCAGCAAGGCCACCAATGTGCTTTAGGTCTTCATTAGATGCATTCACCACAACATCAACAGAATGAGTGCATAAGTCAGCTCTATAAACTGCTATTACAATTTCACCCATGGTCACTTGCATATAGGGCTTGCCTTCATTACTATGTTCTTGCTGTTCTTCCAGGTGCTCTTCTGAGTGCTCTTCCAGCCGGACTAAACATTTAAACTCTTGTTTTGCATGGGAGGCCAAAACCCGTTCATGCTCTTTGAAATATGACTTGGCTCCTGGTGCTCCAATTATCACACGCTTATAGTACAGGCCAGCTAGAATTCGCTCAACTAAGCTGACTCCTTCCAGCACTTTTGGCCTCGATCCACTCAAGGATATAACCCTACACTTCTTCTGTGTGCTAAAGTCAACTTTCACACCTTTTTTCAGTAAGCCACCCCAAACATCAACCTTCTCTTTCTCAAAAAACATTATGACTGCCATGGGCTTTCCTCCAATGACCCTTTGTACCTGTGTGTTTTCATCTATAAAGCTGGAAAGTTCCTCAAAGGCTTTTGCTACTGCTTGAGAACAACCAGCAATGACGACCTGACTCCCTGCCTGAGTGACTTTTACAGCTTCATTAGAGCAGTTTTCCTTGGTGAGCATCTGCCACTCCTCC
Organism: Corapipo altera; assembly: GCF_003945725.1. Lineage (NCBI taxonomy): Eukaryota > Metazoa > Chordata > Aves > Passeriformes > Pipridae > Corapipo > Corapipo altera. Next base: position 25,481,757 of record NW_020884877.1, read on the forward strand.
TCCTGGAGGACTGACTCATCCTCCAAAGCAATGCTTTTGTAGTCCAGTTCCTTCTTTATTTCTTCTTCTGCTTTTAGGAGATCTTCAGGAGTACTCCCATTCAAGATGACAGCTCCTGTGCCAAGCTCATAAAAGGCGCTAATTTGTTTTGACATAAACAGACTCTGTGACAGGGTTTCATTATCAATATGCTCTAAAAACTGGAAAATGTAAGGGTGGATATTAACTGTTTTCTTTACCATTTTGTGCATAGTATCGAATATTTCCCCTTTTACTTTATAAACTTCCTCAGGCACACCACATAGGTTAATTCTTTTCTGCAAATAATTGTAAGTTATTTTCAGACCTGGGAACTCCATACGAAATTTTTCTTCCAGGCCAGAAACCTGTAAAATTCCATATTCCCCTGGACTCACTGTCACCACTTGTTCAGTTCTTTGCTTTTCTCTTTCAATTTCTCTGATGGCCTTTTCAATCAGAACCTTCAGTTCTTGTTCAACATTATTCACAACTTTTTTTTCTCCCACTAGAACAAGTAAATCCTTGGAAATACATGGGATCATCAGAACTTCATCACAGGGAAAGCTGTTTCTAATGGCTTCCCATACCTCTGCGCTTACTGGACATTGAATTGCTTCGTACTTCGATATGCTTTGTGAAAAGGCGGTGGAAACATTTTCCTTCCATGCCTTGACCAACTGAGATACTGACCTCTTCCGCTCAGACAAAACAGCTGAAGGATGCAAGGAAACTTTTGGGTCTGCACAGTGGGGTTCAGGCCACGCTGGCACACAATTACACTTTGCCATTTCACAATTTATGGCTGCAATGAGGCTGCTATTTTTTTGCAAATAATTCCAGATATAAGGGTCCAGAGGTAATGTAATTGGATCTGGTTTCTTTATCTGTGGCCCTTCCTTTCCATATAGAGCTGTTCCCAGCGAGGTGTAGTAAGGATAGACAGAGACTGGCATTTTGTTGAATGCATGCTTCTTTGCCAGGATATTTGTCACATCTAAAACAAACAAACAAAACCCCAGACTATTAATGTCAGCATTTAAGATCTTCTGTTTTGTTTTTGTGTTCTTTTTGTTGTTTGGGGTTTTTTAAACTATGTTTTCTAAATAATAATGTTTGATATTTCTAAAAGCATTTTTAGATTCATTTCCCTCCCTTCCCAGATAGAAATAATTCCAAATTATTGAAGAATTATTTATTTTAAATGCCAGAAACTAAGTTGGAGAGAGAAAATCAAGCACAACACAGTCCACTTCTGGGAGGAGGTACACACAGTCTCTGCCCCCACTTCTCTTATATGCTGTACTTAAAGTGCCCAGCTCAGCAGTTGTTTGGGTTATACTCAGCAGTATCAAACCTCAGCTCCTCCATTTTCCCACAGAAAGATCATCTCTTTCTTTCAACTTCCCTTCAGCTCTCCCTTTCACTGCAGTGGCTCCAGCTTTCCTCTTGTCTTTCACCTTCCACTCATCTTTCTGTCACGGAGTGGACAAGCCACACCACCTACTCTCCAGCCAAAAAAGCTGCCCAAGAAATTGTCCCTGATGACCTAGACAGTACACATTGCCATGGGACAGCTGGTGGTGAAGGTGGCAGGCTGGGGGGAAAGTCCCCTGCACTCAAACTGCAACCTGAACTCTATAAGGATCAGGGTCAGGGTGAAATAAGCTGTCTGGAAAAAGGAAACAGTTCTATGCCTTATGCCCAGCTGGCCCAAAACTGAGGCTTGCCCAGTTAGCAGAGACTTGCTGACAAAGCACCAGATTTGCTGTTTTATGAGGGCAAAGGAGGCATTTCTCTAGAAAATACACATTTTGATCCTTAAATAAGAAGTTCTCAAAGAAATAAGGGCTTTGCATTTCTGCATTACCTTTATGGTCACTGAATGTAATGATAGCTGCATCTTCGTCAGGCAGCTGTTGAACATCCGTCACTTGTGCACCTCCGTTCCTCTTATTTTCAAAGTAGATGGTTATATAGTCACTGGATGTGTTGGGTGGTATATTTTCAGCCCTAATGCTCTTTGTTAGCTCGAGGCACCGTGCAGTAATGTTTTGTTGCTTTGCTCTGTGGTTTTGATTAACCTTTTTAGCAAATTCCCCTGTATCTAGGAAGAGAAAGGAGAAGAAAATAGAAAAAAACCAAATTCCAACTTGGAGCTCACTTTTCTACCTCGGTGTTAGCAGACTATCGCTGTGTGCACTGGTCAAAGCACTGAATTACAAAATCAACTCAGAGGTGCCCACAAAGCTACTTCTTTCCACATATTCGGTATCTGCCACCCAGTATTCCCCTCATGGATGATTACAATTGTTGACCACAATGACTGTACTCAGAATTTCCCGCTAGTTTTCCTGCTGACTAGAACTGGGTCTCTTTAACCCCAGAAGGAAACAAGATCAGGTTCATTGCTGGGCTATGGCTTTGTACACAACTAATCAGACATGAGTCAACAGTTTAAATTCTCTCAGCTTTATGATAAATACATTTTCTTTTTGGCTACTCCCCCCCCTTATCATCACGCTAAAGGACAGTCAAATCACTTTCACATCTTTCAGGGAAAAACAGTTAAGTTTTTTATTTCCTAAAGGCTACACCAAAAATATAGGACTGGACCACAAAATGAGAGACAAATAGTTGCTGATTTCTAAGGCAGAAAAACCTACACCTTCTCAGAAGCTAAAAAATTCTTTGGTTTAGTTAAACCACATGCTAATCCCTTCACAACTAAGATTTCTCAGCAACTTCATTTTTATATATTACCAATAATACCAGTGTTATCTCTAAGCTGATTCAAAGTGATACATAACTTCTTTTCACCACATTCTATCTTCTACAGATTTAGAATTTTTCCATATGTAAGACTCAATTCTCTCTTCTTTCCTGTCCCACCTTCTCACCCAGAATCAAGCACATATAAAGTCACCTTGTCCCTAAAAGGACTCCAGTACAGCAGCACTGAAAGAATCCTGAAGCCAGTTCACCACTGTCAGTTTAATTCAGTTCTCTCTCTGCAACAAGAGCCATGACATTTGGCTGATAATCTTTTGGGATCCAGTCTTTTCATACCACTTACTTTTGCCCAAATCCTGGGATGGGATTTGCTAGTAAAATCAGCCATAAGTCCACCAGAAAGTGTCCCCAGTCCCTCACTGTGAGAAGTAGGAGCAGACACCTCTTCATCACCTGCAAGATGCCTTCGTCATCAATCATTAATAAGGTAGAAAAGAAAGTGTATGGTACTGAACACGCTAAAACCCACATAGTAGCTTAACACTCACTGGTACCACAGCATCAGGCAATGCATGTGGTGTTAGTGCCACGCTTCACATAACTGATGCTGCCACTCTGTAAAGACAGCTGGACTTGCCTCAGCATCCCAGGATACCAATATCCCATCTGCAGCAATGGCCACAGCAGGCATCTAGAGAAGCTGTAAGAAGATGCTGCTTCCTCAACTCTCTCCCAGCTTCCAGTTTATGACAGTAGATTTCTCCAGCCTGACACAGTCTGCTTAATAACCTTAAAAAGCTCTGCTCCACATACTTGTGCAATTTTCTTCTAATCCATATGAACCTACCACACATGTAAAACCTTTTGTCAAGGACAGCCTTTGTCATCAAACTGTTCTCAGACCAAGTACATCCTTCATTGTTTGTTCTAAGTTATAGTTTGGTTTTAATTCTACCTGTTATGTTTACTATCCAAATCAGAGCTAGCTATCTTCTGACTTTCACTGGCCTCTACACCTTACAGATAAAAGGTATGGCATTACTTTAGTAGCGTAAGTCCTCCTTTAAAAGGACACAATATCAGATCAAACCTTAAAAATATGACAGAAAACACTCACTTCCTGCTTAGTCTCACTCACACACACACATGCAAACAAGTAGCAAATAAGAAAGAGCTTCAACTCTGACTTCTTCTTACCAGTATTTGCAGTAAAAGTAACTACAGCAGCATGTAACTCAGGGATCATTTCCACACTGAAGTCACCATCATCCTCTGACAAGCCGCTGACATTCTCTACCAGCATAATAACCATGCAATCTTTTACTGTCTCCTTCATATTCTCCAGCACAACTGAGGTGGAAGGCAGGGATCCTTCAGAGTTCTCCGCTTGGCATGGCTCCTGCAGAGTGTCCACTTGCCACGGCTTCACGAACAGATCAATTTTCTTCACCTTGTGATGCTTCCTTTGCAAAACTTCTTGGGCATCTAGTTGCACAGGAAAAAACCCAAAGATGTGATCTTCCCTTCCCCCACAGCAGACCATATTAAATAATAAAAATAATACACCATTTCTGCTTGGAGCAATGCCCACAAAGAGACCCAGCACCAGCAAAGGTCTATTTTTTAGCAGTATAACAGCCATAACATACAAGCATACCTTGCTCGTCCTCAAAGGTGATGATCATTCGCTGACCCTCTTTGACATAGGACCTGATGATCCCTCCACCAGACTTCTTTTTATTTTCGAAGTACATTTCCACAATCTCATCTTCTATTTCTTCCCCAGAGGCAGTGGTTACTACTATGACAGACTTCCTAGAGGTTGCTTTTCCTTCTTCCAATTTCTCACATGATTCTGAAAAAAAGATCACACTCCAATGCCTTAGGCAAAAGTTAAGAAAAATACCAAGCTTCTTATTTTCCAAGCTTTCACGCCACTTTTTGTTCAGAGTACATATAAGGTCAGGGAAAAGAACAGGGTAAGAATTCCAAACAAGTTAAGCATATCAGTAGTGGGAGCTGCCATAACAACAGGGGAGGAAAAAACGCTTCACTTCAGCACCAGGCAAGGACAGCAGAAGTAAAGGCTACAAAATCTTCTTCACAAACACACAATGAGGGGAACCAGTGCTCTTCTGCCTGGGCACTTTCTCCATTCACAGTTCCAGCCACTGCTGTGGGTACATGGGGTCTACATGCACTGGCTGCCACAGCAGCTCAGGTGTACCTGGGGTACAAAGCTACTGATGTTCTGGCACAGGTTGCCCCAGCAGAGCTGGGAGCATCTGGGAAGGTCTGGGAATGGACAGCCTTAGCCAGAACAGAGGCCAGCATCTACTGCTGTTTCCTAAGGAACTGACCTGCCCGAGGCAGCCACTGAAGTGGGGACTTTAAAGGGACTCATACAAAGGAAAAAACCCATTTATTTCTTTTAGTCTGAGATCACAATTCCTACACTACATCAGACAAACACCACAAGCCACATGGGTGACCAGGGCACTACCACAGCAGGAAGGTCCATGAAAACCAAAGAAGCAAGAATACATGGTCACTGCTGGATATGTGGCACACTTACCTGCCTTCTCCTGCAGAGTACACACAGGAGTCTCCTTACTCTGGCAGGTGGGAAGAGACACCTGGGGTTCATTAACTAGAGATAAATGACAATGATTTCTCAGTTACTGGGTACTTCAAGAAGAAAAAGGTCACATTCGTGTACACTCAGGACCTAACACAGCTTAAATTGTTTCATTTGACACTGCCAGAATCCTAGACTTCCATAGATTCCCTTTTTAAAACGTATGTTGAATTGGTTGCAGAAACACTCTGAGCTCAGGAAGGCTCAGGCATAATGTTAAAAATCAAACCAGTACACAGTCATGCTGAGTGAACCATCGTGAGCACGTCCTCCCACGCACTACACACTGTCCTCACACAAAAACTGCCTTGAACGTGAGAAGTGCCAAGGACATCTCCCCTTGGGAGGGAAGCACATCTGGAGACTGGCATCTCTGGAAAAACCTCTATTATGATGTGTCCTGACTCTACGCAACAGCTCTACTTGCTAGTTTAGAACAGGAAGAAATGCAACTAAATTAGAAAACAAAAGATAAGGTGATATCACCCAAACTGCTTCTCCACCCTGCACCCTCAGTTCCCATCTGTGCACAAATAGGCACTTCGGGGGTAGAGGTCAGGGAGCTGGGTGTGTATTAACCTTGTGTGTATTGATTAGCTGTGTATTAGCTGTGTGCGTATTGATTAGTTGTGTGTGCATTGATTAGCTGTGTATTAGCTGTGTGCGTATTCATTAGTCGGGTGGGTATTAATTAGCTGTGTATTAGCTGCGTGTGTATTAGCTCCTCTAGCCAGAGCAGTGGGTCTGTGCGGTGCCTGCGGGCTGGCTCGCCGACTGCGGTTTAGGAAATACGTCGGGTTTGGGATGCGGGAAATGAAAGAGAGCGCAGGGTAGGGGAATCAAAGCGCTTGAGCGCTGTTCGCCCGGCCCGGCCAAGCACCAGAAAGCAGATCTCCCCATCCCCGCTCCTCCGTCTGAGCTCCCCGGGCCAGTGCCCCGCCGGCCCCGGGTGCTTCAGTCCCGCGCCGCGTCCCACGCTGCCCCTACCTGGCGCCTCGGCCCCGCCGGCCCGTCCCTCCTCCTGCAAGGGAACAAGAGGAGAGCGGTCACCCGCGGTCCCCCGTCCGCCGCCCGCCCGGCCCGGTGCCCGTCTCACCTGCGCGGAGTCGCCGCCTGCGGGCAGCGCCGTGACCTGCAGCGACAGCCGCCCGCCGGGCCCCCACTCGAGCTCGTGGACTCGCCGGTCCAGCACCCGCTGCCTCACTGCCAACACAACAGGCACCAGTCACGGGGGATGCGGCGCTCCCCGCCCCTCCGAACCGGGGGCAGCGCCGTCAGCGCCCCCGACCCGCCCGGCCCGGCCGCTCACCCTCGGGGCGGGCGAAGCAGACGAAGAGGTGCCCGGTCCCGGTCTCGGCGTCGGTCCCGGCCCGCAGCTCGCACTCGCCGCCTCCCGAGCGCTTCTGGCTTTGGAAGTAGCAGAGCAGCTTCTTCTTCAGGGCGGGCGGTGGCTCGGCGGAGCCCCAGTCCCCGCGCACCAGCAGCGGGAAGGCGCCCGGCCGCTGCCCCGCCATCGCCGCACCGACGGCTCCGCTCCCCGCCGCTTTCGCTTTCATTTCTTCATCGAGGAAACCCGACGCTCCGGGCTCCGCCCAGTGGCGGGAACAGGCGGCTCCCCCGGGCCCGGGGCTGGCCGGGGGCCGCGGTCCCCCCCGCGCCTCCTCGGGGGGCAGGACCGGCCTCTCACGGCCCGCGGAGCGCTGCCGGGCTGCACAGCCCGTTGTGCCTCCACGGGTGTCACGAGTACAGTGTTTTCAACGCCGGACCTTAAAATGGTCACGCACTGGTTAACAGTCGCTCTCCCTGCCTTAAACTTTCAAATCAAGTCGTAAACCAAAGTAAAATTACCCGTTTTCATGATTCTCTGTCAGAGAAGCTTCTACAACTGTGCAAGATTGCAATGAAAGAGTATTTTCCTCAGACCAACGTGACAGCTAGCTAAGACATTTTCAACTGAGTGCTCAGGACTTTCGCTTTCAAAGGTTACAGTTCTCAGCTATTTCATGCTGTGTATTTTAGTAATGTAACACTAAAATAGCAGATAAATTATTTTTCCTCCCTAATGTCATGGAAAGTTCATCAAGAAAATGGATAAATAACCAAATGTCATTAAATATGATAAATACTGGTGGATGCCAGCTAAGAAAAGGTATCATCAGACACACTACTGAGCAACCCATGGGAATGCCTTTGTTTTTCGATGGGTAACAGATTAATCTGTTGTTTCCTAATGCACTGTTCTGTCCACAGCAAGCCCAGTTACCTGCTGTCCTCCCTTGCTGTAACTCAGGCACAATTGCTGACTGTGATTACAAATCAAGTACATTTATTCCTAAACTGTACAGCTACAATTAGGAAGTAAAGGTCTATACAGCTGGTTATAGGATAAAGGCTTGGGAGCTTTTCCATGACAGTCAACAAGACTCTGCTGCACAAATCAGCCTGCAAACTTTGCCACAGACAAAATGGGAGCCAGTGAGTTATTGGATAGGGGTGTGACACCGTGAAATGGCTTAATGGGACAGAAAGTGAAATGAGAGACCAAAAGATGCCAGGGAGATTTGATCTTCACAGCTGTCCTGGTCTGGGAGAGTTAATTTTCTTCTTAGTAGCTGGTACAGGGCTGCGTTGTGGATTTAGTATGAGAGAAATGCTGATAACACACTGATGTTTTAGTTGTTGCTGAGGAGTGTTTACCCCAAGTCATGGACTTTTCAGTTTCCTGTGCTCTGCCAGCGAGCAGGTGCACAGGAAGCCAGGAAGGAGCATGTCCAGGACAGGTGACACAAAGTGGCCAAATATTCCATACCATAGAGCATCATGCTCAGTATGGAAATTGGGGGGAGTCAGCTGGGGGGGGGGGTGATTGCTACTCAGTGACAGGCTGGTCAGCAGGTGGTAAGCAACTGTGGTGTGCATCACTTGTTTCTCCTGGGTTTTATTTTCTCCTCCCCTCTCTCCATTATAATTATTAGCATTAGTATATTTTATTTTGTTTCAATTATTAAACTGCTCTTATCTCAGTGCACAAGGTTCACCTTGGCTTTCCGATTCTCTGCCTCACCAGGGTTGAGGGGTGAGTGGCTGCATGTTACGCAGTTGCCGGCTGGGGTTAAAGCACAACAGCTTGTTTCAGTGTGCAGAAGAGCTCAGGCACTTAGAAGCAACTGGAATGTTGCTAACTTACTGCATAGAAAACGGGGGGAACACAGAATGGTGTAAAATGTTACAACAAATACAGGAACACAAAACCAGAGCTGTAAGGATATCCCAACCCATGTGGAAACCAAACAGTGCCCAACACTACTAAATATGAAAGTCGAGATGGTAAAGTAGTACTGCCTATTCACAATGTGGGAATTTTAAAAAAAAAAAAGGAGGTGGCATGGAGTCCAAATCACCCCAAATCATGGTGTTGCAGGGAAGTTGCTACGTTTTAAAAAAATATACAGCTATATGTATCACAAGAAGGAGAAAAATTGTGTACAGAAGAATACAGAAACACACAGATGGCATTTTTATATTTTCTTTATTAGCTGTACTTAGTAGCCTTACAAAAATGGTTCAACTCACTGAAATGATGTCTGGGTTTGTGACACACCACCATACAGGTAATTAGCAGGTTGTTTAGGCACTGCAGAGTAACTTTATGATACAATTTAAACATATATTGGAATCAATGGGAAGAATACAGTTGTATAGTTGCAAAGCTGATTTAGAAGTTGTATTTAAGCTTAAGCACAATGGTGGACACAGATCCAGGAGCCCATTATCAGAGGTGGCCATATACAGTTTTCATTTGCTTCAAGGTGGCTCTGAGCTTTCATCACTTGGCAGAGCTAAGAATACAGCAGCATCCATATACCCACTCACACATGAGCCACGCTAATTCCATGTGCAAAACCCAAACCACTAATGACATTTCTACCATGAAAAGGAAAATAAGCAGAAGTCCATAGCCTGATTACAGCTGACACTGTAGCAGCTGCATGAAAATTTTCTATTAGATGGGTTACATGATGTTATTCATGGTGACAGACATAATAACACAAAGCTAACATTAAGTGTTTCTACTGAAGTTAACTGTATCTAATAAAAGGCAGTACTGGATCTAATGGTTTTGGCAGTCAGACTGAAGAAGTAGGAAAAAAAAGTGGAGATCAGAATCACCAGTAAAGCAACATGAACAATTTGATATATTTGATATTCAACAGATGCAACAAGTACTGATACTACATTCACAAAACCTAGATTCTGTAAAGGTTACACATATAGAAAAGTAAATGATTTGTGAAAAGAACATATATTGCTTGATGATAAAAAATTACTTTTCTTAGCTGAGTGTGAAATACAAGTGATTTAGGTACAGCAGTTGAACAAAGTAATTTCTCTCCTCTTAGTGCTTGAATAGTAAATTGACTGTTATATGTTCAGTTATTACACTAAGAGTTGACAGTTGATACATTTCTTTATTCAATTCCTTTTGCTTTCAATTCTGATCGAACCCGCTGCAGATAACCAGGATCAGGGTAACCAAAACTAGGAGAAGAAAAGAATTGTTTGAGCTACTTCTGCAATGAAGCACTTGAAAGTTCTATAGAATCTTCCCATCAAAATCTTTACAAAAGTTTTATGCACTTCTTGCCCTACAGAGAAAACACACCCCATATTGCTGGTCAGAGAAGTGGTACTGACAGGGCAAAGCTACAAACTTACGGAGCTGCTGCATTTTGTTGTCCAAACTGACAATAAGAACTTGATTTTCAAAGCTGCCTGCTGTCTCTCTTCAAAATGACAGGGTGTTTGGGTGTATATCTTTCTAAAAAGAAAAGTCAGATCCGAAGTGTATCCAAATGAGCATTCAAATCAGATACATAATGGCACCTCTGGATTTTTTAAATAGTGCATCACCAGAAGTGTGTATGAAGCAGGTGATAACCAGGGAGAGAATTTGTGCAGAGTGGGGGATAAAGTGAAACTGATACTTTTTGCTCTTTTATGATCCTAGCCCAGCCAGGAAGATCTAGACACAAACCTTTAGAGCTTGCAGGACAACACCTGGCCCTCAGAGGCTGCAACAAGCCCTGGAAGGACACGAAGGGCTGATCCAAGCCTCCCTCATGTCTCTGCTGTGGGCAGCTCCCACTCAGTACCAGTGACTGCTCCATCTGCATGTCCTTGCCTTTATCTACAAGTGCAGCGAGTCCTCGAGAAATGCTGAATAGAGTTGTCATCTACTCAGAAAATCCTGTGATAGCTTGAAAGACCAAAATGGGGTAACCCTTTCTGTGGATGGGGCCAGCACAATGTCCTGTGTTCTGATCAGAGACCCACTAAATGCTGCACAACTCATGGTTCCTACCACCTAAAAGGACATGACCATATCTATACAACAATCTCTTTCTTCTTGCTGCTAGCTCTGTTACGCAGAATTTCAAATCATATTTTACAAAGTCTGAGTCCAATCTTTACTGGGATCATAATGGACCAGCACCTCCTTGTGCCAAAGAGCAGGTAACAGGAGAGGCTGAGATCAGGAGTCTAACCTTAGGTGGTATCAAGAGCTTGCTGTTCAGTCCTATACTAGAAGTAATTTCTAATCAGAGCATATTAACCAAGTGCCTTACACAACTCACTGGTGATTGAGTGGCCTGAGGGGCAACAGAAAACTAAGTTCCTTGTTCCATCTGTCCAATTAGGTGAGGGTGGTTCATGGATCCACAGAGCATTTCACAATCACTTTGTTAGTGACAAAATTTGAAAGCTCTAACATGGAAAATATTCAGGGCAGCCTTCCTGACTCATCTGAGTAGCAATAATATTATATAAAGAGAAGACTACTTACTTGGTAGGCCCTCCAGTCATGGCAGTTTTGTGATGAATATCATTCCATGTGATAACATTTTGTGCACCAGTAGTACGTGACTGCCCCACTGTGAAAATCAGTTTTTGGTCAAAGGCCCTTCTGAGGAGCTCCAGAATTTGTCGCCCTTCCACATTGTTAGGTAAATACGCTGCCCGGTAAGTTGAGTGATAAGGTTGCCCTGGGTTTGGATGGTTGCTCTGTTTTGTAGAAAAACAAAACAAAACCACATTGTATATCAGAAATGCTTTGAAAGCATGAAAATTATACATCCCAGCTTTCAGAATCCTTTTAATCTTGGCTTTTATTCAGAAGGATATAGTATGACTGACTGATTTTGGGGAAGTTTTTTTCATCAGATACTTTCTTTCACATAAGTTTCATTCACATTTTCTTGTCATCACTCATGCATCCATTGTCATTTTTAGATTTGTTTTTTCCCTCTTCCCTCTCCCCAGTGCATGCCACTGTACTCCTGACTTTTTCATTTACTCCATCCTCAGTCCTAGTCAGGAATCCAAGCACATAACAAATGCTGATTTCTCACCTGGAAAGCTTACAAGCCAGCCTGCTATTCATTTTTGTCCATTGCTGTTTACAGAGAAGAGAATGCCCCCGAGAATCATTATACTCACAAAACCTTGTTTACATGATATCACTCCACAGATTTCAGTTCAGTTATTCCCAAGGTACAAATTAAAGACAGGCAGCTCTGTCCTGGTGTGTATAAAACAGAGGGCCACCATCTGACCATTTAGTTCCTACTGTATTACTTAATTGCACCTAAAAATACTGAACTAACTACTCGCAGATTTATACAGACCAAAGAAAGGTCTTTCCTGGACTTGAATTAAAATAATGGGAAAATAGTTAATTTTATATTCAATATTGGTTTTGTTGTGGGAAAAACATCTTTTAGGAATCTTTAAATATACTTACAGTTTGAACACCACCTTTCATATTGTAGCTAATTTCGATAGTACCACAATACTCATAACCAGGAAGAGAGAACGGTATGTATCTAGTTGACATTGTTCCCTCTGGTTGGTCTCCTTTCATGACTCCGTAGACAGTGTTACAAACAGGACAAGCTTGCTTAATAGTCATGGCTTGGTCGATGCAACTTTTGCAAAATGCATGTTTACACTTTTTCAGTGTTTCTTTATTCTTAATTCTGTCCATGCAAATTGGACACTCATCACTGTCTTTTTCTTCTGTCTTTGCCTTAGCCTGTCCTTCTGGAGTAAGATTATTCTTTTGCGTGACATTTGGTGTTTTCTTAAGTGCTCCTGTAGCTTCTTGAGAGCTGAGATCAGAGGCCAGTGGTGCCTTATTTTTGGTTTGTGCTGAGTCTTCAATGTTAAGAAGGTTCATAATGCGCTTTTCAGCAGCATAAAGATGGTCTAGTAAACCCCTTAAGATTAATTTGTCTTCCTTCTTCTTAAGTTTTACATGAAGATTTTCCAATTGTTTTTCTCTGAGTAGCATATTTAAAGTTTTCTTCTGATCTTCTGAAAGCTTCAGGCTGATGACTTTTTCTCTTAACATTGCAGAGGCACTTTGAAATGCATTGATGAAACTTTCAGTAGCATGTGATGACATATCAAAAGTTTGGATCTTAGGCCTAAATAGTATAAGCATCTTCTGGTCATGTGAATTGTCTTTGATTTCTATTCTTGTATCAAACCTGTCTTCAATGTTTTCAAGTTCTTTCTTTAATACGGTTTCCAACAATTTAAACATAGAAGAATCAACTGCAATTTCATCCCTATATTTGTACAGTACAGATGATACTTTCATATTCTTTTCAGCTTGGCTGTTCTTACCTTCCTTTGCTAGAAATGTTTTGGCAGCTAAAATCTCACTCTCCGGACCACGGAGTAGGAACTGATTCCCTTCCGCTTTAGCAAGAAGATTACTAAACCTTTCATTCAATTTCATTATTGTCTCCCCTAATGGGTAACTGTTTGTTATGGGAATTTTTTCCTGTTTCAGATCTCCTACACTTCTCTGAAAAGTACTGATAAAAAAATCACTGGCTGCTTGTAATGATGCTGGACTTTTATCAGAAGTTAAGTATATTGATGTGGTTCCATCGTGACTGTCTTTACTTCTTATACGCACTCCAAAACGTTCATGAAGTTCTTTGATTTCTTTTTTGCGGGTATGACTAAAATACTCATAGAGAGCTGTCATAACTGTAAGATCATTCGTTTCTTCAGTGTGCAGACCATTTTCACCTTTCAAACCATTCTGACTTTCAGAATGAGAAAAATCATGGTTTGGGTCATTGCCTGCAAGGATATCCTCAAAGTAGCGATAAGCTTTTTCGATATCTGTAAAATCTCCTGTCAGTTTCTCAAAGCCATCAATGTCAGGGTTTCTTTCTCTCTTTAAGTTTGGACACATGATGGTAATTTTTTTCATTTGCTCTTTGGAGAACATACTAGCATTCAAAGTAGCAGACACTGTAAGAAATATCTAAAGAAAAGACAAGAATATATCAATATTAGTTTTTCCTAAGGTTCTCTGCTTGCTGCTTCTGTATTTTGAGCAAGGAGAAGCCCTGTTTGTCTCAGTAGGGGCAGATTACAATAAGCACACTTGCACACAGTGTTTCTTTTATGTCATGAATAAGGACATTACACACAGGCAAGTGTGCTTCTAAGTCAGCAGCAAAAATGAAATTTGTTAATGTCATCAGCACTGCAGGAGCAGAAACAGTAACTCTGCTACTTAGTTTGAGACTGTGACCAGCACTCTCTGCTCCCAACCTCTGGCAACAGAGTTAGCATAACTAATGCCATTTTACAAGGCAAACAGCCATCCTCTGAGCTCATTGTGTATTAGTCCCTTTTCCCCTCATTATCAGGCCCTAAAAGTCCTGCACACCAAGTAGACAAAGCAAAGAGGTTTCTTCTTCCCCTCCCTATCATCCTCAAGGTTTCTGGGCACCAGGCTGAGCAGTGCCCTCCTTAATGGCCTTGAAGGTTCCAGGCACCCTGCCAAACAGGTGGTGTTTATTCCATCACAGAACAGGAGATTTAGCAGCACTGTCTACAAAATCAGCTAGTTACAAGTCCTAAGTGGGAACTTGGAGTGAACTGCTGCTGGATGATGAGATTCATGATCCACCAGGGGCCAGGCACACCTCAACTGTCCTCTGCTTCCTTTGAGGACTGAGTGGATGACCCATATGCTTTTGTGTGCTTTTTGAGTCTAGATTGTGTTGTTCTATCAATACAGCAAGCCAAGTATTAAGATTTGACATGATTTGGGGCCCAGGTCACTAGAAACAATAAACTAAGCTGTGCTATCAAATGCAGTGCTACACCACTCATAAAATTGTCCTACACTGATTCTGCCTGTGGAAATTCTGGTGCTATTCCAATCATTAATTCTATGCTATGCTAATCATAAAATCCTGTTAAAAAAACCCACAAAACTTTCATTGTAACTACAACTTAGTGCCATCATTATTCTGTCAAGGATATCCAAAAGAATCTTTCTGTTCCCGTAGTGTCAGGTGACAGAGACACAACATGTTTTAACAGCACATATATGTTATATTTCATTTTTCGTTATTTATTGGACTTCCTAGATTTCACTTATTAATTTTCTTAAAAATTTCCCCAGAGTCATGCTTTAGTAACTCAGAGTTAGGGCAAAAAATAGGATTCTGAAAAATAATAACATGCTCACATGTCTACTTTGCACAGACAAAAGGATAGGGAAATTTGCAGTATACTGGTACAGATGCCAGGTAAGCACTATGGTAGCACATGCTATATCTCAAAAGATACATCTATGCTACCATGCAAAATAGGGTAAACCCTCTGAGCCAGATATCAGGGCCTCAATAGAGCCACATTCACATCATGTAGCCTGGGCCTATCCCATGTCCTTAACACACAGCTGATCTTTAACTTTTAGTTCAAAGTGTCTGAAATCATGTTTGCTGTGCTCCATTACATCAGAGCAGATTTTTTTCAACACTGAGATAACAGATGGAAGCAATTAGGGCTGCTTGAAGGTGGAAACCATGCTGAAATAGCATTAGAGATCTGTGTATCTGGAAGGGATCCAAATCTCATACAATTCTTCCACCTTTTGGGAGCAGCCTATCCCCTGAAACTTACCAGGGCGATGCTTTGGGGAGTAGTGGTTGACATGCTGGAAAACATGCTGCCTGTAAACACGTGTGGATTGACCTCTGGTTCAGCACTTGGAAGTCGTTCCTGGCCCACATTTTATTTGCTAAGATTATGTTTGCTCGACATTTGCTTGGCATGAAATATTGAAGTACAACATAAAGGACTACATGGAACTACAAGCAGGGCAGGTTGTGACACTGCTCGTCCTGATGTACCTTTTTGGTAAGGACTTCCCTTGCTGTATCCCCATGACCATTGGCTGCCCACTGCTCCTGCTGGGGTAGGACAGGGCTGGCAGGGACATCGTAGCTGGTGGAGGCCTGCGCTGTAACCTGGCTCTTGCTCTGGTCCCCCTCTCCTGGCTGGATGACTATCTTCAGGTGTTTTGCACCCATTTCCAAGGTGTGATTCGTGCGGGATTCCACGCTCTTCTTATCTGCAGTAATTTGAGGGACAGGCAGATAAGGCTGATAAAGTTACCTGAAAACGCGCTGGCTACCAGTGTTAACCATAAAATCAGGTTTGTTACCTGGTGTGCAAGCAAGCCAATAATTACACACTCCAGAGAGACACATTTATTTCAGAGTTGTGCAAGCTTGGGTGCTCTGTGGTATTCCACAAACCAAGCATGCCCCATCTGGCACTGTTATTTATACACAGAAACTCAGTTAGTAACTTTCCAAGCACAGCCCTTCTATTACAATTGGTTAGTAATTTCCACACAAGTTACATAACCCCAGCTAACTGTTATGCATGCTCAGGGGAAGGGTCTTCACCTCAGCAGCCGTCTTTTTGACTTGTAGGCGTGATTTTTAGCATTATAATGAATATAGTTCAGCTGTAGGGTACATGGACCTTGAGTACTTCGCCATGTTAGCAAAAACATAGACATACATCAGCAGCTTGATTTACTACATCTTTAAAGATTGTTAGAGCATGGATGCCCATAACTAAGGGATGCTCGCTGCTGCCTGTCCCACTGATTAGTTCTCCTTTCTTGCTGATTAGGCTTGAAAGTAGACAAAAGTCTTACAGCAAAGAACATCCAGACTTATGATAGACTTACTTCTTCTTGACACATTCCACATTTTGCAACACTAATGGCCCCAGAGACCCCCTGCCCTGCCCTGCCCAATCCATGCCTTGCCCAAAAGTGCAAGATGGTGCCTTGGCGGCCATTTCCAGCCCCTCACACGGCTCAGCTGCTCCCCCAACCCCGTCCCGTCGAGCCGCGCCCTCCGCCCTGTACCTCGCTCCTCATGGAAGTCCACCCAGTAGGTGCCGGGCTGGGGGCCTGCCCGCACGTTGCACTCGCCGCCCCCTGACCGCTTTCCCGACTGGAAGTAGGCCTGGAGCTTGAGGATCGCCTTCTCGCCGGGGTCGGGCGTGGGGCTGAGCCGCACGAGCAGCGGCTTCGCCGCCATGATCGCTCCCGCCGCCCGCTTTCGCTTTCGTTTCCCTCTCGCTGCCCGCTATTCCCCGCCCCGGGCCCCGCTCCAGCTCCGGGCGCTGAGGGGCAGACGGCGGTGCCGCACCGAGCCGGTTCATGGGGGCCTTGCAGGTACCGGAGCGGGGCTGGGGGTGCGGAGGGGCGGCGGCTCTCTCAGGGGCTGGGGGTGCGGCGGGACCTCCCGTTGGGGCTTGGGAAAACAACAGTCCCGTCCTCTGGATGGTGCGCGGGAATAAGTGACTTTTCCTGGCTTTTTGCCCCAGCGGGTCACACGGGGCCAGAGGATGCTGTGGGGAACTTCGCCTGCAGAGCTCCGGCAGCTCCGAGTAGCGTTGTAAATATCAGAAAGCTTCGTACAGATGTTTGAAAAGCCGGTTGCTGCTGGTTTGGTTTGCAGCAGAACCGCTCCCGCAGAAAGGCAGCCCATCTACTTTGTTACTTTTAACATGTACTTTCTCTTTCCTTTTTTAATCTCTCTCTCTCTCTCTTTTTTTTTTTTTTTTTTTTTTTTTTTTTTTTTTTTTTTTTTTTTTTTAACAATAGAGTTACATTCTAGGGACCTCAGAAGAGAAAATCGGTTTAGGTAAGCCTTTCATTTAGCCATCTGCGAAGTGTGTGCCTTCATATGTAAGTTGAAAAGTGCCAGCTACAGCCATCAAACTGGAAAACATCAACGTGGAATAGCCAAAAGCAACCTGAAATTCATAACTAATACGAATTAATATTCATTAGACAAGGTTATGAATCAACATTACTATTGATTCCTTCAGCGGGATTTGCTTTCGTTTCTCCTTTAACAAAGCAAGAGCTCAAAAGTGTTTGGATGAGTTAGTGTGTATGCTTTAAAACTGCAAAACGTTAGACTCTTTTCTACAGGCAGGCAGCATACCCCGGAGGGAAGTTTGATTAAACTCACAGATTTAAATTGATTTAAACTAATTAATATAATGGCCACATATAGTACTGCTGGCATCTGCCAGGAGAGGGCTGTATAGCCATAGCGATAATGTAAAAACTGCCTCACGTGATCTTTGTTCCCTAAAAAAAAGTGATTTCAAAAGTCTTTCTGAACAAAGTTCCATACAAAGAAACAACTTGCTCGAGGGCTTTAACTGTAGACCAAACAAGACTCACAGAATTAAAACTCAGCGCAAGATCTCTGTGGCACAGTTAAATCAACCTATCGGCAATTGTTCCTCTGCTGGTGTGGCTGAGAGTCACTGCAAAGGCCTGGGGTGCTTATCCTCAGCCCTTCCTGGAAATCAGTAACAAAACGCTAAGAATGCCCTGGAGAGGGTGGAGCCAAGCTTCTGCCTGCTTAGCAAAATTATCTCGGAGGGGAAGAAGTACTTTTTTCTGCTTTTGCAAGCATTTTGAAGCCCTGATTATGGCGTGGCTTTTCACATTTTCCTTTCTCAGCTGAAGTTTTAGTGTCAAATGCAGCCCAGCATCACGGTGACACTGCAGCCAGGTAACAAAGCCCTGTAACAGTGCCTGTCTGCTCCTTTATCTTCCTTCTCACCATTTGTTCTCAGCCCATTCAGTTGTGCTGCTGCATCAGTCTTTTGATGAGGCTAGGACTCTAAATGAAATTAAGTTTTCTAGTGTGCTTAATTTTTTTTAGATTCAGATTATGTCACTGATTCATTGAAGGCTATGTCCCCAACAATGGCTGTGTCAGCCTAATGGTGGGGAGAATAAACAGTAGGAAGGAGAGAGAGAATACAAGTTCCACCAGGAGACACATCTTAACCAAACTTCCTTCTCAGGTAAAAAATAAGGTGAAGCCAAACCTTCAAGTCACCACAGGCTCAGTGATGCTGTTCTTGCAACCTTTAGTGACTCTTTGATTGGTCGGGCTTTCTACGCCTCTGAAAAAGGGAGAGGGAAGATCATACTGTGTAAAAAATATTGCTTAGTAATGACAGTAGGATAAAATTGAGAGCTATAGACTACACTTCTTTATAAAAAGCGATGTTTTGACAGTAGTATCTTCTATTTCACTTTATATTCTGTATCCTAGGATCAAGCATGGTAATGGATGAGGTCAGCTTGCTGATGCCCATCAATAAAGATGCCTATGAAGCTCTTAAGAGAAGAGACAACTGTCTAAGTAATCTCATTTCCCAAAAGTTTGCTTGTACGTTGGCCTTCAAAAGCACAAAAAGCGCTGTTGAAGTATACAGGAAAAAACTAAAGGGAATTGACATTTGTGTTTGTAAGGGTGATCTCACAGGACACAAGGTTGATGCTTTGGTGAATGCAGCCAATGAATACCTACAGCATGCAGCAGGTCTTGCTTTCGCCCTTGTGGCAGCTGGAGGGTCAGAAATACAAGAGGAAAGCGACTTTTTGGTTCGAAAGTATGGCAGAGTCCAAGCTGGTGAAATAGCAGTAACAAGTGGAGGGAAGCTTCCTTGTGAGATCATAATTCATGCAGTTGGTCCAAGGTGGAATACTTCTGAAAAGGAAAAATGTTGTTGCCTACTTGAGAAAGCTATTATGAATGTTCTGCTTTATGTCAGTGCTCCAGAAAGGACCATAAAGTCTGTGGCTATCCCAGCAGTGAGCTCAGGTATCTTTGGCTTCCCACTCAGTTTGTGTGCTCAGGTGATTGTAATGGCTGTAAGGCAATTTGTTGAGGCACATCCACCAAGCTTTCTCAGGGAAATCCGCCTGGTGAACATTGATGAGGCTACAGTTGCAGAAATGAAGAAGGCCTGTGAGAAGTTTCTGGATGATACTGGTTCACTTCAGGAAACTGTGTCATCTTCACCAAGCCAGTCTTTAACTTTCATCAAATATGAAGGCATTCGCTTGCGCGTCACAAGAGGACACCTTGACGAGCAGAAGGTAAGTCTGTCCTGAAATTTGTTGAACATGGTATTGCCTCCAAGTCTTTGCAGGATTTGGAGCCCAAGAGTTCAGAACACATTTTGTATCGGTCCACTAAATAGTTTTTTTCTCAACCTGATGAGAATTTACACATGGTAAATAAATTATAGTGGCAAGGAATTGTGGTTGGTTTGTTTTTTTTCTAAACAGGTATTAAACTTCAAGAATGTTTTGATTTCTTTTTTGTATACACGCTGTTATGATATAATAGGAAGCAGCTAGAGATTGGGTGATTAATAATACATCTCTTTGTTAAGATTTATCTTCTTCTTATAACATTGTGGGGATTCACATTTTATCATGCATTCCCTAGAGGTCTACTCTTATTTCCTGCTTTGCTTTTTTTTCCTATAATTTGTATTCTCATAGATGCCATTACTGCAGATATTTGAAAAAACACTGAAACAGCTGAAAATAGTTTATACAAATGATGTGCACCTTACCTTTAAACAGGGCATAGCCATAGTTCTCTCCTGCTTGATAATTGGCAGCAGGATTGGATTGGATGAGGCACACGTGGATCACTTCGATAGTGGCAGTAAAACTGAGTTGAATACACTCTGATGACTGGAACAGCTCTTGTGCACACTGCTTGTTTCGGAAAATATCTGCATTTACTGCTACTGCAAGGTGCATCCTTTGATTTATTCCAGTGCTGCCTGTAGTAGTAAGTAGTAGGAAAACTTTTCAAGCAGCTCATCTGCTGCAGTAATGCCTTTTTGCAGGAATTGTGGCTAGAAAGAATGCTCTCTATAATATCAAAGCTTGCAAGTAGTAAACTTGAAGTACACTGAAACTTTCACTCTTGCCTTGCAGACTACAGCTGTTGTTAACTGTGTGTTTAGGAGTGGGAAGCCTCCCTGCCCATTTTCAAGACTGCTGCAAAAAGCGGGTCCAGATCTTCAGGAGGAACTTAGGAATCATCTTAGTTTTTCGACACATTATAAGGAACTCATAGTAACAGAAGGGTATTCTCTGCCTTGTGAGTTTGTACTGCACGTGGTATTGAGAGAATGCGAACACCCCGTGTCACAGTGTGAGGTGATGATCAGTTACATTGGATTTTAATGGATTTTCATGTTGGGTGATGTGAGGACTGAAATACTTGTTTTTCTTGCAGGAATTAAAGCATGCAGTGAAAAGATGCCTGAGTCAGGACCAGCAATGTCCCTCAGTTTCTTTTCCAGTAAAATGGTCATTAAAGCTTCCTGTTGATATAGTGGCAGAGACCATGATTGAAGAAGTTTTAAATTTTGCTAGGGCACACCCAGAGAAGAAGAGAAATGTGCAGTTTGTCATTTGCCCAGATGACCTTAATGCCTATCAGGTAACAAATTTGTTGTTAACTACTCATAAGGAAAACACAGAACTGTAAAATTATTCCCACAGATGACTAAAAATAAAGGTTGTCTGTATTCTGTACTACTTAACAGCATTTGTGAGCAGCAGGTCCCTTTATGAAACTATTTGTCTCATTAATAGGTATTATTAATCTTTGCAAATCTTTATATTCTCTTCACTAAACTGGAAGTCTTCGCCCTGTAGTCTGATAAAAGGGGAGAGAGCTTTGAAATTCTCATGACTGTCAATGAATTTATAAGAAAGAGTCCACTCTTCACTCAGTAGGGAGTAAACTTATTCCTTCTCAGGAAATTTCCTTAACGATTTTTTTTTGTCTGAAGTTCCTAGGGCAAAACACTATCAACAGATTATATGACTTGACATAATAGAAAGGTTTCAAGCAGACAGTGTGGTATGGTGTATTAATATAACATGTAAATAAATTACACGGAGCCGGCTAGCGTGGTTGGGGGTTCAGCACCAAATCCTCTTTATTCAAATTTTATATGCACCTCAAAGTAACACGTGACTCCCTTGACCAATTACCAAGGGCATCTCACTGCCCACGTGTGGGAGTACTGTGGGACTTCATTTCCCAGGATGCCTCATCCAGCACCCTTCCTGTAACCCGACTCCTACAATGTGCCATTTCCCTCCTTTTGAATATTTGTCTGATGTCAGCCATCTATTATAAGAGTACAGAGTTTGCTTTTGTTCCCATTTAACTTCAGCCATCCATTCTATCAACATGTGCAAGAACTTGGTGGAGGGGAGTTGGAACTAGATGATTTTTAAAGTCCCTTCCACCCCAAACCATTCTCTGATTCTAAGGACAGATCCATGTTCTGTAACACTCCCATAAACTCCAACAGAAGCTGTCTGACAGCCATGTGCTCATCACTTAGTCCCTTGATAATCAGGGCACAGCAAAAACTCTTTTTGCTGAATGAAAAAGGAAAGGCAGTTTGCCAGTCTGCTGCCTAGCAGCCTCTCTGAGGTTTTCCATGTGGGATCACAAAGAGGAGTTTGGGTTAAAGGCAGGGGAATAGTCTGAGTAAGGATAGTTAAAGGCAGGGGAATAGTCTGAATTTTGAAACTGAGTAAGGATTCATCAGCATTAAACTGCAAGTAATGAACACTTTTTCTTATGTGGTTGAGTGAGTTCCAGATATGCCACAACCACAAGGAGCTGGTAAAGGTGCCATTCAGTGTCTAAGGTGTCTTAACCTTAGAAGACACAGAAGAAGAGGAATGCACTTGATATTGTCAGCAATAACATTTTGGGAAAAGCTGACAAATGCCAGCCATTAACAGTTTCAGAATTTGGGGGCCTGGGCTATATGTGGGGTGTAATTACAGCTGTAAACTGCTTATCTGACAGAGTTTTGAAAAGACGAATTGTATTTTTGACAACAGAAATTGCAAACTGCTCCTAAACTTTTATCTTTCAAGGTTTTCCAGAGAAAATTCTATTCAGCGAAACACAAACTGGAAAACAGAAGTGATCCGTTGAGTAAGTAATGAACAGAAGGGGTATTTCAAGTAAATGAACACTCCAGATTTGAGAATCCAAAATCACCTTCCTTTAAAAAGAACTTAATATTCCCATATGTGTCTTCAAGAAAGGGGGAGGCAAAAGTGTGTGAGCGTTATGTATTTTTACATTAATAGGAATGGAACCGAGCAGTCCCTTTTGAGATTTTAAAACAAAAATCATTGTCAGTGCCTAACTTGTTGGAAGTCATTTAGTGAAAGGCAAATAAATTCTGCATATGTGTGTGTGTGTGGTTTCGGAAAACCTTACCTCCTGGTGTCTAATCTCTTTTTTGAGCATACCAGAAGAGTAGTGTGTTTCTTGCACACTACTTTCTTCCTACTTGGATCACAAGTAGGAATTTGTGTCAGCACTTGAAAGCTCTACACTCTTCCAATGCACTTGCCTTTCTTCCAGGTACAGAGTCAGGCAGCCAAAGCATAAAAGAGACTGCAAATGAAGAACGAGTGATTGAACTTAGAGGGAGAACACACACAGCAGTGGAAGCAGCAGAATCGTGGCTGCGGAGTGTGGTACAGATTCAGGAAGGTCGCCATGCTGTTATTAAAAACAACTACATTTTTTGCCTTGGTAAAAAGGAGTTTGCAGAACTCTTTCGAGAGCAGCCTTCTAGCGTATGCGTGTCAGAAGAAGTGAGAGGTGGAAAAGCAACACTGGAATTTCAAGGCCCTCCTGATGCTGTGGTTGATGCAGTGCTCACAACTGAGACTTTACTGCTTCGTATGCAAGAGAAGACTATAGCTGAACAAAAGAAACTGCTCTACTCAATGTGTATGTAAATAGAGACTAATTAAGTAAATAAGTGCCTAAATAAGGTCAAGTATGAAGCAATGTATATGCTGGTACTGCTGAGAGTGGACAGACGTGCATTCAGTTCACACACACATACTGAGTATTGCTTTAATTACTGATATTCCCGTACTTTTAACATGTGAGCCCCTGCAGGACCCCTGCAGGACTGTTGGTTGGCTGTGGCACTTGGCACTACTCCCAGTAGGGCACAGTTTATACAGGGCTGGCCGTGATGTACAACCAGCTGTAGTGGGGCTCCCTCCAGGACACCTTCACTTTAAAGCCTGGCCACTGGAGACTTACAAAATCTGCGCTTAATTAACCTTTGCTGAGCTCTTTTGCTGGCTACAGCTGGACCACTGTTGCAGGACTCAGCAGTGGACTTGTTCTGCAGCGTCCTTGGCTTTCATGATCAGTTGGTACAACTAGTGGCATTACAAAAAGCTACTGAGTGGCTGATTTTAATTCATTCGTATAGCCATTCAATGTAGATACCTATATATGAAGGTTGGGCTGTGGAGAAAGGTAATGGAAAATATAAATTGCTTTTTTTTGGTTCCCTCTCTCCAGTTTCTTTATAATAAATGTAGAAAAATAGAATACATTTATATATATATATATATGTCTCTCTTGGTGTTAGCCTCTGACATTACTTCAGAGAACACTTAACATTCTTTGTTCTTAGCTACCAACTAAAGTATTAGATCTCTCCCCCTTCCCTTTGCTTCAGGCATTAAGATATATGAAAATTTTACTCCCTTATTCATATCCAGGCCAACCAGAAGCAGGTCAACTTTCAGAAGAAGACCTTCACAAGACAAATACTACTAATTACATCCAGATTTTACCAGTAGAGTCACACCTCCAGGAGTTTAAAGACAGACAGAAACAGTTTGAAAAAGCTGGACTTCATGTTCTCAAGGTAAAGAGGGCAAAACTGAATCTCAGCTCATATTTTTGAACTAACATGTTTAATGTATGCCTAAAAGACTCAGATAAACTATTTCAATATATTGCTTTTAAAAATTAAGATCAAGTCAGCCTAAGCCTTAAAACAGATGCAGTCTTTACTCCTAACAAAAAGTATTTTAAACATAATGCAAATAATCACTCAGAAAGTGATGAAATTCTGAGTAGTCTTTTTAATTGTACTGTACATTCTTCCTGATATTTTGTGCTTCAAATGCTCCTTTATAGGACTAGACAAATATGAGATTGGTATGCTGGTATAATTTATGGTGGGTAAGTCTCAACACAGAAGTTACAACAGAATTTAAAACTGGAGACCGGTTGTAGCTCAGTTAAATGAGTTAAGAGAGCAGAAGTACTTAACAGCCCCTGCTTGTTTCTAGCTCAGCATTCTGGCACGAGAGGGCTCTGGAGAAGAGCCTTGCAGGCCCCTGGCACTGCCCTTTGCCGTGGGGCTGTGGCTGCCCACTGGTGGAGCCAGTTTGCCTGAGGTTCTGTGTGATTATTTATGCTGCACACAGCTGGGCACCGGGGACACAAGGGACAGACCCTCTTCTCTTGTGCCCCCTTTTCCCCTGACAGCTGTAAAGTTTTGATCAATGGGAGCTGAGGTTCTCTACGCCTTTCTGGACACTTGCAGTTCTTCACAAGACTAGGCTGTAACACCCACACAGCTTATTCTCAAGTATGAGATACTCAGTCTGTTCAGTACAACTCAAGTACTGGAAATCAGTACAAGAGGAGATATTCCTACTGATTTCAATGAGAGGTGTGGGATAGTGGTATGGTTCTTTTTCCTTGGATCAGTTGCACACTTCAGACACTTTATCTGCTATGCGGTCAATGCATATAAACTACACCAAAGGTTCTTGCATTGAAGAACATAGCATGGATATTGGTCTCTGTTTGCTTATACTACACTATTATTTATTTATGTTACAGATTGAAAAGATACATAATCCTCTTCTATCTGCTGCATTCCAACAAATGAAAAAAAGAATAGAAGAAAGACAAGGTACCTCCAGAATAACCCACAAGTTGTACCAGCATGTTCCTGCTGAGTTCTGTAGTTCAGTTTGCCAGACTGGATTTCACAGGATGTATTCTTCCCCAACAGGTAAGAACTTGCTTTGGCATCTTTAATCAAAATGAACAGTGACTGACTACTAAATTCGGGTCAAAATCAGAAAAAAATGTCATTCCTAAACAATAACTGTTTCACATGCATTTAGATTCTTATGAGCTTACTTTTTTGTCTACAGTAAGGTTTTCCTCCCTGATACTGTAGAGCCAGTAAGGCTCTGGGACAACAAGCCTGGATTCAAGCCTAGCCCAAATACTATTGACAGAATTGTTACTATACACAAAATTCCACCTCCAAGTTTTATTTTGTTGCATCGCTCTTTAAAGAAAGTCAAGGTCCTTATTTACCTGCTGCAAACATGCACTTAGCAGCTTGGTGCTTAAAACATGTTCAAAGGCAACACAGAATATCGAGGCTGGAAGGTACTTGAGAAGGCCATCTAGCCCAGCCCCCTGCTCAGATCAGGTGTGGTCAGAGACAGCACATAATCTGACTGCTCAGCTGCCATTGGGACGGGAGCATGCTCTGAAGAAATTGTGGGCTCTACACAATATTGTAGTAGACAGATGTTTTCAGAAAGGGAAAGAATAAGCTTTTAGTGCTTCATCCTGCAATAGGTGAAGGGTGTGATATTTTGCTTGTCGATTGCAGAATTGGGATTTCAGGCCATAAACTGTTCAAAAGTTTGCCTTTCTTTGTCTACGCAATGTATGTGGCACATTTCCACACTTTAAGAGCAGTAAATAGGATGATGGTCTAATTTCCTTGCACTTTTCCACATGATACCGTAACAGCACTTTTATGTGGCATTCTTCTTATAAATATCAAAGCTTTTTTTTGGTCAATTGCATTATTAAAATCTTGCTGCCTTTGGTGCTTATCAGAGTCCCTTGTACGTGATGACTGAAGTGTCAGTCATATATTTATATAAATACTTTAGACCTTGATGTTTCAATCACTGTATTAACAGTTACATCTGTTATCACTGGAGTAGCAGTTAATCAAACGTCCTTCCAAAAAGATGGCACATATTGAGCAGTAACATCATGTGTAATCCTGAATCAAGCAGCAGAGCCTCTTGGGACTACCACCCCAAAAGAAGCAATTGTTGAACACTTTGTCATCTTCTTCTGAAAATTTTTCTTTCTTTTTCCAGAACAAAATTATGGACCTGGCATCTACTTCAAAAGGAACCTGAGAAAACTAATTGAGGATAAAGCTATGGGGGAAATGGACTCTAGAATGTATGTGTTTGAGGCTGATGTATTAACAGGCTTATACACTAAAGGCCAGTCATCTAATATTATTATGCCACTCGCTGTGGAGGGAGATGCCTTTAGATTATATGACAGTCTGGTAAATGATATGGACAATCCTGACACTTTTGTCATTTACAACAGTGTAGGGGCCCTTCCACAATATTTGCTGACTTGTTCCCCAGTGACTGAGCATTATGTATGAGCATTCTCTGAGGAAACCAGCAGCATCCTGAGAGAGAATTAATCAGAACTGTAGCTATTGTGAAGATCCCCTCAGAACAAAGTCTAGTGCTTAGATTTAAGAGGATGCTCTACTTAGTAACATGCTGTGGTCAAAGTGCCTCAGGCAAAATACTCTGAAATATCCATGAACAAAACAGTAAGGCAATGCCTTAAGGAGATTAGAAGAAAATTATGTGAGTGGAAACAGAAGGGAGAGCATCCCAAAATAGAGTTTAACATTTACATGGTCATTAACTTTTTACCTTACAGTGTTCTGAGCAGGGGACTATACACATGATGTTTGCATAGGCTGTCATTTTTCCATTGCATTTTCTTAATCTGAGATATTGCATATGTCAGTGAAACAAAAAGTCTTGGTTGTGTCTTTGATTCTTAAATTTTCTTTTGACTTAAATAGGTGAATGTAGCAGACAAAAGCTGTTTCCCAGTGAGAGACATGCTGTTAAATACACATTGCAGTTATGACAAACATGAGGCAAAACTTCATGATTTCTAACAGGAGTTGCTGTTGCAGGTTTTATTAGTTATTTCAAGCATTGTAGATACATGTATTCAAAATAAAAAGTATGAATGTCACCATCAGTTAACTTGTAATTTTTATATAGTCTTAAGAATGTGATTTGGACTGTATTTGAGCTTTAGATTTCTCAGCAACGTTTAATCTCTTTGAAAGGCTACAAGATAGTAAAGAACTGGTTCAAACTACAGCTTGAAACTGATCTTCAATTAATTTACCTTTACCAATATCTTTTAAAGATTACATTGACAGCCTTGTAGCCAGGTATGCCCTCATTGCTTCTGCAGTGACCTGAAGCCAGCACATGGAAAAGCCAAGAGCCACTATAGGAATTCCACCATCAAAGGGGATTCAGTCCTGTGCTCAAGTACTTGGAAACTTTCTGTACTGAAGCCTAAAACTATGCCTGATGTTAACAGCGTTTAAAACGCTATTGCCCCAAACAAAAAGCTACTACAAGATTTGTCCAAACTGAAGCATTTAAAATCACCAGTTCTGGGCCTAAAACACCTAAACAGCTTAAAACAATGCTGTAATACAGGAATAAAGGCTCCTCTTTAGTACCTCACCTGTCAGTATCAGGTCAGCCTCTCACCTGAAGTCAGCTATGGTTAAAACTGTCATTACTTGGGGAGGAGAAGGGCTCACATAAAACCTTTAAAAAACAACTGTGTTGTCATATGAGAAGCATTTCACCCACAGGCGAAGCACTGTGCATCTCTAAAACACAGATGAAAGTAGCATTTAATAAAACTTTTCAAAATAATTTGTTAATGAATTCCCAGGATACTTGTACTGCACCTGCAACTCCTAAGCTAGTAGTCATAGTGCTAGGAACCACTCACAGTCCAGAAGAAATTAAGTTATAAAAGTCTAATTCTGAACTCTGAGGTTGCAAGTGGAAATTTTTTTTAACCATTACAAAAGAAACTTTTAAATTAATATATTCATATTTTGTTTGGGTTTTTTTTTATTATTAAAGATTAGTTATACCTATTTTTGCAAAAGGTAGTTTTGTAGTGTGTGAGCCCCTAACATACGTGAGTTTTGTTCTCAGGAAATCCCAAGGTTGCTCTTAGAGTCTATTCCTATTTTAACTATTCCATTTAAGCAACAAATTCTTTTCTACTTCTGTTCCCTTTTTCCTCATGTTTCTCAATTCACACATTACTGCCATGAAAACACAGAGCTGTAGATTTAAGGTTAGACAGCACTGAACAAGTATAAGCTCTTATTTCAGTTTGCTTCAAGAGATTTCATTTTTTTAAGCAATTTCATGGCAGGAACTCTTTCTATTTGCTTTTTTGAAAAACTCAGTACTGAGTTTCTGAACTACTGCAAAAATTTCTAACCAGCATCAGTTTTCAGAAAACCTAAAGGATTTTTTTGGCACAATGTAACATCTTGCTCCTACTAAGAATAAAATATCAGTTTTCATAACTCAGTATTACTTTAATACTGTTACACAAGTATTGGTAACAATGTATTTCATTAATAACCTTTTTATATTAACTTTTTAACTCTTAACTGCACCTGAAAAGGTTTGTAGTCAGTTTAACAGAAAAAAATAATTATTGAGAAAGCTTTAACAGCTTATTCCAATGCCCAGCATATGCTTTCTCCTCCCTCCACATACACCTGCAGTTTATAAGGATTCAGTGTAACTGAACATTTATCTTCCATTTTATTATAACAAGATTTTTTCCTGGTGTATAATTGCTACTGAAGTTCACCAGTGTTCTCCACACTTAGTGATATAATATACATTCTATATACATAGTTTTTTAAAAACTGCTAATGTAAGAGGTGGTACATAGTTATTTTCATCTGGTCCTCAAAAAGAATAATTTCATATACAGAAACTAGAAAATAAACCCAGCACAAACTAGATGTACCAAGTAGTACATATTAAAATAATTACCACAGTAATTGAAAATTCCTGATCTTGGTCCTACAATAATCAGTTAACTAGAGGCTACTCCACAGCCTCTGGGATTTCTCTGTTGTTCACAATAAGGGTATGAATAATTCCCTCCTTTCGTTTCCCACTACTGACAGCCTTAATGCAACAGCTGTGATCAGCAACAGTGAAGTGAGTTTCAGTCCCATCTTCGACAAATTCACCCTGGGAGGAAGGAGACAAAACAGACATGTAATATTTTAGCAAATCAAAAAGCATCAGTGTCAAGATCATGTGTAGTTCCCACATTACAGCAGCCACAAGTACCTGCAACAAATACAGCCCAAAAACTGAACAAAGCTCCAGAATCTCAGGCAGGGCTTTGTCAACGTGCCCAGTTAAAGATCTGTGGGCATCAGATGACAATCAAAATTTCACATATTCAAAACGGTAAAGTTGGAGTTTGTGAGTTAATATTACTGATCCATGCTAGTAAACAAAAATAGAAAAAGCATCTTCCTGCCCAGTTGTGCTGTACAACCAGTAAGTGCCACACGAACTTATGCTGAAGTGGCAGTAAAAGGTGAAGTATTTAGGATGCCTTCTACAGCAGGATGCAGAAAGAGAGCCCTGAATTGAGTACCAGTTGTGTATTTTGGATTGTGTATTCTTGGCTCCTGCTGCAATTAGGTAATTTCCTATTACAGATTTTGCCAGGCATGGCTGTGTTGTCTCTGGGAGAGCAGAACAATCCGTGTGCCACTGTAATGGAAGCAGAGATTGACAACTAAACCTGCACATGCAGCTTGCAAGAATATCTCCTAGAGCATTTATTACATTATGGAAAAGGCTGAGAGCCATCAGGAGGAGAAATTCTGATTTACTGGAGAGGGGGTTTCTTCCACTGATTTCTACAGAAATGGAGCTCTGACCAACCTGGTCTAGTGAAAAGTATCCCTGTGACGGCAGGGAGGTTATAATGAGATGATCTTTAGGGTTCCCTCCAACCCAGGCTGTTCCATGATTTGGTGAATCTTCATCCTCCTCTCAGGTATAGCAAAACTGTTGATTTTACAATTTGTACTCATCCAGGGGCTTTCTTGTGGCAGTAGTAACCACTTTGACACATCCTTCAAGGAGGGGAAAGCCTACCTAGTATGTGTATTGACAGCCATCATAATACAAAAAGACACCAAACAGATTAAGCCTTCTACCTGCCAGCCTGCTCTAAAAATTAATGCACGTGTGACACAAAGACAGAAGCTTATTTTGCTAAGCTTTGGTTATGTAGCCATAGGCTGGGAAGAGCCTTTGGAAGGGATCACGTACCGCTGTTTCCATTTTTTGACCATTGCACCACACATCCATAGTGTCCTTTTCTGTGAAGGAAAAGGAAAACAGAAAGGTATTTTTTCCCCCTACAGACAAAGATCTAGGAATTTTAAAAATCTACTGTTGAAATTTACTTTGAATTCACAAAAGAAGTTCCTAATTAGCCGTAGTACCTGAGCTACAGAGTTTGCTCTCATAGCAGAGATGGGGAGGCTGTCAACAATGAACAAACAACTTTTGCTTTGAACATACATTTTTACCTCTCCCTAGCCCTGACACAGAGTTGACACTGGGCTACTGACACTGGGTTCTTCAGAATATTGCCAGAAATATTCTGACAGTCTTAAACTGAAAAACTTGAAGACAGAAAAATGAAGTAATTTCTGCTAATTCTTTGAGTGCCATTTATTCAGTGAAGCTCTAACATTCTTTCCAGGTTGGTTTAATTCAGAAGCAGCATTATTTAACATCCATCAAGCTGGTTTTATTCTTAAAATCTTCTCGAAAGCCTAAGTACTTTAAATATCAGTTTTAGATTTTTTTCCATTTGAAACAGAATATTCTTTTACTTCTCCCAGCACATCCTTCTTAAATTATTTTGCTCTAGAATTCACATTACTGACATTGTCATCCACAGGTCATCAGCAGAGAGCTGATCCCTGCTTGCCTTTCCAGTAAGTGCAGGGAGATTAAAATCCTGTGAGGAGACTTATCTGTTTCTGGCATAAAAACTGTTCTTCTTCATTGCCCCCCTTCATCTTAGGGCAGTTCATTCTGTCCTGAGGCTTTATAAAAATCATAGCCCAAGATCTCCTGTTTCCAGATCTAACCATACAGGAATACCTAAGCGGAAGTTTTCCCACTAGATGCCATGGACAAATTCCTCAGAGGGTCCCTTCCTCCTGGCTGCTTGTAATGTATCTAAGAAAGGGGGGCAGAAGAGATGTATTGCCTGCTTATTAAAAGAGTGAAAGAATATAACCTGAAGTTTTTAGATTAAATTTGTAGTTAAGAAGTGATGCAGAAAAAAGGATGCTCATTAATCTATCAAAAATGTAGGAGTAGTCACACTTCCTCAGACAGAAATTCCTTGACTTTGGCTGATGATTTTTGAAGGGAAAGGCTGGGTACCTGCTGAACAAACATCAGGTTTGATCACAACACAGATAACACTTCTATAACAGGCTTCACCTGCAGAACTCTCCTGTTAGAGCAGCTCTATGAATGCAGCAGCCGTAATGCCTCCCAACCTCTTTTTTTTTCTTTTTCTCTTTTCTTTTTAAATCTAGACCACGTTGCTGCAGGCTCACATGTCTATAACAAGACCATTGTTTTTCAGATTGTCTTTGGCATCTCATTCCAAACTTCCAAACCACCCAAGCTTTTATACTGCACCAGTGCTACCCACTGAACTGCACTTTCTCTTAATTACCAGTTATTAAAGGCACACAAGTTTTTTCAAAGGCAGTAACGTAGAGTCATTCAATGTTTACTTACCTAGAACAACTCTATAGTCCGTACCATCCAAGTTCAATATCCAAGTATTGGTTGTTTTTAACCTGTTCTCCATATGTTTCTTCAGACTCTTTCCATTGATCTCCAAAGTATACTCATATGCAAAGCCACTGACTGCATCTATGTTAATAGCAGCTTTTGTTTTAGTAGCTCCAACAGTGAATGTTTCTTTACCCACTAATTTAAACATCCATTCTCTTCTTATTTCTTCCTGTAGAATAAAACAAAGACAGTGGGTATTAATTGAGAAATCTGAGTGCATGTTTTAACATGAAAAAAATTGAACTGGAACTCAGGAGACAGCTCAGTACTGAACTGTTATTTGGGAATGAATGCATACACGGTGGTTTGTATGCACAGAGTGCTTCTGCCCAAAGACAGCAAAGCACTTCATGAATACTCACACCTTAACTGGAACTGAAAAAAAGAATGATGTAGTTCAATAAATCAGGTAAAGTTACTCAACTGAATGTACCTCGCTTGCATTTATTAGTCTTTTGTTTGCTCTGGTGCGTGTTGCATGGAAGTGCACTTATATAATCTGTATCACAGTGAATTTTGAGCACATAGCAATTTCACCTTTCCATCAACATAGACAACACGTTTTCCTGAAGTGGTCCCATGTTCAAATTCAATCTTATGAACACCATCACTTAAAGCTACTTCCCAAACAGCCACCAAATCTGTCATCTTCTCTAAGTGGCTGTACCGAGACCTAAGGAAAAACCAACAAAGTAAATTAATTGTCGTTGAAAGTTCAGTTCCTGATGTGTGCAGTTCAAAGCTTTACTGCTTCAGGGCAAGTTGTTTTTTGCAAATGAAAAATGAGACTTGAAAGAATAATCTTACAGAACTGCTTATATTTTCATGTTTTTTTCAAACACTCAAATATGACAAAATATCACAAAATATAAACCAACAGTTAAACAGACTCACTTAGACGAATACAGTACAAAGACACAGACACCCATCTAACCTCTAAAAACCTCTAAAACTCCCATTTCAGGTGACAGTAGGTTACAAAATACACTTAGTATTCAGATGCTCCTGGACAGTTCTGCTATTTCCTGGTAGGCATTAAAATACAGTATTTGATTGGTCTCAAAGAAAGTGTTTCAGCCTTTTAGACTTGAAAAATAGTCAGGATGGCCAGTTTAGCTATTTGCTGTTTTAACAGCTTTGTCTGTAATCTCATAAACACTACCTACATCATTCAGAAACGCACACACAAACACACAGGGGAAGAGATCTGGCAAGATATCCTTTTATTTAAGTAATTTTTAAAGTTTAGATACAATCATAAGTGACCACTGGAACTGTGGATATCTTTCCAAATCTGCTCATACCACAGTCCTGATTTTTTACCTTACTTCATCTTCACAGACAGTAATCTCCTCACCAGATGCCATAGTAACCCAAACAGCTTTTAATCCAATTAGCAGCAAGAAAAAATAGAAAAGCAGAATAGCAGCAGAGAAGTGCTGAGGTCTAAGTTTTCTCCAGGTAAGATAAAGGACATTTTTAAAAGCGTTATTAACTACATGGAGTGCTAGCTGTAGTATATATGATGAAACAAAAACATTTAAAATAAAACCATCTTTCCTCTTAAACAGAAAGGCAAATGTATTTTGAAAAAAATATAATATTTTGCAAAATTAGTAAATGCAGTTTATCCTAACTTTATTAGCTCATCATAACTTTGTCGGTTATTTGATGGAAAAACAGGCTGCCCAACTTGTGACCGAAAGCTTAGAAACTAAAAACTTGACCAAAGCAGGAACCCAGTCAGAGCTGCCCATCTCTGTCCCAGATCGTAATGACCTCAGCCAACAATTTCACCCACTTGCTTTCCTAAACCACTGTAGCAGTTTACAGCAGTCACATTAGCAAATCTGACCTGACAATTCAGTCACAAAACCTATGTGAACCGCAAATAACTCGTTTCTTACTTAAGAGTAATAGACCATAATGGTGTTTTACAACCACTGACTGATTTTTAATGTATTATTTTCACTAATTAATTTGCTAAGGGCTGTCTGCCTTGCCTGTGCATATCAATAAGCGTAACTTAAATGTAAACAAATAGTAACACGTGCTAATAAATGCCGAGGAGGCTGTTTTGGCTGTTCCTGAAGTTACTGGTGGCTATGAAGGCTGGCATCCCCTGGCACACGGTGGGAGTCAGGCGGGATGTATTTCCCTCTCCTCAAAGGAGCCGGCGCGGGGGCTCGGGATAGACCCGCGCTTGTCCCAGGCATTGGATCAGCACAAGGAGCGGCCTCGGGCACAAAAGGAAATGCCAGGAGAGGTGGCAGCTGGAGGGTGTCCCCAGGCCATCCTTCACCATCCCCGGCAGAACGCAATCCTGCGGTGTGGATCTTGGAGATCATTTAGGATCAGTGCTGAAAGGGTTAGGAAGCATCCCAGAACACACGAATTCCTTGGTGTTTTGTTTTTTTTTTTTTTTTAGCAAATCATGGTAATGAGGTAATAGACTTCTATTTTAAACCGAAGCTGAACCCAGACTCTAGGTCAGCCGTGTGTTTCCTGAAGGCCAGCCGGTACCACCCGAGTCCCAAGGGAAAGCCTGGAGGGACCAGGCGCTGCTCGCTTCCAACAGCCACCCGCTGGCTCCAATCCAGGGAAACGCATCTGTCCTGCACCGACCGCCTCGTTTCACCGCGTTTTCTGCTAACCAAGCCAGCGGCCCAAAACGAGATTTACTCCTCTACACATGAGGGCTTGCTCTGAAAAATAAACTCGGATTACCGCTCCCCATCCACCTAATCCCAGCAGCGCTCATCGTGGCGCGGCGTACCGGGAAGCCCATGAGCTCCAGGGCGGCAAATCTCCCCCACCCACCGGCAGTGAGCTTTTTTTTTTTTTTTTTTTTTTTTTTTTTTTGTGAAAAGCCCAAGTCCCTGCAGTGCCGTTCCCAGCGCCCCCCAGGCGGCTCATCCCGCGCCCCGCACAGCACCGACCCCGCTCCTACCTCCGCCGGGTCTCCTCCCCTCGACTCCCGCGCCGCAAAATGGCGGCTCCCGCCCGGCGCCGCCCCGCGCCCGCGCGCCCGCCCGCTCCCTCTGCCCCGCTCCCGCCCGAGGCGCTCCGCGGCCGGGGAACCCGCACCTCTCCTGCTCTGCGTCCCGGTCGGCGGCCCTCGCCATGACAGAGGTACCGTGGCGGCCCCGGGTGTCGCTGCTGGGTGGTTGGAGCGGGACAAAGAGCGATCCAGCAGCCCATAACCCCCGGAGCCGCCACCGGCTCCCTGAGCGCTCCGCTCGCGGCGGGGCCGCTGCGCCCCGGGGGCGTTGGAGGGACCCGAGAGCCGGTGGTCTGCGCTTCTTAAAAGGCGAATTTTGCTCATTGCACATATTTTGCCTTCTGATAGAGAACGGGAAAACTGAGCATGCTGTATGTTGTTAAGTACGCTTTTCCTCAGTGTGTTTTGCGGATCCTATTGGAGCGTCTCCCAACCCCTCCTGGAGTGGCTGGGGCTTCTAGGGGCTTGGGGTTGGAGTTGGTTTGGTTTAATTTGGGGGCATTTGGTATCCCCCACCGCATGCACGGCTGATCTGCAGAACTCAGGTTTCTGCCTCTTCTTCCCCTTCTCCCAGCTGCAGCAGGAGAAGGCAGAGTGGGAAAATTTAAACAAGCTATTAATGCGTCATGGATTGAAACCGGTGAGTCTTGCTGCCCCCCAATGCTGCAGAAATATGACAGGTAAGGACATGCTAATTTAGCTACTTTTTGTGTTTGGAAGTATTAAGTCTAAATTCATAAGGCATCTCTAAAGCTGTCACTTCCAAATGGCAGCAGACATGCAATCTTCTCCAGCTGTTAAAAGCCTTTCACTGTGACTTTGTTTATGTTTTGTATCTCCAGATATGATTGTCCT
This sequence comes from Corapipo altera, assembly GCF_003945725.1. Taxonomy (NCBI): domain Eukaryota; kingdom Metazoa; phylum Chordata; class Aves; order Passeriformes; family Pipridae; genus Corapipo; species Corapipo altera. Next base: position 25,517,913 of record NW_020884877.1, read on the forward strand.
AGACAGTCAGTCTTCTCTAGAAATAAGACTTGCATTAAAAACGCTGGTGGAAGACATTGAGCGACAGCAGAAGTTGATGCAGGGACTTATGGAGACAAATCGATGTCTTAGGTAAGACACAGTGGAAGGAACTTACCTGCTAATGCAAAGTGAAAGTATTATCAATGTGCATCTCCTGCCCAGTGGAGATCTTGTCTCACCAGAGGTGGAGTCCGTGGAATCCTGTGGCTATGAAGAAGACTTTTTTCCTGACATTATTGCCCAGTGTGCAGCAATTGGTTGGTCTAGTTCCTTTTGAGCTCTTATTTCATCTGCTGCTTCTTCCCATATCAGCATATTTCCCATACCTGCTGCCACAGGATATTATCAAATGTCATCACATGATGTCAGGTGTGTGCTTACTGCATTGTCTTTAGTGAAATGAGTTTAATTTAAATGAAGGATTTTTTTTTTTTTTTTCAGAGATGTGGTGCGACAGGAACAAGGTCGGGCATCTCGACAAGAGCAACGGGCTAATGATTTGGAAAATGTGGTGAAAAACATTAAGGCCAAAATTCGTCAGCTGGAAGATGAAACGATAGCTAAAGCTTGCCAGCAACAGAGCCAAGTCAGAGAACTTCAAAAAGACCAACAGGCTTCCCAGGTAGTTTCGACAGTGCTGCCTGAGGATTCAAACTTTTGTCTTTCTTTAAAAGATCTAAAAATATTTACATTGATCAAAACTAACATGAGTCTTGGGTCATAGAGGTAGTACGCTGTCTAGAATGAAGATTTTTTTAGCTGTGCAGAATTTTCTATCAATAACTTAGAAAAATATCTGTCCTTCTTCCACTGTCTCTTCAATATGGCTAAAACCCAAAGACAATCCTCCTTTGGACCAAGTGTGTAACTGGGTATGTACAGAACAGTCAGCTGGGAGGTCAGAACAGTTTAATAATGCTCCCACTACCTGTTCCCAGGTAAAATACCAACAGCAGCAGGAAAAGCTGCAAGAACAGGAAGAGATTATTGCCCGCTTGCAGAAGGAGCTGAGCAAGGTTGGAGTGGAGGAGCAGCACCGTGTTGCCACTCAAAACAAAATGTTTCGTCAGTTTTGCAAAAGAGCTCCCAAGTCTCTTCTAGATCAGAGGTAAGTGATCTTCTTATATTGGTGAACAACCTGTATCACTGAATGAAGAAACAGATTTTAAAGTAATGCTTCTTGATATTTTTATGGAAAAAAAAAAAAGCTGGAGACCTTCGGGGTGCAAGCTGAAATATGAATTCTTTTAAAGGTACATCAGTGCAGTGATATTTTTCTTTTGTAAAATTGTGAGACAGATAAATCCATGGCAGAAATTAAAAACTTACCAGCCACTGCCTACACTAGGTGTCAGCAAAGGGAAGGGAATGATTCACTCTTCTTTGGAACTGCAGTGTCTGCTAGGATAATCTCATCCTGGTATTCTAGCATTTAAAAATGTAAATTAAAAAAAAATGACAAAAAACTCAACAGACATGATCCCCAGCACCGCCCCCCCCCCCCCCCCCCCCCCAAAAAATAGCCCTTCCAGTTTTGGGAAGGGATCTTTGCAACTGCAGGCTTGCTGTGAGGCTTCAGAGTACTTTAGGGTAAGTTCTGAAAGTATCCCAAGCCTGAATCTTTTGCCAATAGGATTTCCATAGCTCTGCTATACTCAGAGATTTGCCAGTTCTTAGGCCTTAGGTAGCCTTTGCTTTACTGTGCTGATGTCACCTGCTTTCTAGGCCTGGCCACAAATGTTTACTTGGGAAGCTTCTAAAAGAGATTGTGTGTGCACAGCCTTTTCCTCATACCCTTGCTGTATGAGAGGAGGGATCACTGAGTTTGGTTCCCTGTGCTCTCTCATGTGTCTCTCCAAAACACAGTCTTAGATTCCTCAAGCCACTTTATTTTGACTATGCCTCTCTGTTTAGCTTGCTGGGTAAGTTATAAGATGAGGAGACTGTTGGGCAGATTTAGGTTTTTTCCTCCTCTTGAATGATTTTGCCGGTTCTACACTAGTACAGAGTTAGTATCTCTACTTTTCATTCTGTCATATTTTCTGTTTTGGCAAACCATGACCATGTTTGTTTGGTATGAAAGAAAACCCACTGTCTGGAGCAGCCACTTCTGAAGTGCAGTGCAGCTGTGTAAGCTGGCCTGTTCCTTTGGGTTGGTCTCAGTGTTTCTCAGGCATGAGTTTTTTGAGATTATCTGAAATTCAAAATGCCATTTTTCCTTTCTTCAGGTACCTTTGTCTAATTGATTATTATGAATCTCAAATTAGTCAGATTAAAAAGGAGCTGAGATAGGTCTCATCTAATGCCTTATGGTACTACTGTTCAAAATTTATTTACCCCTTACTGTTCTTAAACCATATAGTGGTAAATATTCTGTGCTCCAGATCTCTCTAGAATGTAAGAAACAGCAAAACATTGTAATGATCATGGAAGTTTGGATTCATCCAGGGAATGACTGTCAGTCCAGGCTAAGCAGCTCCTCAGTCAGGAGGCCAGGACAGCTGGGAAGTTTGGGATATTCAGACACTTGAGTTTTAAGTCTTTTTTTTTTTTTTCTTTTTTTCCTTTCCTCTTTTGCCAGAATTACTGCATTAACTGTGCTCAGTCGAATGATCTCCTAAAACTAAAGGAATACTGGGTTTTCAGATCTATCATGGTGCAAAGCAACAAGCAGATACCTGAGACATTCCTATAGTTTGAGTTTATTATCTTGAAAACTGAAATGGGATTTGCTTGCACTGGAGTTTCTCTTGAGGATAAGTGCACTTGATTAGCATGTGAAGCAACTTTCCCAGAAATTAGAGCAGTGGATCTTAGGGCAGAATTTCTATTCTATTTACTTTTTAATTTTGGGAACATTATTATCATACATACAACCCTAACTAAACCAACTTAGATTTTTGAGTTAATTGAATTGCAGTAAGCAATTCAATATTTTTTTTCCCAACAGGCAATATAAAAAAGATGAAGACCGAGTACAGAGACAAGGAAAAAGCAAGGAAGACTTCTTAAATTTGGACGCTACTCCTAATTACAGGGCACTGCTCACGGTATGGAACTGCCAAATCTAAGTCAGTGCAGATCTCTAAATGGTAACCCTTCAAGAGCCACCTAGAAACATAAACATGTTTGATTTCTGTCCCTTGTTCTTGTCATGTCTTCTGAACCTGTAACCTCTCTGGGCAGGGTTCCCTGTCTTTACGCAAAGGTTCAGCACTGCGTTGTGAGTCTTTGCTGGGGACTGCATAGTCACAGTTCTCCACCTGTGGTCTAATGCAGCTCTTGGTCTAAGTCATTTATTCCTCATTCATGCTGTCTTGCTGTACAGGCAATTGTGAACTCTTCTTAACATGTACATATTTTAAATTGTTCAAGTTTGTTGATTAGGAAATGAGTGAAATAGAAGAAATAACCCAGTCTATGTTGCAGTCTTTCCAGAAGCAACTTATTGAAACAAAAGCCAGGAACGAAGAGCTTTTGCTTGAAAATACAAATCTCAAAAAAGATTTGGAAATAAGGTGAGAAAGGATAAGTATCATCCTTTGCAAGGCCATTTCGGTAGACTTTGCTTTACAAAGAAAGAAATCGAAAGTACCAGTGGTTGCACAAGTGTAGTATGAAATATGTGATCAAAGAAACAAGATATGGCAGCAACAGCCAAACTCCCCTCCCTACACTATTAAAAACAACTGCTAGTGGTTAGTTTGCTGTTTATTGCTGTTATCACATAGAAATGTAGCAGGATTTAATTTCCAGAATGTTTTGGCACTGGCAAAGCTTTCATATTTTTTCGCTTGGCTAAATTTTATAGATACCTCCCAATACAAGGCACATAATACAGTTCTTTTTCTTTCTAACAGGCCAACTGCACAGGAATTAAAATTTCACAAGCACCAAGTGAAGAAACTAGAGAAAACTTTAAAGAAAATTGTCCAGTAAGTGTATTCCTTTAATAACTTCCATGAATCCTCTGGACTTCTGAAAGCAAAGTTACTCTGTAATGTAGATAGTGGCTTATACAGCATGTACCTTATCAGCATTCCTCAGAGCCTGGTTATGGGCAGCAAATGCTGCTGGATCTCCAAAGCCTTGTGTATCTCTGAAATGATGGCAGGGTCTTCAAATGGGGGCACAGCAGTGTGTCTTTTTTATTTCAATTTGTCTTTCTGGATTTGATTTGAGGGCTATTGCAGGCTATAAGGACAGGGTGATCTATGGTGTTTGCTGCTTCATGAGCTATAAAGCAAGCTACTGGTTACATTATGGATTAGGAATGTGAAGGTATGATTGGCAAAATGTTGCAGCTACAGAAGTTATGTCCATATTATTCTTAGAAATTGACTTCATTGTTTTCTGAAACATTACTAAGAAAATACATTGAAGGTATTAAAGATCCAGTATAGATGAGGTGTTTTTATCTGTAATTTCACTTAGTCATTTGTGCATGTATATACGGAATGATAAATATAGCCTGAAAAAGACATCACTTAAACTTTAAAATAAAAATACATATTGTGTATATTTAAATGGTCTTTTGTGCAGTGGATATTAATTAGATGGTAATTTTAGAGAAAGTCATCTTAGATTTGATAAGAGGCATGTCGAGCTGTGTGTAGTTAGCCAGGAAAGATGTTCCAGCAGAACCAGATAAAGACTGAGCTTGGAATTTTACCCTTTTCCGTAAAACTCTGGATTTTAAAGTCTTCAGCCACAGTAGAACCTCTGGTAACAGAATAACAGTGTATCTGGTGGTGTCCCTTCTAAATCAGGATAGTCTGGAATAACCTCAGCCTGTAGGCTTGAGATAAATCAGTGATATTTACTTTAGGTTTTGTGTTGTCAGTCTGTACTAGTTCAGTCTGATGGAATTCTATTGGCCAACAGCGTAACATGGAGGTTTAATTTTGTAGGTGCTACATACCTGGTTCTTTTATCAGTCATATCTCCTGCTAAGGCTGTTTGTGTAACCAACTGTGTGTATTTTTGTGCAGATCTTTGGGCAGTAGGACCGGAGAAAGAGAAGAAAAGAAAGAATCTGGGAGCACTGCAGAAGTGGATCAGCTGCAGGCAGCTTGCCGGCATTACTTACAGGTACACAAATTTCATCTGTGCTGTGTGTATCTAGCACTGTTACAATGAAATACTATACATGTTTTGTTTAAACACCTAAACTGGTGGGTGCTGGTTTGAGTCTAAGAGTTCCTACCAAGTTCTCTGTGCAAGATGAGTAATGTCCTGGATTTGGCAGTTAATGTAGGCTAGTTCTCAATTGTTTTATCTCTGTAAACTTCCTAAAAATATAGAAAGGAAACAGACACTAGGCTGACCAATATCAAATCCATGATTTAGCTGAAGTCTTTTCAGGACAGGGGATTTGTTCAAGGTCTTGGGCAAAACAGAGCCTTAGGTTACAGTTTTAAACATGCCTGTGGAGATAATGGCTTTTGTTTTTCTTCAAATTAAAAAGCCCTAATATAATAAAACTTAGCAAAATGCAAACTGTGGAAGTAACTGTGGAATACCTCAAGCAGATAAATGTTAAGTATCCCTCAAAGGGAATTATATTTGCATTACTTTTACATATCTTTTAGCTAGTATGTTTAAATCTTTGAATCTATTACATATTGAATGCTTGTGTAAAATTCATCGATAGCAATATTGGATTGATAGTAATATTGGAGCTATTTGTGATTTAATGTTTAGACAATCAAGACTGTGAAAGAGAGGAATTTTATTACAAAATGTCATACATATTTGAGGAGTAACACTTGTTCTTTGTTGTTGAAGGTTTTGTCCCATATTGATTCTATTTTGCGAAGTCCAAGAGCTCCCCCATTAATATACCGGCGCAGCAAAGGGCCAGTGCAAAATTATACTAAAGAGAGTGGACAAGAATGTGGATTTGAGCACCTTCCCCTCACTATAGAAATGTGGGCAGATCAGCTGATGGCCCTAAAGGTAACAACACGTTATTGTACTTGGCTTTATAGTCTTCTTTTCATGGGCTGACCCCTCCTAGGTCTCTCCCTCTATGTAGTTGTGTGGGGTTTTTGTGTATAGCTTTTGTTATTGCCTGATTGGGTGTTAAATGTTAAAGGGAATTCTGCTGTCCATGTGAAACACATACCAGAGGTACTCCTCTTTGTATATCATTTAAGTGTTTTTGTTCACTGGCTGAGTCCATAAAAAGACAGTTAAGCTTTAGAGTCTGGACTTCACACATTAATGACAGTGCATTGTCTTTCTTTCTTTTGTCTGGCCAGAACAGTAACTTTTTGATCCAAATACAAGTGAAATAGTTCTGTTTAAAACCAAACTCTCTGTGACCAAAACTTCTTAATTCACTGAAACTGTAAAACAGCAAATATAGTGTTTAGAAAACTGTTGTTTTCAAATCAAAGAATGTCAGCAAGATACTGTGCTTAAATTCCATGAAAGCTAGAACCTTACCATCTCCAACACTGGAATGTTTTTGCATATGAGAAACAGCAAGTCTGCCTGTTTATGTAATAAAAACAACTTTAAGCAGTTTCTAAAATAATTTGTGTCCCCTCCCTTCTTTTAAAAGGATTTGCATAGGTCCTTGAGAAAACTGTCTCTGGAACTCATGCCCTGGCATACTGCAGATCCACAGGATAACAGAGAATCCATACGCGTTGAAGATCTCCAGTTCATAGTAGATACAATTTTGGAAGAAATAGAAAATAAGGAAAAGGTATTTCTTGCCAGGGGTTCATAATCACAAGTTACATTCTTAAATGCATTCTTCACACAGTGATTAGATTGGTGCATTTGAAAGCTTTGTGGGGTTTAAGAAATATCTGTTTGAAGACATGGAATAGTCAAAGACTGTTTTAACATAATGGATAAATTCACCTTGGAGAAGACTGCTTTGATCAAAGGCACTTGACCAGCAATGAATTTGCATTGCTTTGTAGTCTCAGGAATGATCCTGTTCTGTTTCTCAGTCAGTGCTGAGAATACATAAATGTACTTCTCAGCAACAGAGAAGAAAGCTTTTGAAAGAGTATTTTGGATTTCGTACATATTTGTGCCTGAAAAGTACTGAAAATATGTCTTCATATTTAAAAATACTTGAAAGGCTGAGATATAATAAGGGCAGTACACTAATGTTTCTTCAGACTGTTTTTAGGAGTGTTTCACAGTTTGAAAGTGTCCTTGCCTTGTTAAGCAGTAACAGTGATGAGTTCTTCCTACTTGCCACAGAACAGCCAGACACAGTCCTTGCAGACCCTGTCTGCAATAGTCTCCCACTTCCAGAAGTTGTTTGACGTGAATTCTCTGAACGGTGTTTATCCACGAATGAATGAGGTTTACACAAAGCTTGGGGAAATGACGAACGCTATGAGGAATCTCCATGAGCTCCTGGAACTAGGTAAAGACTGACCACTGCTGTTTGTTCAGACCATTCCAAAGAAAGATGAAAATAAGTGAGAAAGCTGATCTCTTCATAGAAAATAATATTGAGCTGTTGAGAAACGAGTAAACCAGGTGTTTTCTTCACTGGGAAGATAAAAATAGGCTCCCGACAATTTACAGTTTAAATAGCAAATTCCCATTATTTGTAAGCCTTTAGCAGTTGCTGAAGAATAACAGGGAGGCAGGAGAGAATAACAGAGGAAATGGAATTTTTATTTTTTCCACAAAGCTTTGTTTTCTGTGAGCTGACTTCATAATTGTTGTTCATTCTCTACTAGAAAGATAACAAGTTTAAGGAAAAAATAATCTCTGCTGTAGATTTTTACTCAGTAATTCATTCAAATGTAATTGTGTGCAGTTCTCAGAAACTTCCATCTTATGCTGCTAAACTTAAAAACCAAAAGAAGTTGTTGAATGTCAAAACCTGTCAGAACCCAGAGGTGTACTTAGTTACTTCTCTTCTAGTGTGTACTTCTGAAGAACAGCAGTTGCTGCTGCTCCTGGGTTTGAAGGATTGGCTGGGCTGTAGGATGTCCAGAGCCCAGAGCAAGGCTCCTGGGCTGCTGAGCCTTACTCAAGGAGAGAAGGAGTCTTCCTGCCTGCAGCCAGCATGGGAGATGAGGAAGCCTCATGTCCCTCTAATAACTGCAGCTTAGAGGATGCCTTCTCCAAGCCTAGTTCTTCTGAAATTGAGGGAGAAAAGGACAAGGAGCCTGTTATCTTCAGTCACAGTAGTCAAAACAGTTAAAATCCAATACCAAAACAAGTTCTGGGTGTTAACAAAATATTTATTAAGCAGGTTCCCTGTTGGCGTACGCCCTATAATGTGTCTGCAGTGTCACAGGAACCCTCTCTCTATATATGTAATTTTAGTTGGCTGATTTCCACTGAAATTGTAGGGTGCACTTTAGTACCACTTCTACTGTGAACATTCACAGCTCTGCCAATTTTTTTTTTAGCCACTGAAGGATTAGTGAGAGATTCCCCATTCCTAGTTAACATTTGTTTATTTCTGACCATGGGCACTTTGTTTTCTATGAACGATGGAATGTGTATGCCTAGGTCTATGAAAAACAAATAAAATCTGGCCACCTGCAAGAATTCAACTGTGTCTAAAATACTTCCCTGTTATTACTGTTACAAGAAACATGAAGTGTTTGTTTTTCCACAGACAATTCAGCTCCACCCACTGTGGTAGTGGATACTGTTGGGAAACTATGTGACATCATTAATAAGAATGTGACTGAGCAGGTGCAGCAGCTTCTGGGGACTCAGGACATCCACAGGTATGTGGGGGCTGTTCCATTGGTGACCATTCCTCAAACATCAAATGTAGTAATTGAGAAAACTGGCTAAACTGATGCTGAAAGAAACCAATCATTTGTTACAAAGTCAGTGAACTCCCGACAGCAGAGGTGTTACTATTATCCTACTTGAAACAACTCTCGAATCCTTTCAAAAGGATAAAGCTGGCAAAGAGAAGAATTGAGGCCAGAAGGTTCCAAAACACCCCGTGGTTTGCATGGATAAGGTGATCAAAGAAGCCTTAATGCGATGTGTGTTTCATCAGGAGACAAATCCTGCACGTGGGTGGGGAGGAGAAAGTGTTGCAAGTTTAAGCTGTAATACTGAAGTGTATGAGTTGCTAAGGCAATGTATGCCTCAAGCTGCCTACCTGTTCCATCTTCAACAGATGACAGCCACATCTAGGTGGTAGCAGACTGTAAGAGCTTGTGTTCAGCCTATGCTCTACAAACAGACTAAAAATGGGAGCAGGCAACAAGTCTGACACATGCTGAGTTAACAATACTCAGCCCTTCTGTGCTCACTCCTCACTGTTTTAACTGAAGAACAGCTGCTTATAAAGCATTTCTAGCCCTACCTCCAAGGCAGTTATATCAGCAACCCCCAGGCAGTATATTTAGCATATATAGACTAATGTTCCAGTTCACAGACAACCTGGTGCCATGTGAGGAGGAAAGGAAGGATGTATGTAGGGCATAAATAGTGAAATCAGAGATCCTCGTGACAGCTACCTCTTGGTGGCTGCAGGTTTCAGGAGTGGAGAACAGAGTTTTGGTGTCGATGGTTTTATATACTAAGTAGCTGTGTTTCTACAAAGTCATGACACAGAACGACAGAACAGCCAAGGAGGTGAACTTGCCAATGTCCTTGCAGCCCTTGTCTGACAGTCTCACTTGCACATTTCAGTATCATCAATAAACTAGAGGAACATGAGCACTTCTTTCCACCATTTCAAGCTCTCATCCAAGATTTGCTCTGTCTTCTAGGTGAGTAATATTTGCAGCAGTTGTAATTATCTTCATGCAAATGTTTCCTCATAGGACTTTAAATAACTAACAAGTGTTTTGTTTACTCCTGGTGTGCTGAAACACAAGAAGCATGTGAGGGATAGTGTGACCTTTTGTCTCCCTTTCCTCTTCTTTCCATCCTTTCTCTTGAAGTGACCAAAATACTTTATTTTCATTGAACATGCATATACTCAATCATATTATTCATAAGCCCAAATGATTTTTTTCCAAAAGCATTAAAAGATGTGAGGAGTTTATTTTATTCACTGTCTGTTTTTCTAACAGTTAAGTTAGAATTTTGGCTGAGCTTGAAGGTGTTCTGGGTACATAGGCTTTACCACTTTGCTTTCCATTCTGTTGCAGAGATCAGTAACCTGGATGATATTTTACCTGTGGTGCGAAACCTGAAATGGAGAGCTGGTAAAGAGTGACTCTGCTCTTCTTGAGCAAGATTTATCTTACCTGTGAACACACCTGTTGATGTATATGAATTACAGCTACCTCTAACCACTGTTACCATAAGCAACAACTCCAGATTTTATATAAATAAAAGTTGCTGAATTTTTTTAATTTTTCTTAATTCTTGGTCAATTTAAGAAAAACTTTCATTATAACTGCTACTGCCTGGTCTTCTCAATCTCAGAGAGAGATACACTCTGTATCAGTCCAGGAAACTGAACCCAGCACATGACCACGAGGATTTTGAATGTTACTGACACATTCAGTATGAGATAAAGATGCTCTAACTGCCTCAGCCATCACACTTTCAGCATTTGCCTACCTTGGTTTTCTGGAGAGCCCGTTTTAAAATGTTTACATTTTCGGCTCAGTTTGGGATGTGACCACATTGTTACTCAGTGAGTATTCTCTCATGTTATGGACTGAAGCAGACTGGATTAATGCAATCTAGGCCAAAAATATTGGAAATTTGCTTCAAATGATGGTTAGAAGTTACCATGGTCATATTCCAAAAGTCAGTTTCAGAAAGGAATAGATCAAGTTTCTTATGCAAGACAGAAGTTTATTGTACAGAAACAAGTACACCAAGCTTCCAAAAATATTTTGCCTCAATAGTAAAGCTTAGTTTACAAAACTCTGCTGTTCCTCAGGCATAATCTGGGTTTACAAGATTTTGAAATGTACTGTAACAAAGGACAAAACCTATTAAGGTGTCACAAACTAAAACCTTAATGACATCTTGGTAAACTAAGCTCCCTGCTTTTGGAAGCTCATTATTTACATACCTGCAGCCACAGTCTGCAAATGTACTTCTGAACAGTGGAATACCAATTTCTTAGTTTCTCCAAAAATAATTGCTATAAAAGTTTAATGGGTTCTGTAGCCCTACAGCTGAAGAATGCTGCTTCAAAAAAGTACAACACTTTCATGTTAAAACAACATGAACAAGATCCTGGGGACATGAGACTGCCAAGCAAAATAATGACACTTAGCTGACAATCTAAAATATCCCCAGGTACAACACTTCCTTAAGAGAGGATTCAAACTTACAGGTCCTTTGGGGGATGATTTGCCAGAAATGGCAAAAATAAAAGACTTATTCTCTAAGGACAAATTATTCCCAATGGGGGAAAAAATATATTTATTTTTTAACTTGAGTGAGAACTAATCTCCAAATGGGATCATTAAATTTACATGTCCTGAGCTAGAGACTGCTTCAAATTTGCAATGAGTGTGCAAAACACATTAATTACAAGAGATATGTACATTTATATAAAGTCGAAAAATTAGTGACTTATGTGCATGAGAAGAAATCAAATTCTCCTGCGTCTACTCCTTGTCAACTCATACCTGCAAGATAGACACAGTAAGTAATTACAGTAGTTTAAGACTTTCTTTACAGTTTTAACTGCCACAATAGAGAGGACTTGGGCTGCTTTATTGCTTGGCCTTCACAGGGAGCCTGGCAAAGGAGGCTTCAGAGGTGGCCTCAGACTTCAGCTCTTCACCAGGAACTTTGGGTGTGTCGTTTTTCCCTCCTCCCGTAATTGCCCTGAGACACACACACACACACACACACACACATGCAAGCTGGGCTAGGGAAACATGGTTTTCCTATCTGGAATATTGGCTCACTGCCTGTGCAGATGGCAAGCTCCCAGACTACCCACGCTGCATTCCTTGGGCTCCACTGAAGGAGAAAGAAGGAAGAACTACTGCCATTAACTACAGCCGTAGAAGTGGAAAAAAACACCCAAGCCAGGTTCTCAGTCTCTGCCTCATACCAATGAACACACAAACCTCAGAACCATAATGAACATACAGGCAGAACTGTAAGTGGCTTATTATAGTAGTTTCTATAAATGCTTTGTAATTAAAGTTTTATCATATATATATATTGCTGATCAGAGTATTTAGTTAAGATCTTTATCCAAATTTGTTGCAAGGTTGCTTTAATAAACATAATTATTTTAGTTATGTGTCCCCATGGCTTTTATGGTAACTTAAAATATGCTGAAGACTATAATTGACACACAGGCATCTCATTAAAGTTGTCTCACAGGGCAGGCACCGCACAGCCCATGGATTAACACACAACTTAGATAAAACTACCAGATTAGTTCAAGTTAGTCCTGCGTTTGCAGATCAGATATTCTTGCTCACCCAAACACAGCCCAGTCACCAGAACTCCAACAACAGTCGTGCAAACTCCGAACAAAGCAATGGGCAGGGTTTGGAAGTATAGAGATGGTACTTACCATTGTGCAAAACCTTTTATTAAGTCCTCCTGGGACAGGTCAATCCGCACCTTTAAAAAGCCAATTTTATTTGTTTGTATATTATTCAGCATACAAATCGATTAGCTACGCTAGCACTCCTCCCAAGTCAGACCCAGTTTCTAGTTCTAGGGCTGCATCTCAGGCCCAAGTGAAAAGAATCCTCCACATGGATACAACCTGACTTCAGATGAAAATCTGGCAGATGTTTCCAGATTGCCAGTGAGCTGCATTTCAGGATTACAGGAACAGCCCAGACTGTTCAGCTCTGTTACATCTGTAGTGCGGATTTTTTAAACTTACTTTCCCCAACTCCTTCCTTTCCTGTGAAATGAACGGCCTGCTGTTTTTCACTGCAATGTCCAGTGTCCTTTTCTTGACATTTTCCAAAGATTCAAAAAATTCGAACCTAAATGTAAAGTTTAGAAAGGAGAGACATAAGTCACAACTTAAAATCCTGTAAGCTTTAGTGGCCGGATTACAGTGACAGAGTACAACATCAGTGACCCAGACTTTAACAGGGAAGGAAGACACAGAAAAGGCAAATCTATAGTTAGATTTCATTCACATTGCAAGAAAACTCTTCCAGGCCTCATGAAAGACTATTACACTGTGTTCAGACTGTTCACTGTGCCAGGGGAAAGGAGGAAAACATGCATTCACGATGAAATGCCATTTACCATCTTTTTTCCCCTCCATGAGAAGACCAGCGTGTTTGCCATTCAACCTTCATTACTCAGAGGAAATAGCTGAGCCAAACCCCAAAGTTCACAGAATAGCCTTGCACCGAAGAGCAAAGGCTGAAACTTGTGGCAATTAAATTCTTAATGGCTCTGACTCAAGCCTCTGGCACACATCACTAATGTCAAGTGAGTTTTGTCCATGCTAAATCAGTTCTTCCCACCTGAATAGCTTTTCCTCAAGTCAGAGCTGTAAAACAGGTAATATGTTTTGGAGCTAAGCACTGCCCAACTTATTATCCTTAATTGAGGATGTACAGGATATGTCAATACCAAGGATGAGGAAAACAAGATGATGTTCCCAACAGCTGGGCTGGCACTGAATCAGTGGAGCTACTTGGGAATACACAGAAAAATCCACAGCTCCAGTGTTTTGAGTGTTAAGATGAAATATTTTAAAATCCTTTCTCCATTTCTGACTTACAGAAAGAACACAACACAGGAAAAATCTAAACCACCCAGGATCACCCAATATTCACGTATTTTGACATATGTGTACCTTCCTCTAATTATGGGATTAAGACCACCTTTCAAAACAGCTCTCCCTCTAAGCATTACTGTGTTGGGTTTATACAAAACACATTCCATTTCAGTGGCAGAGCTGTGCACATGACACTGTCAGCAAAGGGGCGGGAACATTTTACCCTGTGCCACCAGGTACTGATGACAACATCCACCTGTCTGCCCAAAGAATGGTCCAGTCTCAAAAGGCTTTGTACTTCTGCCTTGGACTTTTGGAAAGGTGTCCAAACAAGCATCAGGCAAAGCAGTATGAACAGAGAAGTAGGCTCTGTGAGGCATTTGAATGAAAATATTGCCTCTGCCATGACAGGGAGTTAAACATGGGTAGGGGAATGCCTGTTTGCTAGGAAGCAAGTGCAGCCTGCACCTGCTGGAATCAGGGAAGGGGCAGGGAAGGTGTGCCCTGCTACAGAGGGACAGGCAACACCACAGGCAGAACAAGCCCCAAGAACTTGGAAATCACAGTTAAGAGTGCCATTTGTTTCAGAAGACCTGCAAATGTTCACAAGACAATCCTTAGGACCAACAGCAGCACACCTTAGGAAGCCCTTTCGTTACACAGACACCATAACTATTTCAGCCACAATCTTAATTAACATTTTCTTACTTCTCATCGTATTGAGGGTTCAATGTTTTCTTCTTAACAGAAGTTTTCTTCCTGCTTGTCCACCTTCTATCTGGAAGCAGGTATATACGAACATATGGATCTACTCCACGACTGGAAGAGGGTACTAAGTTTCTGTTAAAAGAAATACAGACAAGCAAGGCAGGTCTCCCAGTGTGTGTTTTAATAACTCGACTCTCTTGGAATCAAATCAAACCTTCATGAGCCAAAAACATTCATCCTGGGAGTTGGAACTAAAACTTTAAGAACATTTATTTAAACAGAATTTTTACTACTGAGTGTGTGGCCACTTATCAGGGTTCCTAAATTAACAATTACATATTCAGTCATAGGTATCAATCCTTGCCATGATGCCTATCATGAGACCCCAAGACACACATCAGTTGTCAGTGCTGTTCAGAGGAAGTTTTGGGTGGATGACAGTTGAAGTATCTCTACTGCAATGGGCCCTACTCGCCGGCCTCTCTCCTTGACCTGCTGCTGGCACTGACCGGAGCTGGTCCTAGTGAGGCTGCACAGATTGAGGCCAGTCAGTGCTAAGGCATCTCCTGCTGTACTGGTTCTACTCCAGCTTTGCTGAATGACTGACACAAGCCCAGAGAGCTCTGCCCCTCTCTTTCAGTGATTGTTACCTGCAGCCGTTCACCAGCACGACGAGGCTCTGCCGTATGGAAGCATAACGGACCGTCAGCTGGATCTCCCCCAGAGGCATTTCGGTACCACTGCAAGACATTGGCACAGTCAAAGCCTTTCAGTACAGCTATTGAACAGACCAAATGCAGACTAAAACCAACTTTCAGGGCACTATTCTTCTTCCTGGCATGCTAAGGTTTGCTTTCTAGGAAGCAGCTGGACTACAGAGGTTCCACAGAATCAACATTCCCATTAGCACCGTCCCTGCCTTCTCTGCATGAACCTGATTTCAGTCCCACAGTACAAACTGCCAAAAAAGCCCCTCCATTGCCTGCTGTAGAAGGAGCAGCAAAGTAGAAGTTAGTGTGTTACACAGCTCTCTCAAGAATGTCTTGTATGTATATGCAAAATGTATGTATAAGCAAAATGGGACCTTCTTTATATTTCATTCTACATGTTATTGAAGTGGCTTCAAATCCAAAAAACATTGTTCAAAATGGTTTAAAAATAGTTTATAAATGAAGCCCTGTTCAGAGCTAGAGAATCTGCCAGTCCAGCAGTACAAGACCGAACAGCGGGAGCTGGGTTTCACATTCAGGATTATAATTACTCTAATGCTCTTTTTAAGGGAGGTGGACCTTCTTTGATACTTCATTAAGGATTCTACAAGGTCCATTCTGCCCCCCAGGAGGGAGATTAACAGAACAGACTACTGAGCATTGTGAGAAGGACATAAACACATGCACACCTATCCACAAAAACTTTGTTCACAGCGTCATCAGTCTTAAAATTCACTGGATAAAACACAGCATTCAAAGCTTTAAGCAGCCAGAGAAACTTATCAAGGGTTTATCATATTACAGAAGTGGGATGCTCAGACTTCCAATATCCTGTTGCTAAATGAGTGTTATGGCAGCCAGGAGTGCAGAGAGGCTCTTCAACAATATAAAGCCAACACATGCAGCATCTCTTAGGAAAGCCAGAGAGGAAATGCTTTCACTTTACACGTGATCTGATAGTGCCCTGTAATCTACTTTGCTGTTGACTGGAATACTTAGGTCAATTCTTTGTAAGGTGAGTTGAGAACCAAGACACCAAATGACTTAACAGCCCTTGAATTCACCTCTATGCAACAGCGATCTATAATACCTAAACTTTCCCAAGAGAAGAACAATTCAGCTGGAAGAACACTTACTTATGAACGTCCAGATTGCTGCTACTTAATTCAAAGCAAGAGGAAGGCAGAGAACCCAGAGAAGTGACACTGGGTGCAAGCCTCAGCTCCTGCACAACCGGCAGCATGGGCACTGCTGCTGCTCCGCTGTGCAGCGCTGATGGTGGGTGATGCTCCGGATTCTGCTTGTGCTCTGCCCCATTAGGGACTGCAACTGTTTCATTTGGTACAGGGGCTGCTGAACTGTCTTTAGTGTCCAGGTCTTCTCCACTGTCCTTTTTTGGCAGGGATTCAAGTGCTGCAGAGTCTTTGCTGACAGGAGGTACTTTTGAGACTTCTGGTGGGGAGACAGACTTCTGCTGGTTTCCACCCTTTTCACGGACGGGACCTTGCTTTGAGGCATTGACACCAGCCTTGACTCTTTCTGGATCAGGTTCTTCAACATTCAGTGCCTAAAAAATCACAAGGGAGAGCAGTGAGTGCTGCTCCCAAAGCACTGGGGTGAATGCCAGCATTACCACCCAGGAGAAAATTTCACCACAGAATTGTAACAGCAGGAATCTGCCATTAGAGATGAAAGGAGTCTGTGGGATTCACTGTAGTGTTCTCTTCTCTTGTCCTACTGCATATATATTTAACACTGTCTAAGCACTGATCCAGAGCACGGTGAGAAAATGACTCCTAAGCATCAGTGTCTCTTACTTTTGAGGAGCTTTGATTTCCCCAGCTTAGATTTTCTCAGACTAACTCTTTATTGTTGGGAGAAGATTTTCAGCCTTGCCTCTACAATAAGTTTTAGGAAGCTTCAGGGATACTTCTCAGCTCCACCATACACTCTTAATTGCATTTAAAAACCTTGTCACACTTCTACTTTCTCCTCATCTATGAAGAAAAGCTGCCTTTCTCCACAGTCATCTTTCATCTCTTTTGCCTGGTTAGAATTGGATGCTTCCACTAGGGAAGCCAAATGAATATACGAAAGAACAACATACCCGCAACACGAGTTTCATCTGAATAAAGCTGTCTGAACTGGAATGGTCCAGCTGGAATCTCTGATCCAGAGTCATGTTTGGGTCCTTAAGTAAGTGGGACAGACATACCACTGAAGTTCCCAGGGCACTATCCCGCTCCTTGTCTTTTATCTAGAGGGGGGAAAAAAGGAAACAAAACTTTGGCAAACTAGGAAGCAAACTGGGAAGCAAAGCAAGAAGGTATTTCAGACAGAAACCAAAATTACCTTATTTACTTCTGGACATAATATCAAGTGTGGTTACTTCCAAATGGGTGATACCAGTATTTCAGGGGTGTAACAAATTAGTGTGTTTGCAGTAAAAATCCCATCCCTAACTACACAGATAAGGAACTGCCTCAGCAGAAAAATCAGGCCCTGAGATTTACTGGACTTTCCCTACTTGCTTCAGGGAGAATGTCCCAGGCAGCTGGGATGGCAACTGGTCTAAACTTTTACAAGCTCTTTAGGTAATTGTTTAGCCTATTTAACTTCAATACACCCTCTAAGTTCAATTCTACAATATCTGAGTGACTAGCCCTAGAAGGGACTGGTGAGAGACAGAACTGCTTAACAAGCCAGAACACTGAGGTGAAGGGCTCTGGTTGGGAATTATTAAGGCTGCAATTTCTGACAGCAAAATATTGATGTCTTTACTACACACTGACCTGTATAAAAACTCCTTTGCACTTTGCAGCCAGAAATATCCCACATTTTAAACTCAGATATTACACTACATGATCCTAGAACAAAGGCAGATACCAGTATCACCTAACAGAGAATCACCTGTGCAACAACAGGTCCTTCTACCTTTTAAGTAGGAGGAACCCAGAACAAGACAATTCCACATAAAAAAAACCAGCACTGAGCTCCATAAAAGAGGTTTCTTCCTACAGATGTGCAGTTGGTCTTCAAAGGAAAGGCTTTTCTCTCACCTCAACATGGAGTGACTGGGAATGAGCACTGTGGACAAAGAAGGTGAAAGCCTGGCCCCACGTGGGATCTTTGCTGAAATTGCAGGTCTGCAACAAGAAGATCATGGCACATACATTAGTTTGTTCTGTAAGCAGCACAGAATGCATGACACTGATCACCAGAGAGGGGCATGGTGACCCTCTTAATTTTATCCAGTGATGCTACACCCCAGCTGTATGGAGAGAGTGGAAATTCCAGGTCAGAAGCGTGCGGAAGCAAAGTCTCTGGCAAAACCAGAACAAGTTTTGCGGGATGTGGAAATGCCAAAGAACAAGTCTGGTGAGCTGCAGTTTGCCCCAGCCAGTGCTGCCTGGACCAGCAGCCTGCCTCACCTGCAGCAAGGCACCGCTCCCTCCCTCCCACCTCTCCACCCAGGGAGAGCCAGAGTGCTGCTTCCAACCTGCAGGCACCCAGAGCCAGCTCCCAAAGCCACACTGAGCTGACAGGGAAGGGTAGGAAAGCTAGAGGGGCAGTTTCAGGAGTGTAGATCTTGTGGGAAGAGTAGGATGGCACAGCTTCAGCACCATCCACTTCAAGGATGAAAGAGCATGGAAAGCACCCATGGGGGCTGTGGCTGCTCCATAAACCAGCTGTCTCTGCCAGGCCACGACTGCTGGCTGCAAGGAGAAAGGAGCAGGGAAAGGCTGGAAGTCTTACCTAGCTTAGGAGAGGCAAATGATGTGGTAGGGAGAGGGAAAGCCAAAAAAGGTAAAAATGCAAGCAGAACCCAATTCCTGGGTGAAGCAGGTGGAAGAAACAAAGGAAAATAGGTGTCAGTTCTATACACCCATGTGTAGCCAAGAGGATTCATTCCTATTTGTTGGGTGTCCAAAAGAACATAGGGCTGCCCTCATCTTCATCCAGCTGCAGGACAGCAAACACAGCAGCTACTGGGAGGGCAGAGCTCAGCTGTTGCTTGCATTCATCAGGCAAAAGTAATTTTTAAATAATGAAAAAGGAACTAAAAGTGAAGTGGAGGAGATCCAGATACATCTGGTACAGGTAAAAAAAAAAAAAAGAAAAAAAAAATCAGTAAAACTGTGATACACCTGAGTCAGGAAAGGCTCTGATTGGAAAACAAAGGCCAGGTTGATACAAATGACACCGTGCTCTGAGAAAGCATGAGCTAGATTTGAGACCTATCATTTTTTCCTCTTCAACCCTTATAGAACTGCAGTGTCTTGACCAGTATGACTTCGTGGTAATGAGCACAAAACCACACATCTATACAGCAGCTGATCAGACACCCACTAACCACCACAGCTCAGTGATACAGTGGTTCCATGTGCTGACTGACCCCCACCTCCCAGGCTCTGCAGTCATCACCATAACTACAGCCCTTCACATCAGCTTCACAAGAAGTCCTTCCCTTCCTAGAAGCTACTTGGATATAGTCACACATAAAATAGAGAGTATTTAAGGAAAGCAAAACAGAACAGTGTCACCTTGCTCTTCTGAGTCTTGCTTCCAACTGTGAGCAGGACAAACGAGGAAGGTTCTCGTTCCATCTTCTGTCATTTAATACAAGGAAAAAAGAAGAAATCAGAAAAAAAAAATGAGAAATTTATAGTTTACAGAAAGCAATATCACACCACTACTGTTACTTGAAATGAGTTGCTGGAAAGCTGACCATATTTTTCAGGTGCAGGACATCTGAAGGGTGCAGTACACAGGAAAGCCTCCAGCCATAACACAGCACAGTCTTTACCATCAAAAGTATACATTTAAGCCAAAGTTTTATGCACTTAGGTTTCAATAGGTGAGCAGGTAAAAAAATTGTCAGAAGTTGGGAGGAAACAGAGAAGAGAGTTGAAGGCTCAGTGGGAAGTCTTCATCATTCCTGAATGAAACAGGACTTTCAGAATTGGTTTCCAAGGCTCAGGACTTGCAGGTAGAAGCAAGTCTTTGGCATCAAGTAACAATTCCTTTCCAGAAGTAATGACATGGAACCTCTTGTCCTGTGCTTCTCTACACTAATGCTACAGAAGTCAAAGCTGAGGAACTGGTCTTGTTACAATGCTGCACACAAAGCACTCACAATTAGGTTCAGAATTAAGTGCTAGTAACTCAGCTGTAAAGATGGTACTTAGGAGAGGAGCTATTTGGACAGAATGGGAAGCTTTATCCATAGCTCAGAGCTGTGATTGTGTGTAACTTGTTCAAGAAAAAAGGGAGAAAGACATTCTTCCCTATACCCACCATTCACATCACAGTAGCAAAATATAGTATTCTGGGGGGAAAGTAAACAGAAGCTATGAGAGAGGAGGCAGGAATGACAGAGGCTTCTGAATCCCTCTAAAACCAAGGGGGGAGGAATTTGGTGGTCAGGTCTCCAGTGAACAGGAAGGTTACCACAAACAAGCATATTCCTCCCACCCCAATGTCAAGCTGGAACAGCTCAGAATGGGAAGAATCTCTGCAACAGCAGAAAGGTTATCATGACCTAATCTGATGTCTGCAGACTCTCTGTCCAAAGCATAAAAGTATAAACAACCACATGCACAATCAAAAATTTCTGTGTTGCATTCTCACTTGGTTCTCCTAGGCTTTTACTGGGGCAGGGGTGGCCTTTCAATGAATATTTTGAACCCCTGGCCACTTAGATTCTGGCAGTGGAGAGGTTATTTCTCTTTAACCACAGCCAGCTTCAGCTGCTATAATGCCCCATAATCCAGAACATTGTTTTGCAAGCATAGGAGAAAAATATAAATTTTACCTTGAGGTACTTGTTATTTTTGATCTTCTTTGCTCCACATTCACCATTCGAATACTCAAAGTGGTTTTTCTGAATTAGTGAAAGAGTATTTAAAATAATTAATTTGTGGTCTTAAAAAGAGAAGGTTAGAAGTGAAGGCTGCTGCATGTGGTTTGTACTTACTGGAAGGTTGAAGGCGCTGTCCAAGTAGACTATCAGAATTGCTGTAGACAGACCCTTCTTATCCTGCAAAGGCCATGAAAGATAAGCCAAACAAAACACAGGGTAGGCATGATCACCCACCAAGGACAATGTAAAATATAACAAAATTCGAAGGGGAGTTTCTGAAGGCTAAGCAGCTCTCTGCCTTTCTCCTAAAACTTGCAATTTAGGAGATCAGAAGCAAACACAGCATGACAGTTCCAAGCAGACTAATAAGATGTGTAATTCTCTTCAGTGCACTGGCCTTAATGGTCATCAATCCCTCAGTGCAGAACTGGTTGGGCTCCCCAGCACAGCAAGACACCTGAAAACATGCTCAACCACATATATCAATCCAGTATTAGCAGAACAAAGCTTGGAAACAATTTTATTCACTTCAGTAGAACTCCAATGGTTTTGGTTGGTTTCGAAGAAAGAGCATCCCTGGGAGATGAGCTTTATCCAAGCAGTTCTGCTGGACAAGCAACAATTTGGAAATACTGCCCTACCAAGCACCAGTTCTGTGTATTTGTCTATGACTAGTACAGGTTATTTCAGGGGCCTGGGGTACTACACAGATCCTAGATGAAGAGGGAGGAGAAAAACTCTCAAAGAAAGGACCTGTGAGAAGCTATTTTACAGTGAGTCAAACAAAGGTTTGCCAATTCAAGCAAAAGGAGCTGCCAGATTTGAGTTACTCCTGAATTACCAAGGGACCTGGGGCAAGCAAATGCCCTTCCTCTGTAGGAGTGGCAGGCAGGGAATCACATCAAAACTTTGCAAGACAAAAATAAACTCCCATGAATTTGCCCTGGGGTTCCTAATTTTACACACTCCTTTGTTGATCACTGGACAGGGATCAGAGTACCTGAATCCTTCAAGCAAATATACTCACCTCATGTAGCTTTTCTTGGTCATTTAGTAGTGAAAGCCACTCAAGTTTTAAATGCAAGTGTCCGCTTGTTGTCTTACTTAAGGGAAACCACTAAACGGAGACAACAAAGGGTAACTTGAGAAGTGTGAAGCAGAATAATTTTTATATGTCTGTGGCAGTCTCTAAGACTTAGACTACATGAGTTGTACTCTGATCACTTTAACTTGCCCTTTGACACATAAATTGTAGCACATCCATCTACTTACAAATACAAGTCAGAAAAAAAATGGAAACAAGATACCCATATACAGGCAAAGTGCATGGATATTTCCAACCAGCAGCAGCACAAGACAGGCACCCTGACATTGTTTGCAGAGTGCTGGGTTGCAGGATGAACCACCATAAGATCAGATCATTTCTCCCCTCAGCAATCAGACTGCTCCACCAAACCTTATCCGCAGCCTTGTACATAACATTTGGTACATATGAGACACAAGATACAAACACAAGATACCCCACTGCTGGCTCAGTGTAACTTCAGGGCTGTCTGAGGTTACCAGCTTGGCTGTAAAAATTATTGTAATGGTTACTTTATAAGTTTTCTGAGTGAAGGTATTTTCTTTTTGTGAAAAGACCACTGTGCAAGTGTGCAAGGTAGCTTTAAGCACACAGAAATACTGCGGTAGCAGAGGGGGAGCACAAATGAGCACATGTAAGCATACACCACCAACACATTTAGAAATAAGCTGTGATCTTTACCTCATCAACAGTTCTGTCATTCATTACATCCACTAGGCCTATAAGCAAGCTGAAAGGCAAAAATCAAACATTTCAGTGTATATTGAGGCATATAGCGTACTGTTGTTGGGGAGAAAAGAAACCACCACCAAAAGAGCCCACACTCAAGTCTGCTCCAAACAACAACTTCTCCACATTGCCTGTGTGGAGGAATGCACCAGAATGCACTTACACTTCTGAAATCTCTCCCTTGAAATACTTAAATCTCAAGTCATGTGGCAACTATCACTTCTAATGGCTTCACAGGATTCCCTGTAGGAGCATGGGCCGCTCTCTACCTTGCTCAAAGTGAGTTGCACTATAAACTAATAACTTGGTATCAATATCTGGGCAAAGGGAATGACTTCCCACAATATTAAATTGCCAATATAAATAGTCCAGGTGTCCCATAGCAGCGGCTACTGGACCCCGAGCAAAGGTTATGCTAATTTACCTGCCCATGAAGTCATCTTTATCTGGGTCTTCATCATACAAGTCCACTTCTAAGTCCTGACCAGGCACTTCATGAACAACAAACTGGAGGAGAAAGAGGTATTGATTAAAACCAAAAAGCTGTGGACAAGAACATGACATTTCACAGCTGTATAACACACAAAGGACATTCCCTGCTCTTTTGTGGCTAACTGCGTAACAAATACTATTGATTAGAGGTGAAAATATTTCAAATTCAGTTTACTTGTTTCTGAACTACAAGTTAAACTCCTCAAACTGGTATCCCTAATAAGAGGAGAGAAACCAATGCTAGAGCAGCCTACAGTTGCACTGATTGATATTTAAAGCAGGGCTCTGCACCTCCTCCAAAAACCCACACATGTAAATCAGATCAACCTGAATGACATTTCAAGTTTACAATGTAAATATGAACTTGTTTAAGGGACAGAAATGCCTCAACCAAGTAACAAGGAAGTCCACCTGTTCCAGTGCAGTCAGATAAGAGAAGGTCCTCCAAGCACAGGGATGTAAATAGCTGTGCATCCTACAGATGGAGAGATCAAAAGATTCAGTACCTCAAATGTCTCATTCCAAATGGGATTAAGATCTCGGGAAACTGTCTTGCTTCGATGCTGCACCGTGCCAACACGAAGGAGAGCGTACGGATCAGACTTCCCCCTGATTGCACCAAGGAAACTGTCTTTCTGGACAAGGTTTTCAGCTTCTAGCAGATGAACCCTTATTACCCCCTGAATAAAATAAGATACAGAATTGGTCATGAAAATGCAATCTTTGGATAATTATAATATGCTGCCTCCTAAAATTAGTTATTTCAGGCAGCAAGGGTAGTCACTGTGACAGTTCTGCAAAGACACATAGTTTGACGCAGTACATTTCCAGTGACAGCTGTATTAAAACACTTTTCCCACCACTTACCTAGAGGGGAAAAAACCCTTAAGCAGATGCACAAGGCAATCTAGATAACTGTGTAGGAAATAATATTCAATTTATTTTTAAATCAGAAGCATACATATGCACACAGCATTATTGCCACAGTCAAATCAAGTGTAAGGATCAATTCCCAGTGACTGAAGAAGGAACTAAGCACCCATTGCCAGGGACTTATTTTATTGCACAGTGGCCATTCAACTTCAGTTTGCTGATGCACATTTGCAATAGGGAGTATCCTTTTGTCACTCATTTATATTTATCCTCATTAATAAGATTATTAGGTATTGGATGGATGAAGGAGACTGAAGACCTGGATATGTCAGGTATTTAGGAGATCTGTTCTTGGGGTTTTTTCCCATTTTTTTTTCTGTAACAAAGAGATGTCACCCTCCAAGTTCCCTATTTACACCCTTTTGGAGCATTAGTAAAAATATTAAATAGCTGGACATTCATTGCTCATGTATTTATCCTCTCATATGAGTATACCACAGATCTTCAGTTAGAGACTAAAGGTTTAATTGGTAAATGAGCTCAGAGTCTAAACAGACTCCTTATGCCATATAGAAAGGGTAGGAACCCCCAGTGCCCATGTCCACCCCTCCCAAATTATGAACTATCCAACATCTACTGATATATTTCTGAAATATCACCTACAAAAAGCCCGTAATTCAGGTTAAAAGAGCTGATGCAGGATCCTAAGTCACTAAGCTTGCAAGCACCCACGTGGTGGCAAATGCACACTCAGGAAGATAAACACTCTCACTGAAAAAACAACTCACCTGGGGGATAGGGAACCTCAAGTGGGCAATGTTCATGTTCTTTCTCAGAGGCACTGTGATCCTGTTTGGCAGAACCAGCCGTGCAGCAATGAAGTCTTGAATTAAGGAGTCTGACATTACACTGCAGGTGGGGGAAAAAAGCAACCTAAGTTTCTACAATCAATCACAACTCGGTTAGAGCGAAAGGATGAGGCAAAGCAAAAGAAACTGGGCACTGCAAAGTGAGCGATACTGCCCACAATCCCCTAAAGGGTGTCAAGCATTAGAACAGGCCATCCAGTGAAATGGTTGAGTCACCATCCTTGGAAGAGTTTAAAAGACCTGTAAAAGCACTGCTTAGGCACATGGTTTAGTGGTGGGCTTGGCAGTGTTAGGTTAATAGTTGGACTTGATGATCTTTAAAAGTCTTTTCCAACCTAAATGATTCTATAAAAAGAGTTGCAGAGTGACCACTCAACTTCAATTTAGTGATGCAAGTTTGCATTAAGGAGCATCCCTACTGCTGGACTGAATTTGGCTGTAGCAGGTTGTAAATGATGAATGGGAGCTTCGGCTGTGTGACATCATGCACACACCCAAACAAGGCAAACTCATGTGCCTTCTGGGATGGGCAAGGTGAGGAGGGAATCAGGAGGTTTCACCCATTTCCCAGGGGACTCAAGGCCTCGAGGTAGTTTGTTTTTAAGACTTGGAACATTGCCTTAGTGCACACTGCTGCCTGCTCTTGATCACATGCTGATACCTTACTGTAAAATAGAAGGAGAAGCCAGCCATGTAAAAAAAACCCCACAAAACAAAAACACCAAATAAACAAACAAAAAACCCAAACAAAAACCCCACCAATCCCCCAAAAAACAAAACTCCCAAGCTCATTTAGTTTAATAGAAGACCAAGCAAAAGAAAAAATTCTGTATCTTGGAATATTTTGTGCTAAGAGGGAAAATCTTGGTTTAAGTAATTGGAGATCACATTGGCTGAATTGAGGGTACTGTCTTGGAGTTCAGGGAATCTTCCAGCCTAATTACAACTTACACATTTTTAGCTTTTTGTTTTAAATCTTTTCTTTACAATTGCTCTCTTTGTACAGCAGGAAAAACTAATTTGAACTATTTTTCCTGAGCAAGAAATATGTGGCTAATCATAGATATCCAGTACTCTCCACATGATTAATGAGAGGATTTCAACACCCCACTACAAATTGTCATGAGCAAAAGACAATATTAAGAGGAAAACCCAGGAGCACCAAGTATCTGAAATACTTTCATCTTCTTGATAAATCTAGTGCTTATAAGGTAGCTTATCAGGGCAAGACTGTGTAACAAAAGTGCCACAATCCACAGAGGAGGCTGGATTCACACATAAGGAAAGTAGTTTCCTACTCCAAATGTTAAACCATGAGCCTTGGTCAGTCTGTTGGCTTTCCTGTAAAAAAAATCCCCCACAGGAATGTCACAGAATTGTCCTTTCTCTTGGGTCTTCAGGGTGCACCCAACTAAACACAGCTTGTACATGAGGACAGACAACTGCATCCAGTTTCTTTGCTCTCTTAAGTAAACCCAATCCATTTGAAAGGGAGGGCTCTTGTTAAACCTGTACTTCAGCCCCTTCATGGTCAGGCAAGTTTTGCTCCCAGCTCTCATTGCAGTGCTCATGACAAGTGAAGATTTCTGTGTTCAAATCCCTGTGAGAGAACCAGGGAGTGAAAATTTAGGACACTAAATTTGCACTTAATTATATGAGAGGCTGTAGGTTGGAACACCTACATAATTTCTCCCTGCAAGGATTAGGGAAACTAAGGTAGAAAAGAACAGATTAATTCCTCTGATAAAATCTGGAGCTCTCGGGCCAAACTTCAGGGCAAAAGGCCACTCTGGCCTCACATTAAGAGAAAAAGAAAGCTTCCTCTCACTCAACATCAAAGGTCTTCAGATGCCCTTTAATGCACAAACTGGCACCTAAAGAAGACACTTCCTGTGAGTCTGAAAGCCATGAGCTGCAGAACAGTGGGGAACAGAAATGTCTGCATTTGCATTGGAAGGGAGAAAGGCAAAGGCTGAGTAATCAAATATATTTTGATCTTATGTAACAGAATTTTCTCCTTACACTAAGGAACAAAGACAAAGTTAATCCCCAGTCTGGTGAAACAGTTTGAAACTTACAGTACTGAAAACCACTAAGATTTTCATCCTTGCTGTGCAAGTTTTATGTGCAACACCAACCCAGGAAGCATTGGGGAAGAGCTACACTTTCTGAATAATCTAAAGGGTGAGCAGATTACATGAAAAGAGAGCATTTCTCCTTATCAATCTGGTGCGGTTTTCTTTATCATGGATTGTATTTCAGTTTGTCAGAGGGACTGCAACTATTTCTCAACATTAAATCATTGTTGTTTGATGGATTTACTAATTCCATCCTAAATTCAGTGAAGCAATTGAAGCAATTTTGACAGAATGTAAAAAGCACCCTCCTCAGGTTTTGCAAACTCCACAGCCACACACTATGGGATGAGTAACCAGCACACAACACAACCTTTTACACAACGTTCTTGAGAACAGCTTTGATGATTACTGAAGACCCAGCTTCTACAGGCTTTTTGAATATGAATAAAGCGAAGCAAAGTAGACACTCACTTAATCCCTGGGACATCCAGGAGGTTGCTCATGCCTGCCCAGTTGATTTCCAAATGCTACAACAAGAGTAGGGAGAAAACATATACAGGACTATTAAAATTTATTTCAAAACAAATGTAGAATTTAAAGGGGAAATTATTCTAAAATAAAGCCAGCTGTTTAAAGAAAGGAAGACCAGCACCCGTAATTGATTGCAACTGTACATTAAAACCAACAGCTGGTATCAATTCCCTTATCTATTTTATCTGCCATCCTGAAATTAGGATATCACTGGGACTTAACCTGCAAGCACAAGGAAAGACAGCATTCAGCCCTTAGCAATGGCCACTGGCAGATGCCCTCGGGTCATGCAGGAAATTCAACAACTCTACCTAGACTTTGAAGTTG
The DNA here is from genome assembly GCF_003945725.1 of Corapipo altera. Classification (NCBI taxonomy): domain Eukaryota; kingdom Metazoa; phylum Chordata; class Aves; order Passeriformes; family Pipridae; genus Corapipo; species Corapipo altera. The sequence goes on from NW_020884877.1 coordinate 25,545,846, forward strand.
TTTCCTCATCCTTTCACTTAGAGGTTGGCCTATGCCCTGAGGCAGGGGGTTGTCTGTATCCCTACTCTTACAATAAACAAAAAGAGGGTTTTTTTCATGTGCTAAAATAGTACTACTAAATCTAAACACAAGAACACCTCATCCAAGATCAAAAATGTATGACTCCCATGAACTCAAGCAGAGCATAACCCACAAGCAAAGCTGTGTGCCATAAGATAACTAACTGGTCCTTACAAGACTAGAAGGTTTCTCATATTTTATTAAACTACAATTCACTACAAGGCACATGACCTTAAACAGGTGAGCTTTCAAAAGGCAACCATGGTTGAATGGTCTGCAAGATGACTGCATTTAAAATCTGTGAATGGGAATATCCACCAGCCAGGAAAATTGCAGCAAAGGCCTAGGAAACTGTGCTGTCACCAGAAGAAGAGTGACAGCACTCTCATTCTTAGAGTGAAGTAAGTAACTTTTTAAGCAGTACTACAAAAATTTAGAGTAAATTCATTCATGTCCTCCTGGAGTTCAAGAGGAGCACTGAACAATCAGGCATTTGTTATTCAAGCACCTGCACCACTACTGACTCACCGGTTTCTGCATAAAAAACAAGGTCACTGCTCCAACAAAAGGTGCATCAGTTAGAAGAGGTTCCAGGATCACCCGCAATGTCCCATACAACTGCAAACAGAACAGACCAAGGAAAGCTGAGTGTTAAGGTATTCTCAGGATGTGGTTTCAAAATTGTGAGCTTTTCAGTGATGGAGTCAATTTTAAAAATCCTACTAGAAGCCAATTTTATTAAGAATTTAATAACAACAATAACCTCCTCCCGCCAAACCACTGCTGTTGATACCAGGAAATACTTGTTATGTTTGTGGAGTCTCTCTGCAGTCCTGCCATACAATGGAGTGCTCTGCCTGCTAGCTTTCAACACTGCAAGAACAGGTTGCTAGTTTAATCTACACCAGTTTATGAATGTTCTGGTTCTTCCGAAGTTCTCCACCAACAGGCAGCTCCCCTGAACTCCAGTGTCAGAAGCTGCCCCACACAGACTCGATGCTCTAGCACTGACCCTGTTTAAGAGTCACACTACAAAGCTTAAAAGTGGTATTTAGGTGCTTTCCATGTAAGGCACCATTTCCCCAGCCAAAACACAAGGAGATAAAGCCAATAGTTCCAAGTTGAATAGCTGGTGATTTCCCAGTTAAGTGTCATGACCTCCCCACTGGGATGTGCTGCCTCCTGCCTCACACAGCCTTGAACAGAAAACATCAGCACAGCACGCACCTGGACGCCTTTCACGCCAAGATTAAATTTCGATATGTCCATGTGAATCTCACAGTCTCCTATGTAACTGAAAGAAAATTATCACATTATTCCACAATTTGCAATAGTTCCATGAGAAATTCGGGCCTGTACAGAGTATAAATGAAATCAGTTTAAGGATTGACAACATAACCCCCCAGGCAGAGATGGATTTTCAAGTGACTGAAAAGGGAAAGCTGAACAAGGGTCAGATCTGCACAAGAGAATCCCTGCAGTCAGCTGGGATATTGATCTACCTGTAAAATATCAAAGTAACATCTGTATTTCACAGTTACTTTTCTATTCTTAAAGCTGGTGGTTGGCTGAGGTGAGCTCGCTGCAAGGAGGAGATCAACAAGCTCATTCAAAATTCAGGTCAAAGCAGTTGCCTACTTGCTCCCTTCTCTGCCAAAGGCCCGATCCCACCCCACAACCTGGTGATCCAGCTCCCAGGTGCAGAGCTGTCCTCCTATTACTTATGGGGTTCCCACCTTGCCCACACCCAAAAAGCCCATAGATCACCTTCACCCAAAATCCACTTGAAGGACAAATTTATCACTAAAAATAACCTGGTTTCCTTGAGGCTGAATTCAAAGACAATGACTTATATTTTGGTCAGTTGCCATGGAGAACATCAGGCTTTAAATAAAGCAAATGCTGAATGCGGTATTTTGGCAATTTGGAAACCACCAGAGACTTTAATAAAAGTACAAACATCACCTTATGCAGAAATTGATAGCCACTCCCCAGGGAGAAGAACATAGCAGAGCTGTTGATGCCTCTGGTAGAAAACAATTGAAGGGAACTACCAAATTCCCTTTCAGCCCCCTGAGAAATAGCTCTGGCTGCAGACACACAAACACTCAGGTAAAGCAGGGTGTAAACGTACAGCAGTACAGTGAATGTGCTGTGCTTGCCTCCTGCATGCATAATTTCACCCCATAATCAAAGGAAAAGGACAAGATTTCTGCTCTAACCACATCTATACAGGTAAATAGTGCTGCAGTTGCCACAAATTCAAGTTTTAATTTGTACATAGACAGATTCCCTCCCACCCAAAAAAACCCTGCCAAGGATGTGCAACCCTGTGAATTTGTCCTCATTTTTGCAAGCAAAGTTCTTTGTATATTTGTTTACAGATAGTCACTTAACAGACTTTTAAGAGCACCTAACACAGAGATTAAAGCCTTTAATGTTAGAGCATTCTCATTTCTTAAATAACTGACCTCACAAGCCATGCCAAAATTAACACAATCTTTCTTAAAAGCTAGTCACATAATTAAACTTATTTTACATTTGTTAACTTCTACAATTTTGACATTATCTTTTAGCTCATTACACTGGGTGCTAATAGAGCATTGTTACAATAAAATTCTAAATGAGGAGCCAAAATGAGTCCCTCAATTTGCAGTAATTAATCCAAGAGGATTTAATTCAGCTATTGCCAGTGTCCAACACAACAAGTAAGAGCTGTGGTGTTTTAATTTACAGCGTTTATGCCTTTCCACACAGTCAAAAACTCTTCCTACCGAGTCCTAGATGTCTCTTTTCTCCAGTAACGCTCCAATAGCTGCCACCATGTTTTAGAGTCTATGTGTTGGAGAAGTCTTAAAAGAGCCTGAGTCTTTAATTATTCTTAAATCGGCCTCATACAGGCATCACCCCCACACCAGGGTGCTTAGTAGGAAGGATGCACTATTTTAATTAGTTTTATTCCTCATTTCCAGTCCCAGCTGTTTGTGCTTCTATCTGCTCCTCTGGTCAGTGTATCCTTGTTGAGCTCTCTGTTGTCCTCCCCCAGAGAGAGCACACCTGAGCCAAACTCAAGTCTTGACACTTAAAAATGTGTAGGGTCAAGGCCCTCCACCCTCCACAGGACCATGCTTTACCCACCTGTGAAGAGTGGAATACCCACCCATTTCTCCCCTAAATCTCCCCATGCTGCACAAGGTGATGCAGATATGCCTGAGCTGTGAATGAGCAGCTGCATGTATCTGTATCTCTTCTGTATTTGGGTGGAAAAGCTGGTCCTGGTGTTTATGATCCAATGGCAATCCACTGGCTGAAGGTAGGGTTGCTACAAGAGCACATACGAACAAGTCGAACTAACCTGGATATCTGTACATCCCTTTAGAAAAGGAAAGTGCAATAAGAGAACTGCTCATGGGCCACACCTTCTCATGGCCCCCCACGCTAAAATCCCCCTTTGGGCCAGCATTCTCAAGTGGTTTGTACTTGGGAGATGAACATGCAGTATTACACAAATAAGAGAGACAAGAAAATGTTACCAGGTAACACAGGGTATGAGAAAACACAGACCACCTCTACCTTTCCTCTTTCCCTATCCAGTCAGGCTCCTTTTCTGCTCAAGACTGACCTGTTTTCATAAAGCTTTTATTTTCCTATAAGAGCCTACAAACTTACTCAGCCCAAACTCCACTGAAGCTCAAAGTATTGTTGCACACTTCTTTTGACTTCTTTCTCCAGGCAGACTGTCTTTACAGCTTTGAAAACTTGCCAGTTAGAAGTCCAGAGAGAGTAAATTGCAATTAATACATTTTTATACATATTAATTATTACACTATTCTTCTATGACTTCTCATGTGCTGTAAATGCCACAGAAGAGGATGGAAAAGAAAATTCAGCACATTTTCAATGCAAAATGATTATAAGTAAAATCATATTAATGGAATAGGAAGAAACTGTATTTCAAGATATTTTCAGGAGGGCAGTAGTGCCTTCAAATACTTTGAAACTCCATGATTATATCCAATTATTATATGGCTGTGCAGCAGCTCAGACAACTGCAGAAAGTGAGAAGAAGAGCTAGCTGTAGGAAGTCAAGTGCTTGCACTTGCAAAATTCTCATTTTGGAAAATGCAGTTTTGAGAACATTTCTGGAATGCTCTGACATCAATTTATTTGGAGAACGTAACTGTCAGCTCCCTACGCTCAGGGGACACCAGATTTATGGTTTACATCTAGGGCAAATTGTTTGGAGATCCCAGAGTATTGCCAGTTTATTTTCAGCTGGGATCTCATATTTCAGATTTGGGGATTTCAAATCCCAGTCTGGCAGGGATCTCATATTTTATTTAGTCACTGCAAGAACTCTAATACTTTCTTATATGTACATGAAAGCTGTAGATCATGTATATTTGCGCTGGAAAACAGGTACATGTACAGAATACAGACACCAGGACATTCAAACAGTTAAATGACCAACTTTTGTACAAAAACCTGTGGGTAAGCAGTGGTTACCACAACATTCCTGTTCAGCCGTATAAGCTGTGACAAAATTTATATAACTTAATTTACACCAATTGAGTGTATCATCTCAGGGACCGAGAAAAAGTTTTTGAAAGAAATCTTGTAGCCTCCTTTCTTGCCTTTGCAAAAGATCTGTGTGCCTCACCTCTGTGTAACCATCTCTGAGCCTTGGTTTTCCTGCCAAAAACTCAAGTATAGTCCTTTCAAGTGGAACAGTCAAGACTGTAATAAGATGATCCTCTACATAACCATTCCTGCTGTACAACCATGTAAGCTGTTGTTAACAGATTTAATTAAAGCAGCATCTTGAGTTCTTTTGGTAACTCCACGCAATACCAGACCTACTACATCCCTGGCTCTGCTGACAGCTACTGCCCATACAAGTAAGGGACCTTCAAGTGCTATTTTTCACATTTCCCAAGCAAAGGGTTCAATTTGTGATATCACATTGCAAATTTAAAACAGAGGAAAGCAAGCTCCTCTTCTCATGGCACAGAACTGAACCCCAGCATTCAGCGCTGCATCAGGTTGTGAAAGTCAGAAGCACAGATTAAACAAAGCCCTTGATGACCCACATGTACAAGTGGCTATTAAAACTACACAAATGTTTCCATACCAACCACAAAGGAAGGCTAAGAAGGAAAGGTTTTTTCTAGTCATGTCCTTTTTCTGTGTTTTCCCCATGTTAAGTCAAAGACTCTGGGCTTCAGCAACTAGTTACCTCTTTGATAAAACTGGAGGAAAAAAAAAATCCCTCCTCCTGTACTGCTGTGAGACTGAAAGCAAACAGCATTTTCAGGGTATGCTGGGATTTCTGGATGCAAGACACTGCCTAACACAAAGGGTAACTCAGCACTGGAGTGAGGCAGAGCTGCTGCCAAGGCAGCTGGACACCAGGGTAACAGCACCCTGTGTGAAGTAGCTGCTCAGCCTTCCCTGCTGCAGCTGCCCTGATCAGTGCTGCATGCAGTGGTGACCCCGCAAAGGTCACACTCACATGGGTTCACCAGTGAGGGAACTCCCACAAATTACAGCTAGCAAGCACCAAGGCAAAGGAGTCATGTTTATAACATGCAGACACGTTAATCCTTTAATGTCCACTGCAACACAGCTATACTTCTCTGAAACCTAACCCCAGAGAGGGAGGTCACTGTGCTGCCAGCACTGCATAGTGTGCCACAGGGGGAACCAACAGCACATCACTCTCCTCCAGAGCTGTGATGCCAGAACACAGCTCTGTAGACAGATAGTCATTTAAACCTCACCACCACACAGTGACTGAGAGTGTGAAGGGCAGCAGCCTCACATTGGGGCAGCTCAACTCCATCTCCTCTAAGTAGCAGAAAAAAACCTGTTCCTTTGGTAATCTAGGAAAAGGCAGGTAAATAACACTACTGCTCATTGATTTGCTTCATGTTTCTGGAACTAACACACTACCTGCTGTGGACACTGCACAACACACAACTCAGCTTAGCTGCAGAAACTGATGTTGATGTATTAACACAAGTGAAGCTGGGGCCTTAACACAGCCCTGGAGAAGAGACCCCCATCAGAGAGACAAGGTAGACTGCACACTCCTGTGTGAATACAGAAAACATCTGGGTTATCAGACAACAGTTCAGGTCAGGCTATCCTCAGTATGAGGAACAGAAGGCCAGTCTGGAGATGCTGATGGGTCTGCCAAAGGGACAGGAATGTGGGGGTGGGGGAATCCCTCTGCAGAGGATTGTTAAAAAGACAGTGAAAATTATTATGTTGGAGAAGCAGCCTAGAGAAGCAGTTTAGCAGAGAACAGCAACGTTCTGCAGAGCCTAAAAGGCATCAGATCTCAGTCTCAACATGGAAAGCATGATTTGCCAAAGGCCCTAACAGTGACCTGGCTATTACAAAAAGTACTTTACTCCCAGCATTGAAGCACAACACCTGGCTGAAAATCAACCGTGTTTTACAGGGAGCGATGGTGCTCTGCCAGGGCTGGGGATGCTGCCATGCCACTGCCACATTAAGCAGCAGGCACAGTTCTGAGGACCTCTGTGCTGCTGCCAAAACACTCCATAATTTCACACTGTTTTTTCCTGGCACTACCACGAAAAGCCATTTAAAATTAGGCAGTTCAATCGCCCACTAAACTTAGAGAGCTACAGCAGCATTCATTTGGTAATTCTTCCCGTAATTCCATTCTCCAGGCTAAACCAGGAGAGAGTTTAGCTCTGCAATGGCTCTGATGTTAACAAAACACACAAACTCATTCAAAACAGCCTGGGAGGTATTAAATGTTTTATCTAATTTTGTTGTTGTTGCTGTTGATAGAGCTGGAGGCAGTTTTCTGCTCAGAGAACAGCTGTAATCAAAAAAGCAAATGTGTTGGGTGGCACATAGAACAAACGGTGAGTAAAACCAGAAGATTAAACCAGAGGAAGGAATTAAAAAATAAATAGTGCAAGTAGTTCTGGAAGAACTGGAGAGGCAGGACTAATGAGAAACCATAGTGGGCAAGACAGACCGAGCACCTCTGTACCTGAGAGCTTTCAGAACAGGCAACACAGTTCCAAAACTTGGGTTCTTACTGCCATCAATTGCAAAGCCAAGGGACACACTCTAACACCCATGACAGCAGTGATGGGCCAGAATAGGTAAACCTAGACCTGTGCAGGTGCTTTCTGACCGAGAGGCTGATGCACAGCCTTTCACTTCTGTAAGTATTGAGGACATCTAGCTGAGGGCAGACTATCTCATATCACTCTAGGCTGATATAAGATAAGGACCTCTTCATGCTGATCTTAGTGGACCACATATCCAGTCCAGCATGATACACAGGCGTGAAATGGGCAATGAGTTAAAAACCATCTACACAATCAATGATGCAATGTTACCATATCTGCAGGTCCAGGGTAACTTGTCTTCTACCAATTTCTTTGGTGTAGGCTTTTATTCCATTGATTCTAGGGCACTGAAATAAAGAGAAGATATGACATAGTTGTTCACTTTGATCAATTTGAGTACAGAAGCATTCTGTACTCAATTTATGTGACTTTGCAAAATGTCACATAAAGCATGAGTAAACCACATTATTTTTTTTCCCTTAAAGAGGGAACAGCCTTGGCAGTCCTCAAACACAGGGCTGGTTGCAAGTAGCCCATGCTGCAAGCCTTATGAAGCACTGAAAACTCCTGTTGCAAGGGTGTGACAGAAAGAAATATAGATATGGCCCTTTTTTTTGTATCTCCAGTCCTAGGATGCTGACACCATGGTGGAATAGAAGCGTGTCCCTCCTGTATGATCTCTCCTTCATGGTGAAGATGCTCAAGTCAACACGAGGAGGGAACAAAGCTATTAAAGGTCTGAACATCAGACTCCCCTTGCACCTGAACCTTTCAGAAAAGAGTGAACCACAAACATTAAAAGGACTCACACTACCTTCTCACCAAAGTGGATCTTGGTAAACGTGCATGTTTTCAGATGTACATTCTTTGCTCTGATTTTCGGTTCAAGAACTTCTTTAAATGTTTTTTCCATGATTGTTCCAAAGTATGGCCAAGCCTGGACAAGGACCTAGAGAACAGCAAAAGCAGAAACACACTAAAGATTCCTTACATAAGATACCTTCTGTTGAGAAACAGACACACCCATTACAGAACACCTGGCTATTAATATCAGTCCTTTTAAAATACCAAGTCACATTTGTGCACTTACATCATCCTTATGGAAGGATCCATCCCAGTTCCTCAGAATAGGAATTTGTTTCAGGAACTGAATGGTGAGTTATCAGCACCATACAGTCTATGGACTGCTTCTAACCATAGGAGTCAACAAGGCTCAGGATTAAGTCTCTAGAGCACAACAATCCCTAATTACTCTAAAGTGTCCCAGAGTTCCCTGGAGTTGGGTTTATTGAGAGAGGAGTGAGATGAGCTTTTACATAAAAAATAAAGTTTGTTAAAAAAAAATAAATAAAAAAGGTAGTCACTGGCTTCTAATTTTCAAGTTTGGTTGTTTTGCTTTGAATTCCACCAAGTTTTCAGTTCCAGTGAGAGGCTAACTACACCTGCTGATGGGAGCATATGCCTTAGAGCTCTCCTCTGGTAGGAGGAGATATCAATACTTTTACTAAATTAATAATACATACACACATATGTATATATACATCTATATACACACACACATTCACACACTTGCTTTCATTTTTTAATCTCAGAATGAAGTGTTGTCAAATTCATCAAACCCATATCAACCAGGCTCACACTGGCTCTCACCAAAACCTCAGTGGCAACTCTACAGTTAAGTGGCTCCATATTTCAGTGCAGACACTGATGGGATTGAGCTGTATGGTAGTGAATTGACAACTTTCTCAGACTTGTCCCACAGAGTTTGCACTGGGATGCAGCTCAAAGCAGGTGGCCTCAAACTGGAGTTCAGAGCTCCTCACCTTGTTCAGCCACTCCACTCGTTCAACATCAGGGAAGTGAACCTGGATGCAAAGAAGAATAAAGTGAGTGCCACATGCCATCTGTTTGGGCACACTGCAACATGTGCAAAAGATACCATGCAGCATGGAACAAGCTTTAAAGTAAGCTGAGATCCCTCTGCCTTCATACATACATCCTTTATAATTTACCACCTCCTTGAAAAACCATAGAAGATAAACAGTTAAGAATAGTAAAAGGCCAAAGGACCCACGTGCACTGATGTACCAGTATGCCTCTGGGCACACTTATATGATTAATGCAAGTGTCACATCCTGTTCGTGATGTCAAGTAACATTAGATTTCTCATCCTTCTCTTTGTCATGCCTTAGGAAGCCACAAGAACTTGCTTTCAAGATCACGAGCTGTGTCAGACCTGTTTCCTGTACTCACTCACCTCAACCAGGACACTGCACTTTGGAAAACAAGAACCTGTTTAGGAAACTCAGTTTATTGGTTGTGGCAGCATTTCTCCACTAACACACTGCCAATGGCTTCAGGGAAAAGAAGCATTGTAAGAGTTCAAGCCTGTTAGCATGCACTATCATTTGTAACAGTCTGGTGTTTTCACCTCTCAGAGCTTTTTGAGATACTAAGGACAAATTACAATGAAGTAGTCACTTATGCATCAAGTTTCCAAGTTAGACACATCAAATGCCAACAAGAAGTGTATATGTCCATTACAAAAATGGACTTGCTTCATCACCATCAGGACAACTGGATATGAGGCCACTCTCAAGTAACTAACTGATCTCTCAGACCTCACCGGGAAGCCACTGAGTGAAGAGCTGCAATCACCTTACTACAATCACACATTAAAGTCTTATGGATGTGGTATTTGCAGCCAGCATCACACGCTGGTAGCAGGTTATTGCAAAAGGGAAGGACAGTGCAGCAGCTTCTCAGAATGGACATTTCTGCTCCACAAGAGCACCTGAACACAAAGAGAATGTGACTATCATCTAGCCTGATAAAAGTAATTGGGTAGGACAATAACTCCTCTTACAGGAGTTGTGAATTACACTCCTCAGGCAAAGGCTTGCTGTTGAATTCAGCAGCTTTCAGAGAAGTGCTCAGAGATGTTCAGATGGAATGGACAGAAGCCTGTCTTTTAGTACAGCTTCATGTATGATTTAAGAGCCTATTTGCCTTGCTCAAATAATGCTGCAAATTATCTCCAATTATTACATTAAAAAAACCAAAGTAATATTACCATATTCTTTAAAAGCATTTTCTTTTGATGCTCTAAATAGCAACTTTTCCATTAAATAAGACAATGCAAGTTCACTGAAATGTCAGCCTACCCAGCTCTATTTGTATGATAAAGAGAGAACACAGCACCAGAAGGGGCAATCAACACTGATAAACTGCTGCTGACATTTTACAGTGAGGCAGATCATGTGAATCAGGGGACCTCCACTTCACCTGCTAGCCTTTCATCTTTCACCAGAAGATCTTCCACTGGGGCACATAAATCCTGAGTAGGCTGAAGGCAGCTGATCCCCAGTTCCAATTCAACTACCAAGTGCCAAGGTCCTGCAGGGTTTGTGCCACAGCTCTGGATCAGCCACAGGCAGGATAGAATAGGGATGGAAATAGCATGGTGAGCTTGTTCTTCAAAACACCTTACAGTGAGGAGAAGGGTGCGACCCAAAAGGAAGGACAGACCAGGACTCAGGACAACAGTTAGGCTGCCACATCCCTATGAGACAGTCACAGCCGGGGGATAAATGCAGCACGTTATAAACCACCAAAGTTGTCCGGGATTATTTGCTAGAGCCAAAGCTCCTAGAGATAAAACTGCCAGAGGTGAACAAGAAGCAAGCTGCTGGCTAAAGAGAGCTGGAACAGCACAAAGGAGCAACAGGGAAAAGGCAAAAACCATGAGAAGGAGGCAATAGGTAGACCCACCCTAAGAAAAAGCAAAATTGAATTCACTCTTTGAGCCACAGACGCCCAAACCAGACAGCCCACAGCAAACTCCCAAAGCAACCGCAATGAATCCCACAGCACTGTGTCACACCTCAGATTGCTGTGACAGCATTAGCAGCCATTTGTGGTACATTTCCATCCCATCTGACATATCTGCAGCCCAGCTCCCACCCAGACACTCAGTGCCTCAGTTTCCTCTGAGAGATGGAAGGAATGGCACTACTGTAGCTCAAAGCTTGGCACCAAAGACCACCAGGAGCTCCTGGGCTCACACAACAGGGCTTGCAGAGGTGAACACCACAGAAACAAGCTGACTAAATGTCTCTGGTGAAAACCAGCTTTCTACCCATTATGAAAGGCCACCAATTTCACTGGGTTTCCAATACCAAAGTTCAGGTCCACTCCATGGGAAGAACTAAATGAGCAGTTCTGCAGAGGAAGCAGAGCTTGGTATCCACTTGTTGCATCTAGATTATCCACTGTGTAGTAAGACATAAGCTCTGAGTAAATCCTTTCCTACCCACAGGGTATCCCCATAATGTGTACCTCCTGCTAGCAAGCATGTCATGTGCCTAGTTCAGCCCAGTGACACCACCAAGCTCTCTTCTTGATCCAACCATTCATTCCAAGAACTTACTCTGTCATAATATGTTCTAATAAAACCATGCTCAGATCCATATTTTTGAACCACGTGCTCTGGATTTCAGACTCCCTTCTGCCCCTTTTTAGTGGTGAGAGCCCCGTCCCTCGAGTTTGTCATCAGTACAGGTAAGAGAAGCCCAAAACACTTCCTCCTAAGCCCAGACACCAGGAGCTGCCAAAGTTAATACTAACACAGAATAAGATTTAATCCTGTAGCCTTGGGCAAGTCACACTATCAAAATCAGTTTTACCCACCTACAAAAGCAGGCATGCTTCTTGCCAAAGTTTAAGGAATGCTGCAAAAATTACTTAGCATTTGAAATGAGCTTTGAAGATCAAAAACACAAGGTAAGGGGCAATTACTAGCAAGTAAAGAAAATGTGTAAATTTCTGCATGGCTCCACCTTGCCCTGAAGCAGAACACACCAAGGATCACAGCAGTAACAAAAGCCATGTCTGACACAACAGTGCCATTCTGGTCAAATACAACACAGGAATCTACCCATCAGAGTTTGTATTTGTTTTTTGCTTGTTTGTTTGTTTTGGTTTGGGTTTTGTTGGGCTTTTTTTGGCACTTTGTTTGGTTTTTTTAAGGGACAGGGGCAAAAAGGAAAAAAGTCTAAACAAGCCTTTTACATGAAAAAGGAATTAAAAGGAACAGTTCTGTACCCAGAAGTATTTCTCCTGGTAAAAGGAGCTTAACATCAGCAAGGAACCCAGCATACTTGGGTCCTCTCATGTGCACCTGCCAACAGCAACGTGGAGAAGCCACCACCACTCCAAGGAGCTGGAAAGAAGGTGGAAGCTCAAACCTCTGCTCTGGGCACTGCCTGCTTTTACAGAAGTAATGCTAAAGGCTGAACAAGCTGAAGTCAGAAAGTCTCACTGCTCCAAGACACGAATCTCACCCTGCTTGCCATGAGCAGATTTCCAGCCTGGTTTCCTAAGGAAGCACTGCCTGCCCACATACACTGTCTAGCACAGAAATGCCTTCTCTTCCAAACTCACTGGCTGGTTTCAGCCAAGAAACTGGTGCTGCAAAATAACCCTGAAAATTCCCCTAAACAGATGGTTGAGTAGATTAGGGAAACCCTCCCAGCATGGCCCCTGAAGGAAAGGCTGTGATATGAAAATCTCCTAACAACTGATACCAGGACTGAGCGGAACTCAAGTCATGTGTGAAGAAGCCCTGCACTGCTCTTAGGGAGAACAGTTTTGAACCAACAGCATAACCAATGATTGGTCTTAACTCTTCAGTGGATGGATCCCCCTCATTTTACTACAGAGCACATGAAGAGACAAAGATTTACAAATCTCAAGACGCTACCATTGCTTCTCATCTCCAGAACCTTTCCTAGGATTACAACACTGCAAATCCAACCCATGCTCCCCTTAGCCTGAATTGTATTTCTACTCCCACCTCTGCATGACAGGAGAGAAGAATGCAAGGGACATTTTTAGAGCTCTCTCAATAAAGGCTCATGAACACTGAAAGGCAAAAACAAAAGATAAAAAAGACAACATCACAGAGAATAAACTGAATAGACATCAGGTGAGAATCAGCCTCCAAGATCAGCACAGGGGAGAAGTAGAAGATCAGCAGAGGAAGGAGAGAGAAGGAGAATTAAACAGAGGAGTTAAAAATGCATTGAGCACAAGCATGGTGTGGAAGCAAACACCAACTGATGAAGTTATCAAGACAGAAATGGAGGAGAAGTGACAACATGGATGAAAGATAAAACTAAAAGCACGGGTGCAGCTCCTTAATTCTTTGGTCCTACATCCTATCCTTCCTTCTGGCAGCCAGCTCCAAGAATTCTTAAGTCAGGTATCAGACCTCTGAAAAGAGTGTCACTCTGTCTTCTCTGTGAGCATGCGCTGGGCAGTGGGAGACAGAGGCGAGATACTCCTTAAACCCTTCTGCCTCCTGAAGGAGGCTGAACAGTCCCAGCCCCTCCTCACACCAGGTGCTGCAGCCTCTGACCATCTTGGCGGGCTTTGCTGGAGTTTCCCCAAATCTTTTTCCAAGCCTCTCCTGTGCTTGGGGCACGCAGTGCTCTCTGTGCATCCTTGTGAAGGCCGAGTACAGGGCAATCAGTAATCCTTTCCATCAGCTGCCTCCTCCCACACTGATGAAGCCTGACACTTTCAACCACGAAACCTAGTAGAACTTTTTGAGTTTGTGTGCACTGGGGGGTGAGTGACAGTGACTAAGAGACTCAATTTCTGGTTACCACGATCCAGGGCAGATGAGGATAAAACACAGTATCAGGACAAGAGCTGACACCACCACACTCATTAATGCTGCGAGTTGTTTTAAACGCTCTGTCAATACAAATAAGCAGAAACCTCATTCAGAGAGGCTTCTGTGCCGGGCGGGAGGGAACATGTGCAGGGAGCTGCACCAGCTCTGCCAGGAGACCCTGGCTTCCCTCCCCAGAACTGCCAGCTGCCTTCGTTTCCCAAAGAACTAAGGACAGCCAAGTGCTGTAGGCTACATAAAAGTTTGCTGACTATAAATGTCTCCGTGCAACACTCCTTACAAATAGAGCTCTTTGATATTCTCTTTTTTACAAGAAAAGCATTTCCCTACCAGTCCCTGGCAGGGAATTTTTAAATGCTCAGCAAATGATGATGAAGAAAAAAAACCCCAAACACCTCACCATACTTTTCATTAGCCAACCACGGCTACCCAACAAATAACCAAAGACGTGGAATAAAATGTGAAGGCAGATTTTCTAGTTTCTTCACTTTAAAACCTAGAGTGGCTGGAAACAAATGCGAACAACAAACAGGGGTAGGCTTTCCACACCATCCATAGATAGCTCTTTAAAGACAAATATTTGGCTTTTAGCAGGCAGAGAATGTTATGTTTACATATTTTTGTTTGTTTTTAAATGTGACTAAAGAGGAGAAAAATTGCTGGATGAGAAAGTCTGAAATAAGTATCCTCACAGCAAAATACCTGCAATGCAACAGCACGTATCTGAAAGGAGGTTTCTCCGGCGATACAGCAGTCTGCTTTACAAATCCCCTTACTGCACATCTCCTCGGCTAAGACAACTTCCAGTTTAATCCTCGCTTTACTGAGCAAGACTTCAGAATCAGAGACGCTACTGCTCGGCCCGTGGCATCACTGCCACTCCTTCGGCTGCTCGCTACGGGACACCCCGCTCTCTGCCCTAGCACCGCCGTCGCCGGGACCCGCAGCATCCCCGCTGCCGGGGGGATGCCAGGCAGCACCCTCCGGTCCCCACTCACCCAGGCCGGCAGGTGCCGGGCTGCCAGGCCCCGGCACACCGCCTCCCGCTCGTCCTCCAGCAGCGCGAAGGCGGCGGCCAGGCGGTCGCGCTTCCCCCGCCGGTTGTGTCCCCAGCAGAGCCACAGCGCCAGCGCCAGCAGCACCCAGCTGCCGCTCAGCCCCAGGTACCCCGCCAGGTACACGGGGCCGAGCCACAGCAGCGCCCGCGCCGCGTTGGAGAGCAGCAGGCGCGGCAGCGCGGCGGGGCGGGGGGCGGCCGGGGGGTGCATGGCGAGAGCCGAGCCCCCGACACCGCGGGCTCGCCCCTGCCGAGTGCGCCCGCCCTGCGCCGCCGCCGCGGCTCCGCCGCCCGCCGGGGACACCGCCCGGCCCGGCCCCGCCGCCGCCCCGCCCTCCCGGCCAGCCCCGCTCCCCGGGCAGTACAGCCCCGCAGTGGCCGCTCGCTGCTGGTGTGGAAGCACATGGGGCAGGCACGACCTGTCGGTTCTGGATGCTTGCTGCTTTCCTCCTTCTTTTGCACCTTCTTCTCGTCCTCTTTTGATTTTGATGGGGATGTTGTGGGGTTCAAGTTCTGAAATACTGATAATCGTAGAATCATTGAATCATAGAGTCACCAGGTTGGAAGAGACCTTTAAGATCATCAAGTCCAATCGTCAACCCAGCACTATCACTGTAACCCCTAAACCACTAAACAACATCACCCAGCACCAGATCCAGATGCCTCTTGAACACCTCTGGGGATGGTGACTCCACCACCTTCCTGGGCAACCTATTCCAATGCCTGACCACCCTAACAGTGAAAAAAAAACTTCTAATATTTAATCTGAATCTCCCCTGCCTCACCTTGAGGCCACTTGCTCTGATCCTTTCACTGCTGGCACAGTAGAAGAGATCAGCCCCCACCTCACCATGACTTCCTTTCACGTAGTTGTAGAGAGTGATGAGGTCTCTCCTGAGCCTCTTCTTCTCAACACTAAACAAACCCAGCTCTCTCAGCCATTTCTCATATTATATGTTTTCTAGGGAACCATAGGACACCTTTTGAGATGCTTTTCCCCACAGCAATATTAATTCAATACATTTCCATTCGTGCCTTAACAGACAGGCTGTAACTGTACAGTTCTACACTGTGTTTTCCACTGCAGTTTTCTCTGGATCAGGCAAATGCCACTCTTTGTTCAATGGATAAGTCTGGAACATCAGTGAATGATGCCAGCTTTTATTGTAACCCCTTTTTGATAATGGCTGCACAAGATAATGAATGATGAACCAGATAAAAACCTCCAAGAAAAGGAAGTTGACCATGTCGGGGAGAACTAGGTTTGGCCTCTGCTTTGCTGTGGAATTAGTATTTAATTATAAGTCAGTCAATAAATCAAACAACACCACAAGTGATCCTCATTTGTATGTTAATCATTGTGCATGACTGATCAGGGATAGAAATCAGGCATCTGAAAACTCAGATGCCTCACATCAGATGAACTCATGCATGAGACATCTATTAAGAGGCACTTTTGGAAACAACCCTCCTAATCTTTCCCTACTGTCAAATGAGGATGAATATGCTCTTCTTCCTGGGGATGTTGCAAAGATATATCATTATAAAACACACTTAAGGAAGTATTTCTTTATAGTGGGCAGTAAACCTTTAGAACTTGGAGGAGGCTGCAAGGCAGATGGTATCAGCAGGTCCAAAAAAGGGTTAGGTAAATTCTCCAGGAAAAGGCCCATAAATGTACTCTCTAACATCATGGACACAACAGCTGTGGAGGCTGGGGAAGGCTGAGGAGAAAGGAGTGCAGAAAATGTCTGGGCTCATACTCTCTCCAAACAGCAACTCCTATCACCACTAGTAGCAAGTGGAGCAGAGGGCACACCCCAGAGGGCATTTCTGTTTGTAAAGCTGTGAAAATAAAGTCCAGAAACCGATGGATCTAGCAGCTGAACGAGTACTGCCCTCTTGATACGATACATTAAAAACCACATAGTAGTTGCTTTGCACAGTTACATGTATCAGGAGATAGGTTTACATGTAGAAACACACCTGCTTTTGTTCTAACTGTGACCAAAGGCTGAGGCTGACTTGTTATTTATTTTCCCCACTGTCACTTAAAGCTTTGTAAAACATTTTCAGTATATCATTTCAGCCACGGGGTGAAACTTCACATGGATAAACTCAGCCCTAAAGTCTGACCTTCCATAAAAAACAGAAGCTTCTGAGAAAAAGGGAGGCTCTTTCAGTAATATGAAGACTTAGAAGGTTGCTTTTTCTACCAGGAGAAAATGTAATAAAATGTAAATACAGTGTTTTCCTCCTTCACATTATTACTGTTTCTGACTTCGAGGTATTTAGCTCAAATTCAGAGTCATGCAGTTTAGAAGCGTCAACAAGTGGCAAGTATTTAGCAGGAAAAACACTGGAGCTGCAGTGAAATACGCACTGGCTAATTTAATGAATAAACTATTTGATCTGTTTTCGAATAAATACTGTGCTCATGAGAACAAGATAAATCAATAACCTTGGAGACCACTGTTAACTCTGTTTATGATGGATTGTAGTTACCCTTTAAAGAATAACTCTTTCCTCCAATTTTCTGAAGAGTCAGAGGAAATACTGAATCAAGAGGACAACTTAAGACGTATCAATTTCCTACTGGGGAAAGTATAATCTTGACTGCAGCAGGCTGCTTCCAAGCACCAGATATCTGAGCCATTGGAAGCCAACCTGATTTTCAATTACAGGGAAATTCCACAACCTGTTTCTCCCAATGTACATAGGATGGTCACTAAGGTAATGACCCAAGACTATTGTTCTGTCCTGTGACAATCTTCACCCCTTATTTAACTTGACTAGACATCACCATTGTGCTTATTAACACTACCATAAAAGCATATGTTGTAGCTGATTATGACATAGATATTTTACAGAAAGTGCAGAGCTTTGAAAAATGTATTAGTACTAAATTTACTGTCTCTCAAGCTGGCCATGGTAACTAAGGCAACGCATTTTAAAGGTGGGGAGTTATGAAAAACTGCCAACGCTTTTCTTTTGACTATAAAGAACATACAAAGGAATTAATCTGAAATATCAAATGAAGTGCACACCAACAACCTATCAAAGGGTTTACTGAAGATGACTTTCTAACTTAAATTTCTTGTGGCTTCAGGGTTTCTGAACGCTGTGAAATTCCCTCTTAAATGTTAGCAAATGTTGGAGGTGCACCATGTCTTTTCTCTGTGCATCCACAGCAAAATATAAAACACCCATGTAAGGATAAAACCTTACTTCTTGTGTTAACAGACTGACATCTGTATCAAGACCCGATTAAAGATGTTACCCCTTTTGGCATTCACTTGACAAAACATTATTGTTTAGTTTCCTCTGGGTTCCTACTCTCCATCCATGCACTGTTCACCTTGTCAAGCAAAGCCAACTCCAGACTCTGCCTATCATAGGGCAAAAGCCTTGTATCTACCCCTGCTGTCTGTGTTCAAACAAGTCTGGAGTGCATTTCTCCAGGGAAATCTGTGGCTCCCTCATTCTGACTGGTTCTGTCCCAAAATGAAGTATGAGCTGGGCAGCTCAAGTGAGCCTGGGTTACATTGTTCAGCCAGGGATATTACTCTGGGTGAAGATTTGTAATTTGGTCATAAAAATAATTATGTATGTATGTCCTGTTTGGGGAATTATCCCATTGGCATAAAAATACGAATCTAGGACTGTTATCATCTATAAACCTGGTCTGGACTGGTAAAAGTAATGGATTTCTTCTCATGTGAAAAATAATCACATGCAGAAGACTGAAAAACCAGGGCTTTAGCTGGGAATATATGCAAAGCCAGGCTGGCAGTACATGATCCTTTCTTTTAAGGGCTCTGCTCCACTGAGCTCACTCCCCCATACTGTGCCTCGTGCCTGCCTGGCTCATGGCTCCTCACTGCTTTTGTACAACAGGCAGTAGACAGGCACTGAAGAGCTGACAATGTAACAAAACCAGTATCAGCAATTTATTTCATCTACTTGTTCTTCTACAGCAGGGCCAGTAAAGTGAAGGCAGGGCAGGAGGATGCAGAGTATCCACCAAAGGAGGTAAAAGGGTGGTGTGGCCCAGAGTCCCTTGGCCATCCTTGCCCTCCCTGCCAGCAGATCCCACTCTGCTCTGGCACTGTGGGTGGCAGTGGACAGCTGGGTTAGCAGAGCACTGACAAAAACTGTGTCTTGTGTACACACAAGTTATGTAACTGCACAGGTGAGGCACAAGAATGTGAAAGAACACGAAGCACAGTCAGTGATGACAACAGGGAGAGGGAAAAAAATAAACTTCCCTTACAGTGAGGAACGTGTTTTCCAGTGCCTCCAGAGATGGCCTGTGAGTTGGAGCTGTCACTTCCCTGGCTCTGGGCATGACTCAGATTTTCAGGCAAGACACACCAGCACACCTTGGTGTCATTCTGGAGCCTGCACTGGCCATGGGCAGCTGGTGCCACCTGCTGAACATTATAACATGTATAATCTGGATTGAGGAGAAATAAATTCCCACCAGAAAAGTCAAATCTTGCTGAAATTAGACTGTATTTCACATATAACAGAACCAGCAGAGAGCTGCAATGAGCAAGAGAAACTTTGGTTTATTTTTTAAAGTCTTTGCCCAGTACAACTTCTATTATTGTATTACATACTTTGAGCTCAGAAGCAAAGCCTGTTAATCTGTTTGTTTTAAATTTTGCCATTGTTATAACATAAATTTATTCCATCTTTGAACAATTGTATCTGCAACAGGATTTGTGAGCACAAGGTTCTATGTCTTCAGTCTAAAAATAGCAAAACACATTTCTTGAAGGATAAAATATTTTATAGATTTTGTATGTCAGTTAGTGAAAGGCAAGCAAGAAAACCCTGGGAAAAAATTCTTTCCCCATCCTTTTAAATCCTTTTTGATTCTGCTGAGTGAAAGAGCTTGCTGGTACAGGCTACTGACACACTAGGCTATAAAAATTGCCTTTCAAGTGCATGATGATCTTCCAGAACAAACTTATTAATAATTTATGGCTTAGTCTCTAATCTGTGCAACTTACATCTTGGCATGTTTTAAATGCTTAAAGGACTTGACTGATCTTACAGAAACATCTTCTTAAGGAATTTGAGTGCTCAGCCTTTGTGAGACACATTAGAAGTGTCAAGCAGTGAGAAAGATAATTCATGAAGTACAGAACTGCTGTCCCAGATGGTATCTCTTCATCAGGAAGGACAAACTTTCTTGGTTTTGCTTCTTGGAGGCCTGTATCTTGTTTAGCTGGCACTTTCTGTTTGAAGTGTCACAAAACAAAGGGGTTTCTTGAGAAACTGGACCTTATCACTCTCTACAACTACCTGAAAGGAGGCTGTAGTGAGGTGGGCGTTTGTTTTTTGTAACAAGTGACAGGATGAGAGGAAATGGCCACAAGTTGCACCAGGGAAGCTTTAAATTGGATATTAGGAACATTTTCTTCACTGGAAGGGTTGTCAAGCACCAGAACAGGCTGCCCAGGGAAGTGGATGAGTCACTATGATGTTGTTTAAAAGATGTGTAGATGTGGCACTTGGGGACATGGCTAGTGATGGACTGGGCAGCGTTGGGTTACTGATGGGACTTGATGATCTTAGAGGTCCTTTCCAATCTAAATGATTCTATGATTCTATTCTGTACCTAATAACACCATTCCTATGCCCCTAGTGTTTTCTACACCCAGGTTTTGAAGACGCAATGGATACAACATCTGCTACCTTCCCCTGAATGAAAGGAGAGAGGTAAAACCTGACACTTTCTGCTCCTTTCCATCCACTGCAGGGTTCAACCATAACAGCACCTTTAATGAAGTCCATTTAAAGTGCAGATTTACCAGAGGACTCTCCGTGTCTGTGTTCAGTGCTTGACATGGCATGTGACACAGATCAGCTTCAGATCTATGGAGTAACAGCAGGAGCAATGAAAGTGAAGCTGTGAGGAATGCTGTTTGCACTTTTGCCTGCTTAACATCCTGTCAGTGTAATGGATCCTGACATAGGAACACCTGTCTGCCTTCTCCCACTTGGAGTGTGGGCTGCCAAAGATGGCAGAGTGTGCAGTGGCACAGCCAGGCTGGCACAGGGCTGGGAATTCAGTCAGTCAGAAGCCACGTTCCTCGAGCCAAGTTATTGCTGAGGAGCAGTGACGGCATCTTGTCTCTCTGCAAGGCTGCACCTCCCAGCTCCCGCTGAGTTTCTGCTTAGTGTGCTTAGCCTTTTCTTTGAGAAAAGCAAATAGACACAGCCTAACTGAGGAGCTCCCTCTGAGGAGCTCCTGCTACCTGTTTCCATGGTGTGCTTTCAGTAAAGAGCTGATGCTCTAAAATGAAGACCTGAAATTAGGGAAGGGCTGCCTTCAAAGCTCCAGAAAGGTCAGTGGAAAGCCTGTTCACAGCAGAATTGTGCTGAATGCAATGGTGTCTAAAACCCCTTCGAGCAGGCAGAACTTCTCTGTGCCAGTTTTGCACTTGAAGGTGTGCACTGGGTGAATTCTCAGATGACTTTTCTCAGCTTAACATGAGCATTTGCATCACACAAACAAATTAAAGGCACAAAGGAATTGCACAATACTGTGGAAGTAGGTTACTAAGCCAAAATCAGCTTCCTTTACCCAGTGCCTCTCCCTTCACATCAATTTGTACGCTAGAACTGAATGCGATTAGGCACAAAATGATGAATTTCTTTGACTGAGGAAAGATATAATGATATTTGGTGGGGTTTATAAAAACCAAAGGGACTGAGAAAAACTTGAAGGAAGCAGGCACCTTGGGAGTAAGATAGCACTGCCACTCACAAACACAAAATCGCCATCAATAGGAACATGAGATTACAGTAAACACAGCAGATTCAAAGCCCACCTCAGCTCTTCACCACATCCCTGTGATACAGGCAACTGGGCCCCATGGGTTACATCTG
Organism: Corapipo altera; assembly: GCF_003945725.1. Classification (NCBI taxonomy): domain Eukaryota; kingdom Metazoa; phylum Chordata; class Aves; order Passeriformes; family Pipridae; genus Corapipo; species Corapipo altera. Next base: position 25,567,681 of record NW_020884877.1, read on the forward strand.
CACTTTACCTGCTGTCCACCCAAAAGGGATGATAGATGACAGCTTGACCATTAAACCCTGACATAAGCAAGCCGACAGCCTGACTTCAGGTAAGTGTACCAAACTGCAAGGTCTAGCCACAAAGTCCTCCTTAGCACTGGGCACAATAAAAATAATATGCTGGACCTCTTTTTATAAAGATTTTTTCCCTCTACACCTGCTCCAGCTCATTGCTGGCAAGTACCAGCCCACTTAGAGCGCAGAGCAGCAGCAAAAGCAATATTCATCCCAAGATTATTTTTTAAATCCTGGAAAGTTTGAAAAACCTTCCGAAGGTTCCTTCTTTCTAGTAAACATCTTCATCCACATCCCAGATGCTGTATCTCCAACAGTGAGCATGCTGAACTACAAGGCCTCCAGCATCTTGTACAGATCTTCCTACAATCTCTTAGTGGCCTCTGCTGGCCAGGACTGAGATCCTGGTGTCTGTTTAAGTGTCAGCAGTCCTGAATCCAGCTAAGATTTACATAGACATTTTGCTGGTGACAAGAGCAGAGACACCATCACCAGTACTGTATTTATCTGTGAGCATCCCACCTGATGCTGAGCACTTTGCTCAGGTCAGTCACTGACAGCAAGCACCTTGCAAAATAGCCCAAATTTTCCAAGTCTTTCCTACTTCACTTCTGTGAAGGTGCAGGTGTCCTCGCTGGTATGGGAGCCTCTCTAAGCAATGTCCTAGAGAAAACTCTTCCCGAAGACTTTATCTGTCACCCAAATCTTTGGCAATAGATAAAACTGCATAAGTGGTACGTAAGGTCATAAGTGGTAAATTAAGATTGGTAGTCAAGGGTAGATGTCCTCTACTGCGGATGAAAAGAGAAGTGCATAGAAAGTAAGCAAGTGCTTAGCACTGAGGATTATCAGAGTAAGCATCTAGAAACCTATCATGGGCTGTTGCAAACTATTCTGTCTCAGTTACATTTAGCGGAGCCAAATTAATACAGAGCAGCTGATTGTCTGACGTGCAGTTCAACATACATAACACTCATGCTATTAAAGGCCATTTCCAAGAGTGAAAACAGGGGTAGAGAAATTAAACAACTGGCTTGGTAATACAGTGAGGAATCCTAGCTGGCCTCTGGTTTCCAAACCAATTTTTGCAGTGTATTTGTTGTCCTGTTTTTGTTCAGAAAGCAGGAGAGAGAGTATTATTGAATCAGGGAAGCCAATGCTACATCTGGGCTTGTGCTAACTGGTGTTTGTTTACTGTTCTTGTGATTAGATGTCTAAGGTTTAAAAAATCCTAAAACATAAAACCTCCAAACTAAAACTTTTTTCTTTTTGCTTTAGGAAAAAGTTAGCACTTGATATGAGTTTCATTTCAGATGTCAAATACTGTTCATTCTCACAGTAAATACAATTGTTACATATTAAATGGTCACAAACAGATGTTTTGGAAGTAGTATTTCTGTGCAAGCACTTGGAGCCTGGACATCAAATTCTTATGTTTTCACCATGTACTTGCACTAGAAAAACCATTTGTCTAAAAAAATCCTTTGGTTTCTGCCACTCAGCTTCTAAAACTCTAGGGTCACTACTTCATTTATAACCAGATCACATTTAATACACAGGAAATTTAAGGAACAGAACTTTTTTTTCTGAGGAAATATTTGTCAATGAGAGATGAAATTCTCTCCCTGCAGAGAGAAGGCACAAGTGTCTGTAGTTCCTCACAGACAGGGAACAAAACTGAAACAGGAAAGACTTTATTGGTAAAGTGAAAGAACGGAAAATCAAGTCTAGAGATCTGACATTGTGCATAAGGAGATGACATATCATAGACCAGAAAACACAAAGCTGATTGACAGAGATTCATGTCAGTTCCTGTACCTTTAACAAGTCCACTGCTGACAGCAGAAGCAACTTCTCATTCTTCCCCATATGAGAGAAAAACTGTGAATTTCGGGGGAAAACACGAGAGAAGGTTCTTTATGCCGTGGTAACAGAATTCTGGAGCCTTGCCAAAGGAAAATGGAACGGCAAAAAAAATCACATGGATTCAAGGAGAAAATGGACAAGTACTGAGAGAAGAGGTTTCTTGAGGTTTAGCACATCAGGTTCAGAAAATTCTGAGATGAGAACAGTTGGAACCTGGGAGAGTTTTAGGGGAGTATTGTAAGTACTTGTCTTTACCCTCCCCTAAGTGGTTGCTTATGGATACCAGGATAACTCTTGGTGTGAACATGTTGGCAACTCTTATGTTCCCATGTCCCACAGCAGTAGGGTGGGGTGAAAAGTCCCCTTGTCTCCCTACATGACAGGATCACAGCATGTGCTTTCCATTATACACTGCTGGAGAACTGGAAGGTAGGGAGTAAAGCAAGGGCTAAGTCCACTCCACTGAACTCTTTTTTTAGGTGACTTCTTTTGCAAAAAGCTAAAACATTCCATTTGCCTCAAATAAAGTGCCACCTGGGGATGTTTCTTCAACAATGGCAGGGTCAGAGTGCCAGTGCAACCTGCATACTAATAGTAGTAATAAAAGCCTGTCCTTCCCATTTACCAACAAAATCTGGAGAGAGGGGATGTGCCATTCAGAACAGAATGAGTGTGAAAAACACTAAGATTCTGTTTACTGGCAAAATGTTTGTCTTCTGAGCACAATGGTCAATAAGTCATGATTAATTTCAAAAAGGAAACACAACAGAAGCCCTGATCCTTCTCTTTGTCCAAGTTCTTTTGCATCTTGTTTTTTTCCTGGAAAATAGCTTACAGCTGAAAAACCTTTTCTTTCCAGTTCCTGCATTTGGTTCTATTGTGTTTGTTACCACAAAATCTTTTGTTCAGAGGAGCAGAGCAAAGGTCTGCTAGACCTAATTATCTCCTATTCAGCTTTTCCAATAGTACTATGTGATTTTGGTTGGGTTTTTTTCAATAATGCTTTTTCTTAATGAAAATTTAAGTCAAATCAAAGTGCAGAAAATGCATCTACTGGAGGGCAGGCCTGAATGTGGTAGGATGTGCTGAAAAGGCCTAGAAGGAAAGATAATGAAGTTATATTCTGCTGAATGAAAGTTGTCGTGGGTTGATCAGGACTCAACAGTTAAAAACTAAGAGATGGTCTTTTTTCTGAATGGTTTCATGGCTACAGATGTGTAGTCTATAAAATGAAGGCTCCACTAAGGGTTCATGTCTAGTAAGAAGAGTCCTAGATGAAGCCTCTGACCTGGCTTACTTTAAAATAAACCTATCATGATAATTTTTAGTCAAAGTCAGCAAATCCCAACAGTGAGACTGATCCCAACAGTGCTGATCAGACAACACCAACTGCAATCAGTGGTGCTGAATTCCTGGGCTGAACTTGGCCCATAGGTTTCCTGCGTCCCCCCAGCAGCATTACCTTCCAGCATGGCCATGCAGGACTTGTGATCTGAGCCCGCTGGGGTGAAAGGTGCTGCACAGCAGGTCCTTTCCACGCCTGTGCCTGCGCTCCAGAGGCACATTGGATGTGCACAAGCAGAAGTGGTGTCTGGCTCCACCTCAGATTCACAGCCAGACCAGACCCTGGGTGTGCTCAGGAAAGAACTGTTCTGGGTGGGCACCTGATGTCCCACTCCCTGGACTTGCAATCTGTGCACTCTTTACTGCCAGGTCCCCTACTACCACGGAGGTGGCTCTGCCTCAGAGTTAATTACATGCAGCTAAAATAAGTACTTCATATGGTATTTGTTTTTAGCAAGGATTGAGTTTGGCTCAGCAGTTTGAGATGCTAAACCTTTGACAATCCAGATATCGTTTTTGACTTTCAGTGCCATAAAAATCATAACCAAATGGAAGAGTTTATTTCATCTGGCAGCTGAGGAGCCTACATTTAATGCTGCCTGACTTTATCAACCCTCAGCTTTCTTTCAGAAAAACTGAAAACTCAATTTTCTTTTTTCAAATTTCATGGGATCATATTAAATGAACTTCCTCCTTTCATCAGTGACTCACTCCTGAAAAGGCTATTTCACAAATAGTATCTCCATTCTGAAGGAAACAAGCTGTTCCTTCTTACATTTCTCAAGTAGTTGCAGACAAAACTAAAATACATTAAGTCAAAAGATTTCAAAATGCATTAGAAAAATAGCTCAGAGACAGTCAGCTTTTTATCAAGTAGTTTTCTGATATAATTACTGCCTTTTAATGCAATCACTCAAGCCAAATTCTAAAACTGACTAGAAATTCTGAAGGCCTGGCTGCAGACACCCTACAATCACATGGAGTCCATTTCATACCTCTCTCGTGGTATTTCACGTTGGTCACACAAAATATGCTAGAGCCTTCTTTAATCAGAATCAGGATTTAAAACAGAATAACTTCAGTTTGAGATGGCTAACAGTCAGTGAGATGGCTGCAGAGCTGCAGATTTTGCATAAATTAGTATCTGTTTTCTGCAATGTGAAATAAAGTGTTATGTGGAGATGTGAATAAGGTGATAATACGGGTACTTTCACTAATAATGATTATGGATGTGTTTAGAGTTGAGCTGCTGCTGATAATTTTTTCAAAGAAAAGATGCTAAGAATTCCTCAAACAAACACTTAAATCTCCAAATAAACAGTTGGAAATAGGTTATCTTGACTGCATGGGTCTGAAAAACAATCTGGCCTTTCATGCTGAAGAAAACCAGAAACATAATTGTATCTTTAAGCAAAGATAAAAGAGAAAAATACTTTTATAAGAAACAAAATATCATCCTGGTAGTGTCTAGTATAACATAAGAAAAAACAAAACTGTCATGCTAAATGTCAGTTACAGGAAGGATGTATTTGAAAACGACTCTTCTGAGGGATATTTGTAAAAGGCAGCACTCCTTAAAGCATTCAGGGGTGCAAGTGTTACAAGTGACAGCGAATCTTTCTGTCTGAACAGTCCAAAAAGCTTTCTGAGATCTGACCACCATGTTTGAAGCCAAGGGACCACTAACTCCAATACTACATTGAGTGATTAAATTCAAAGATTTTTAGGGTCTTCTCTCTGAAACTCCAGGATTGTCCCACTGTTGGCAGTGTAAGAATTCCCCCCAGGTATGTTATCTGTAACTAGGCATTCCAAGAGTGCTCCATGCCAAGTAACTCCACTGCTATCAGTGGAAAGCTTCGTGTTTTTAGATTTCTGTCAGGCATTTGTGGACACTGTTTCTGTTACACATTGCAAGCACAGCAAATACTCAAAGGGAAGAAGATAAGAGGTAGGCAAGTGTAGAAATTACAAAGCCAAATAAGAGTCTGGACATATGCAAGACTTTCCAGTGCTAAGTTTTGTGTTAAATGACTCTAAACTGACCCGAGTTCTGCCTACAGGTTAAACAAATAACAGTTCGTGTATACAGTTATTTCTGTCTCTTATTTGTGTCATTGTGTCTGGATTTCTTTACTTTCAGGGGCCTGAAATCAGATTGCAAACATCACTTCCTCACATTTGCATACTTTAACAGAGACAGATTAGTATATATTCCCTTGTTTTACAGATAAGAGACTATCACAACCTCTTGCATGGTCAGTCTCATGTTCAACCTCATTCAGTAACTTTTGCATAAAGCCAAAAAATCCAGTGTTCAAACACAGGCAAGGCACCTCTTTTCGTCACAGATGCACCCTTTTGGTTTTCTTTATGAACAGTTTATCAGATTGGATTGTTCTAGTCTGATGAAGAAACCCTTTGTGAAAATATTTTTCAACCAGGTCACTGTCATGGACTTTATCTGTGCTCAGTTCATCCTTTTTGGAAAGCACTTCCTTCCACTATCCATCCCCCCTACCTTGAATATTTATTTTAATCTAATATATAAACTCCACCTTAGCAGTGACATTCAACTGTACATCAACCTCCAGCTCCTGGAACAGGCGCTCACTTAAATAATAACTGTAATCACAGCAATAACTCATTACTTCTTTCCTGGAAGTACAAGAATAGTTTTACTTCTCCTGTGTGGCATGTCAGCAGTACAGAGTGGGAAATTTTGACATCTTTCAGGGTACTTAAAAAATTCTGTCACCATGTTTCATTATAAAGGAGATTTTCACTGTGAAGTGTTACGTTTGCAGGGTTGGAAGAGTAGATAGGATAGCTGTGCTTTTCCATTGTCTCCTCCCTGATATTTTTCCACAGCTTTTTCATTATTTTTAGAGTGATTAGTATAAATTAGTAATGTTGCTCTGTCCCTTTGGGAGACTAACACACTCCAGAGCAATAAGTGCAAACAACCTGTGGGGTCTGAGAGACTGAAAGGAGGACTGTCCACAATCAGCAAGCTGCTGCAATGCTTAAAATTAAAGATTCCTTTGTTTGCATTCTGGCACAGCTCTTAGGCTCCCATCTATGAAGATATTTGGATGCTTCATTGCCAGGGGCATCAGAGGGAGATAGGCACTTGAATTCTCTGCCATCTACTCCCTCGGTGATTCGCAGCAGCATCTGATGCCATTATAAACACACAAGATTTATCAGAAAACGTTTAACAGCATTTAACAGCAGAACAAAGCAAAGGTTTTCCAAGGAAGTCAGGCTATTGTCAGGCCTCACCTGAATAATCCCATCCTAGCAGGATGAAGTGTCTCTCGGGCACCAAGTTCCAATCTATCTCCTTAAATATAGGATTATGTCAATGGCAAATGTTTAATGTACTGAGAAACATACAAGCCTGAAATTGTTAGTGCAAATGGCATTGGCGTCGGTGACATTATCCCTGTTATTTTCAACCAAGGCAGATCAGAGCCAAAATTCAAAACTTCTGAAGAAACTTCAATATGTCACTTTTGCAAAGATAACTTTCCTTTTATCTGTCTATTTGTATAAACAGTCTTCTAAATAATACATCAGGATAATGAATCCAATCATGACCAGAAATAGCCACAATTATCCAGCTGTGACCAGGAACTTCTGACCAACACAGTGTTTGAGTCTCCAAAGGAAATGGCAGAAAAGTAGTTTTAATGTTAATACAGATCTTACTGTTTACAGTTTAATTGTTACAGTTATTCTGCAGAAGTTTTCTTGAGGGTTGGTACTACTTTACTGCACCTTCTTTGGTCCACAAAGCACCAAGGATGACAAGCAGTATTCTCAAACAACACTGACAGGCAGAAGGAATCATGTATATCTAAACATATAGTGATTTTTCAGTCTCAATTATTCCCATAAAAACAGGATTTGATCCTAAACTAGTCCTCAGGTGAAGCTGGTTCATCTTTATTGACAATAGATGAGAATTACCATTTTCAGGACACCAGCAGTAACAGTCACAGCGCCTGGTGCTGTTATAAATATCTGGTTTGCAGATGATCAAGCAATACATCTTTTAATTTAATGTATTTGAAATTAAGGTTCTAGCTTTCATAATTTCAGAAAAATCTCGAAAATGTATTTGGAGCATAACCTGTGGCTCAGAGACTAGAAGTAAAAGAGAAAGAAAAGCAGATTGGTTAAAAACAATTCAGACATTCTGGAGATCTGTCCTGAGCATTAAATGTCTGCATTTGGCATTACTAAGCACATTGGCTAAGATCTGGCCAGCAGCTTTGCCTTTTCACATTCATTCCTAACGCTGAAATCATATGAACCTCTTCTTGCCACACTTCCCAAATATAAGCTACAAACAATACAGCAAAAATCTATGTGTTCTCAAGAGAGAACTGGATCAGTTTGCATTAGCTGATGCTTCATGCTGATATCCAGGGGTATCTTTCAGATTTCTACTCTTTTTCCTGCTGTTAATCTAGTCAGCAGGATCACTCATTCTGTATGTCATTTTAATTCACTCTTAACTTTTAATTCTGAAGAAGTAGTGTTGCACTCTAAAATGCAGGAGTCTTCCAGCATGTCTCTTCTAAGGTGGGAGGTCTGACTGCAGCACAGAAAAGCTGCCCATGCTAGTTTTAATTAAGGTTGATTTTAATGTGAGCACCACGAGCCTCCTTGGATGCTGGACACTGATGTCAGTGACCAGTCTGCGCTGAAGCCTGTCTTTTTTACTACCAGGATTGAAACTCTTCAGTTTAGCTTGAGTTGCTCCTCCCAGCAAGTGTGTGAATGCTTCTATCAGTACCATGAATAGAAGCTCACAGCTTCTCTATCACCTGCTTTTAGCAAGGCAAGAATGTGACTATGCTAATTTGACTGACAGTAAAATGCTGGGTGATGCACTGGGAACTACACTGAAATATGCCTGGCTCCATAAACCGGTATTTTCAGTGGTGCAGATTAAAAGGGAAGGCTATGGACAGGGAACCCTCACCAGACCGGCACCCCAGCACTGTTTCTCTGGAAGAAGGGTTTGAAAGACAATTCATCAGTAGGATCTTCATTGTGTTCCAGGAGGAAGGATCCATTGAGGAAGGGTGCATACAAGCAGCTGGAGAGGTGCTTGTAGAAGGGATAAATAAGTAATCAAGGTGGGTACTGCTGTCATAGCAGACATAGCTGCTTTGCTCCCTGTCAACTGTTCTACAGTGCTACTGAACAGCTACTACAGATTTCCATGGATGGAAATACTCCTCTCATTGACTTGGAGGAGTTATTATCACGAAGTACTGAATCTGTGAAATTTCAGATTCTCTGGTCTGTATCCTACATGAGGAATCAGAAGCTTTTGGCCACCAGTTCTGGTGGTGGACATGGCTCATCAACACTTTGCAGCATCCTGAGCTTTCCTGTACCAATATATAAAATGACTGTGATTGCTGACAGTACCTGCACAGGGACATCTGTGCCTGCTGGGTCACCAGAAGTACCAAGTAGGTTGAAATGTGATGCTGCCTGCAGGGAAAGGTGCTTCAGAGGCAGGGAAGCAAAAAGAGAATTGTTTCAAAGCAATTCTCTCTTGGTACTTGATGTCCATTCTCAGGGTAACACACAGAGAACTAATCATGTAAATCCAAACTCAAGGGAAATAAGCCTTGGTTTCTTCATCTGGTGCTCTGAAACTCAGCCAGCAACACACAGAGCCGACATCCCTGAGGTGACACAGAGCAGTGTTGTTTTGTAGGCAATGCAGATTGGATTACTGGAGACTCCACACTGTGAAATTATTATAAACCAGTAATTACTTGGTGATGGTGATAATTTGGTTCATAATTCTGAAGCTAGATAAAATGAACTGATTAAAAATAATGCACTATTAACTCAGTCTCTTGTGCAATTAAAAACTCATAGAAACTGACTGAAGTAGTTAGAAACATCAGGAAAAGATGTAACCATTTAAAAACGTTCCCAGATAACAACAGGATTGCGTCCTGGACTGGAAATTTTATTTCTTTAAAGGCAGAAGGACATGCTATTGCTCCTCACCATGGAGAGCCCTCACTCACTTAAACTCAGTTTACCCTTTGGATGGTAAAACATGAATGTGCTGGAACTAAATGGTGCCTGGCACAAGCGTGCAGCTCATCAGAAGATGTTTTCTGATGTACCAGTGCTTTGGAAAAATACTTCCTGCAGGTGTTCTGAAATCACCTGGAGTTTTTCAGGAGCTCTTTGATTTAATTTTCAAGTTCCTGCTGTGGTCATACAGACATAATCTGGGAGGTTCCTCACGACCAATTACCTTCTGCAGGTGTTAAGTGGCAGAAGACAGCCCTGACAGATGTGTCTGGCTTTTTTTGGCCAGATCACGTTATTGCTGGATCTTGTTTCTGGGCTTGAAGAACTGCCATGGTATTGCACTGCTTTTGGTTTTGATGAATTCAGCTTTCTTGGAGGACACAGAGGGACATAGGCAATGAAAGGATGGCTCAGAACTGCAGTATTTATGGGAGACTTCCAACAAATTCCAGTAGTGTAGAAATGACATATTACTTGGGAGATCCATAGAAATGAAGAATCACAAGACACTTTGGATCAAGTCCTTCAGTCTGTGGGAGCAGTATGAATGGGATAGCATTCCTGGGAACAACAGATCTCTTCTGAGCAACTCAGAGACCCTGCTACTGACAATACCCCAAACGACAAGGCCCAGAGAGGAACTGCAGCATTGTTACTCCTGATGGCTCTCCAGGCCCTACTCCAAAGCAGCTACCACTGACCAGCCTTTGGCAGCAGGCAGAGCTAGAGGAGGCCAAAGAGGTTGCTCAGGCTGGAAGATCTGACTCTGTGCCACCAGACCAAACAGCTGTAGACACTACTCACTGCTTAGAATTCCTCTCTGAAGGCTTATTACATTTCAGGAAAGAAAAACAAACCTAAAAAACCCAGAGACCCCCAAAAATTTTGAGAAGGTTGTCCTCAAGCTGCAACTGCTTGAGGAAGAGGACTTACTCCATGCAACCAGTGTTGGTACTCTGTGCATAGACTGACAGTGGGAGAAGCAGAAAACAGAGGAGGAAAAAAACAATTTTTAAACCAATTCTGCCTTAAAATAACTTCTATGAAAAACCTAGGTACATCGATGACTGCTGTGGTTTTCAAAGGTCATAGAAGTCCTCTGCACATCAGCTGTTTGTGTCTCTACAGGAACATACAAATGATGCATTTACAGACTGCAGAGCAGCACTTCACAGTCACATTTACAAAGAAATTTATCCACACAAGCACACACAGAAGTCCCTATTCTCCAGCCTTCTAAGGAAATTACATCATTTGCATATATCTCATGCAGTAAATTCTAAACCTACTGGCTATTTCCAACTGAACTGGAAGAGCAGGAGAGGCCTCAGCAAGGGCTAAAATCCTCCATGGTGAAACACCTGGAGAGAAGCATCCATGGTGTTTCCATAAGGCAAAGGACTCAGCGTGAGAAGAGACAGAAGAAAACCTGTGCAGAAGAAAGACCAAATAAATGCCCAGACAAAAATCTTCAATCAGAGCTTGGAATAACTGAACCTTGCATTACAAATCCAAAGGTAACAAGATTTGTTTAGTCTGGGGTTCATGGAACTATTCTTATGAGCTGAAAATATAATTTCACCCATTTCTTTACATCAGACACGCACTGCCATTTTTCTCCCAGCCTTCTTATAAAATACAATTAATTTACATTTTAAAGATCCTGATGGATTTTCTCTCATCATGGAACAGTAAGTGAGATTAACAACCCAGTTACTGAGCACTTAAGCTCATAGATAATTTCCACATTAACATTTTCTTAATTTTTAAAATGGACCTTTTATTTGATTTAGAGGTTAATGCTCATTTATGTAATAGAAGGGAGAAAAGCTGAAGAGTGAGTCAGTGTTTATTAACCTTGCTAATAGGACAGGCTTTTTCAGGCTAGATGGATATATCTTAATTGGTAAAACAGTTGCTTTGTCATTTAGCCAATTAATCCTTTCCAAACAAGGGAAACAGCAGCAATTTTACTTGCAGTGACTGGAAATAAACTTGTCATATTCTGCACATGAATTTACACATTTTTACCTTCCCACTCACATCAGTAAGAATGCAGCCCTTTGATTCCCAAAATAAGGTAATCGACAAATTAACATTAGAATGTAGGGAAATTTGGCTACATATATATATATTAATTGATCTTAGTTTGCAAACTGTATGTGAACTCAATCTGCACATTCAAAAGAAAGTGATCTTCAGCTCTAGTAGAGGCATAAGAAAGCTCATTAAAAGACATCTTAATAAACTGTTTATAAACTGTTCCACAGTTTATAAAAACATAGCCTAAGGCTAGAGTTTGCACTAATGCTCTTTTAAATAGCACTGATGTTGAATGTTGACATTTCACACAATTGGTATTGAATCCTACTAAACGATCCTTTTAGAAGGCCCTGTAAGCAACTGTTTGTTAACAAGTCTGTCAGAAAAAACTGTACACATCTTTTATATATAAAACCGTTCTCCAAAATTAACACCCTGGTTCAGCACATTATAAATTATAATCCAGATAAAAATAACTATCAGAAATATTCCGGTCCACTGGGTAATGTTACCAAAGGCACATTTTCCATAACATCATTTCTTTTTATTCTGATTTATTTTCTGTAATACTGAACAGTGAAACCCCACCAATTGCAGGTTCTAATTCTTATGGTTTATGTCCCATTTCTGAAACTGTTCAGTTGTCAACCAGGGGTTGAATTAAGAGGTCTCATGAAAATCTAAGACTTCAAATTATTTAGCCAAATCTCATGTTATTGGACTCAGCTGGATTGCCTCTGAGAACTTTTTACCTCCAGAAGAGGTAGCCTTTTATTATGAGATATCCTGGAGGGATATAATGCACAGGGGTCTGTGCATTACCAACAGCACCTTCGAATTCTAGGAACATTTTAGTGCAAGGTAGTGCACTTCTCTGCACACTGAAACCTGGCCCATAAAAGCCCTAAGGCAGAGAAAGGAAGGATCACTTCAATAGAAAGTTGGTTCATTTCTTTGAAGGCTGGTGTCTTCCACTGGAGAATGGAGGAGCATGAATAATTTCCATTGAGATGACCAGGAAACTGTTCATCTGTAACAAAAAGAGATTAACTTTGGTTGATCACCACTGTTTCTGGAAACTTATTCCATCTTTACTAGACTATATTAGACATTTAGTTCATAGATACCAGTTCCTAAGAATTATCTATGCTTCATTTACCTAAACTATGAATTGTGAACTGTGAATGTTTTCACTGTAAACTGTGAGAATGTTTTTGTCATGGTCATGTTAAGAAACACGCTCAACTCTTAGCTCATCTCTTAAAAGATCAACTGCTCTCCTCAGGACCTGCAGAAGAAAACGACCATGTGTACAAGTTCAAGCAACTGTTTGTAGTCAGAGAAATCTGCAGATATCCAGACTTGCATTCTGAACAATCCCTTGCCAATTAGACAGTTAGCAGAAACTTTCCAGCTTTTTATTTCTTCAAAGGGAGCAGAGATATCATGTAGATAGTATAATACAGGCTATCCTGTAGCTTTTCCACCCTACTTTCCTATTTTCTATCTTCCTGGGCTTTTTACAGCTTGTCTACATTGATCACTCTCTTTTCCTAAAGGTTTTAAGTATGCCTGGAAAGGAGTATGGCATCTAGGAATATAGTATGTATTGCTGCAATTTCGATGCCTTTTAGTATAGAAGAATGTGCTTTTCAGCACAAATAGCCTGGAACACTCTTCAAAATGAGCACTCAATTCCTATGGTTAAAACCAATTTTGCCTGATGCCCAGCTTTCCCACAAATGTAAGGAGACAGCTGCAAGGTGATATGCTGAGAAATCTCCTTTTCTAGGGAATACACCCTGAGCATTACAGGTTTCTTACAAGGCTATGCAACTCATTCATAATCCTTTTGCCAAGAGCTGTGCATTGAATGAAACCTCTGAACAGCTAATGAGATGTGCTTGGACATTGTCTTGGTGGACACTAATGGTGTTCAAGTCTTCCCTTTCATTAAAAGTCTCGAGTGTATGGTTTACAGTTGTCCGAGATGTAGAAACTTACCTGCAAAAATTCAAGGACAGGTCATAACTGAAAAAAACAAATTCAGAAGAATTTGGTCATGAGGTCTTTTCACATTTTATTTGAAAATAGTGGGCTGTAAATTAATTACCAAAATTACATGGTAGTACTGAGGTTTTCTGGTCCTTCACACCAGAACAAAATGAAGAGGTACAAGGCTGAGGTTTCTCACTAGAGTAATTATTGTGTTTGGTGTAATGGGTACAGTGACAGTCCTTGACAGAGGTGGCATTACTGGCAGTTCTCTTGGCACAAGAAGTTGCTGACCTCACTGAAGGAAAGTAAATGTAGCTGGGATTTAGAAGGCCTTGTACATTAACAGGATAAGCAGTGCCAAGGCATGGACTTTGGAAAATTACTCTTATCCCAGAACAAGGGTCTTATTTAGAGCTTTCAGCTTCATTGTCTCCACATGTTTTTGAATCCTTTCTCCAAGCTCATTGTTTTGGGGTTGAAAATGTCCATCTGGATAGTTGTGCAGGTCTCTGCAAGAAATTTAAAACATCATTTGTATTTATAATAACCAGGGAAACTACTTAGGAATGCTGAAAAATCCAAAGAAACAGACACACAATTTCTTTTTTTTAATAATGAATGCAGAGGCAATTCCACTACTTATGCAGAACCGGAAAAGCAGTGAAACTGTGGAAAGAACACTCAGTCCTGGTTTGGCCAGTCAGGAAAGTTAAGCATCTGAGAGGTAAATACAAACTGAGTTTTACATTTTATCCATGAAGGAAAACATGCTGTAATTGCCAGAACAAGAGTAGCCACATGAAAAACTGATTTGCCTTAAGGATAAAATGCTGAAACCGTGACAGAGGAGCAGTACATCCTCTGTCATCTAGTAAATACCGCCCCACCAATAACAACAAAGAACCTGCCAATGACAACATAAAGGATTGAGACTTCACTGTTTGCTAAGAAATTTTTGTTTCCCTCTTTACAGAGTCAAAATAATAGGGAAGATTTCAACAAGTAAATATCAATACCCAGAGTTGTTTAATATAGAAAAGTATTTTCATTTTTTATGAAAACATCTAAAACTTCACAGAGAAAGAATCTTACAGTTATAAAACTACTTACCCAGGAGAAGCATCATCCAGCACTGTACTACTGTGGAAGAAAAAGGTCACTCTTTAGTTACAGAAGGTGTCCCAAATCCCCATGTTCTGACAAGCAGAGTGTCACAAATTGTAAAAAACAGCACTGAGTATGACACACCTACATTTTTACAGCTAATTATCTTCAATCAATGCTGTAGCAATCACAATACAGCAATCAGTGTTTTGTCAGAGACCTCACAACACACAGCACTGGTTTTAAGTTTAATGGCTGCCACTTACATGGGATTTCAATGTCAATCAAATTATTTCACTCTAAAATTAAAGGAGTTATGGCTCTGAAAGTTTCAGGTTATTATGCTCATCCTGACATCTAAGCCACATCATGACCATTTTAAAGAGGGTACAAGGGGACAACTGTTGGACAGAAAGATTAATTCACTTGCTCCAAGTCCCACAAGGTATTTGTGAAAACACAGGGTTAGAGCTTAGCACTTTCTCCTACGTTGCTCTGCAATCACTTATCATACCCATAGTACCTGCTGCAATGTGTGAAGCTCTGACAGCACAGCAAATGCAACCTACTCCTAGGAAAAAAATTAGTAAAAAGCACCATGCCAAGGGTAAACTCTAAGGGCTCTTTCCTCTGCCAGCATTAATAAATATCTAACCAAAAGGGTCACTGAAAAGAAAAAGTCACTGGTCCAAGAATGTTGAATATCTCTGAGAAGGCAAGAAAACTGCCTCAAGTGTTAAATCATATTGATATTACCAAATAAGAGACATGCAAGCCAATGTGTCACATTCACATCTGCTTTCTGAAGTAAAATCCAGAGACTGCATTTGCAGTGCAAATTTTTTCAAAAGTACCAGATCTACATCCCACTTGTGATGGAGCCCCTAGAGCATCTCAGTGTGACTTTCTGTGCAATTCTGAAGGGGATGCTTGACTTCAGATTCCTTCCTATTTCTCTTTCCTAATTTAAAATTATACCTACCTTTCTTCTTTTGCCAATTCCTCTTCGTCGTCTTCTGTGAGTGCCTGACCAATCTGTGGAAATTCAGCTCTCACCATCTCTGGAGTAAGAATCATTTCAAGCTCAGCCTCATCTGCCTCACTAAAAATTAGTAAAGATGACAAACAATTGACCTTTATCCTTTTAGAAGTACTTTTTAGCCAATGAAAACAAAGGTATGTTTTATGCAAGAGGGACTTTGTGCTTTTGCCTTTGAGGATCCCTTGAGACACGTTTACACCCATCCACACAAGTCACACACAGTCAATCACAACATGTACAGAATAGAGGAGAAGCTTACTCATCAATCACGTTCTCCTTGTCTCTCTCAGGTAAGTCAGACAGCACTGGTGGTACATCTCTTGGAAGCAAATCTAAACTGTAAGGATCCCTGTGATGGAAATGGTATTAGTTTAAGCTGCTAATGCTAATGGTATTAGTGCAGTTACTCTACACTAAACTTTTTATATTTTGAAGCTTCACAGTAGTTATGGTTACAATAAAGATGAGGTACTTTTAGATATTCCTGGAAAATTTGAGTACACCAGAAAGTGCTGTAATACAAGGGAATGTGAGCCCAAGAGATATTGGCTACCACTGAGTACAAGTGTCCATACAATAAAGGTTTTACTGTTCATACTCCTGCAGGACAGACAGAGTTTGTACTTCCTGGGGTCTGCTAGGACTGAGACATCAAGCTTCCAGGAGAGATGTTATTGAAAGCACAGACTGGAACTCTCCTTCCCGAGCTAGGCATTTCCTCTAATGATATTTTTCTTAACCCACCCTCCAAGGAGTTCAGTAGGAGTTTTCCCTGTTGGTTTTGGATTTCTGAGCAGCAATTTATTACACCCATAGACCCACTTTCATCGGTGGGACTAGTAACTGGTCAATATACTTACAGGCAACAGAAACTAGTGCAGGGTAGAGGCACTGTATATTCAAATTCTTTCTTACCTAGGTGCTGTATTTGTCAATGAGGGAACATTAGAAAAAGTGGAATACACCAATGGTGAGAATTTCCTCCATTCCATTACTCCAGAAATCACTTCCTGAAATGACAAGTGCTACAGTAATCAGACCCCTAGTACATAATGCAGTGGGGAGAGAGGTTTGCAGGGCAGAGCGTCTCACTTCTTGGCTGAGAATTGAATCTGGAGAGCTAAATATTTCAAAGATCCTCCCATGATTGTAAGTGCATTGTGGAAGTACAATAGACAGTAAAAAGACAGAAGGAGTAAAGAAACACTTTGGGATAAATAAGAGACATGGATAAAACCTAACAAGAATTATTAGAACTAGTTATTCTGACCCATGTCATATTCATGACCATATTTAAGTGCATGTGTAATTTATATTTGAAAATGTCTTCTATTTAAGATGACTTCATCTTCCTTTTTGATTCCTTAGAGCAAGTTCTCGGCAAGAACATACCCAAACCAGATACTCATACAATAAACCCAAAAGGCCATACCTTGTGATGCAGAAATTTCTTTTGTGTGATTGGGATACTGGATCCTTTGGGGCATTCCTTGGTAAAGGTGTATTTTGGATGAGGACAAAGATGATATTCAATATTTGATTCACAATAGGGCAATGGAAGTAAAAATGGAACTAATCCTGGAGCAGGGTTCTAAAAACAATGAAGAGATTATTTTAATAAATTGTTCTGAGCACCATAAAGAATTAAATTAATGAAAATTCACTTCTTAAAATTAGTGTCCCCAGATTCACAGCCTTCTCTCATTGTGACTGTTTGTTTGGTGTGATCCTTCGTTTCCTATCCCTTCCCCTCGTCCTATAATCTGTCTGGTTTATTCATTCTCTGTGCTGTCTAAAATACAGCAATTTAGCTGTTGTCTCGAAGTTTGGGAGAAAAAGATATTGCCTAATTATTCTAAAATCCATTGCTGCTTCTCTGAACAGTTCAGAATCCAGAAAGGGAAAGTGGACTCACTGTGGTGGAAGCTAAGTGAGCATTTTGCCATCAATTTCCCTGCACTAGCATCTGTTTCTGGATAAAGCCTAATGTTGGGTAGTGTGGAATCAGGCTGTGCCTGGCTCTTATGACACGACAGAGGGATGAAAGAGATGCAGAGAAGATCTCATTAGAAAGTCCACTGGAGTCCTGGCTGCAGGCAGTGAGGGCAAGTCTATACATATATGTTATGCCAAGATCACCAGACCAGCACAGTGGGCTCTGGGTCATTGCAGCTAAGAAATGCTCAGAGACAGAGCCACCCAAGCCAGGCACAGTGCCACGCTGGCTGGGAGATCTGCCTGTGCCCACACACCGCACTGCACTGAGCTCTACAGCTGCCTCTGCCTGCTCAGAGACACCTCAGGCACCTGCAGGCTGAGTTGCACTGTGTGGGAAACTCCTTCTACAGCTGGTGCCAAGTAGCACAATCTACACAACAAGTAAGTAACAGAAAGTTCTCCCACGCACAGCATGTGGTGGGGATTTTTTGAATCTCTGTGCCTAATAATTTGGAAATGTGCTTTGGGATGCTCTGAGAACTATTAGAAACTATAAGGCAGCAGGATGCAATGTGAGCAGAGTTTGACTTCACTTTTCTGTTTACCAAGGGATCAGGCAGAATTGTAGTCCCCTAGCTGAACAGCAGGAAAAGACTGTCCTACCTATCTGGGCAAGAGCAGGAGGTTATAGAAAGACTGAGATGCCAAGATCATGCCTTTTCCTCTGGCATCCAAATGGGGAAATAAGTGGAGAAGAAGGAAGGGGCTCCATGGTGTTCCAGGGAGTTCTGTGATCACTCACCATTTGTAGAGTGTCAGACTGGAAGGGTCTCCAGTTCTCTGCTTTCACTGGCAATTTTGCCTTCTCATCCTTTCCCTAAACTGATCAAAACCCACCCTAAAGTGAAAAGTTGCCTTTCTCAGTGGGATGAGCTTTGTGACTCCTATCTACCAGAGCTTGCATCACGAAGAATTACTCTCACTCTATATAGTTTTATATACCAATCTGAGTAAGAAAATTGCCTATCAATTCCACATGAGGCTGTTGATGAAACAAATACACTTTCCTTCCTTTCCTAGGTTCTTTGTGGAAGTCAACATCTACTTACAAAAATGCGAAGTGGGTTGCTCTCTGCAGGGTAGACTAAAGCTCGGGGAGGAACCAGTTTTAAGAGGCCGATATCTCTTTCTGCTACTTTTTCTGGGGATGGTTTGTAAAAATCCTCTTCTGAGTATGGTTTGTAAAAATCCTCTTCTGAGTATGGTTTGTAAAAATCCTCTCCTGGGGATGGTTTGTGGAAGTCTGTCCTCTGGAAGACCAGGTCAAGCTGCCCGTCAGCAGAAGGAGCTACTTGAATCAATTCATCCTTGAAAAACACAGGCATCAAAGGTTTTCAGAATGTAGTAAGCTTTTCAGTATAAAATGCTGAGACAAAATTAATCAAATTATTGTAGAACTGTAGGGTTAGAGTGACTTCAGCAAAGTGTGAATTTGAGGTGATTTGTTACCTGGGCTCCCTGCCTCAGTGGCTGGGAAAGTTCTCGAGGTTTGTAACTTGTGGCTGCATAGTGTGTACAGAAAGGTTGATACTTCATAATGTTGGAATGCTGAGGAACCTAAGTGCAAAGAAAAAAGATGTGCTGCAGGAGATGACGATAATCACTGTTGTTTAACTCACAGATGGAACGGAACATTCCGGCTTTATCACGGACACATCACATCTTTGTGGCAAAGGATACTTGGATCACCATTCTGGAACATGGTATATGACCAAAACTTTGAGAAGGCATAATTCATCAGGACAAGCTGAATAAGGGCATAAGAGAATATTTTCATTCTTGCTTTTCTGTGAAAGATAATGGATTTAAGAGTTTCTTGATCAAACATTCTGAACTTAATGGGGTGGGAAAGGCTGTGTGAGTAATGGGTGTAACACTGGCAGATGAAGCAACGTGTAGTAAGGGGAAAAGATGCTATAAGAAAGTTTCCAGACTTGTCACATCACCTGAATAAAAAGAAAGTGTACTTTGTCCCAAAGTCTGCATGTATTTGAAGCTAAGGAATTATATTTACTTTGATGGGATGCAGAATTTGATCTTTTGCTACTCAAAAATTGGAGAGAAATGGGTTTAGACTTCAGGAGAAAAAAGTTTCTATACTCATAAAATTGAAAAAAAAATATTTCAAGAAGGAGATGTTCGCATTTCCTATGAAGGAACTAAGCATGCAGAACTGGATGCCAGATAAACAGAAGACTTCCATTGCTTTCTAAAAGGAAGGACATTTTTATTATGTCACTTTTACAAAACTCTAGAACCAAAGAAAAAACTGTGTGGTGTGCACGGCTCACAGCATCCTCATTCACAGAAGGACTTTGATGTTTGAGATATAATAGTTTCAGCTGAGGTGACTAATCTCTCTGTCTGGAGAGAGGGGACTTATTCTGACTATGAGCTTGTTACTTATGGAAACAGGTGAGACGTTTCTAATACGAGTATGCTAATCACAGAGACACACAAAGCATTTTTACTGGACTGCACAGAGGTCACTGAATCAGGAAGAAAACATCTAACTGGACTGATGGAAGAGAGAAACACGATACAGCTGAGGGAGCTGTGCTAACTCACCTTCAAGTCATAATAAGGAAGAATATGTCTGACTGTCACATCCACAGATCCAACAGGAACTGGCCCAAGAGCATCAGGTGCCTGAAAGAAAAAAGTATTTAGAAACTAGGAATATGGTGGGCATTTTGTTTTGCATTGGCAGCAATCCATCAGCACAGCTAACTGAAAACATATGGAAATAATTATGCAAACATTTATTTTATACAGTTTGATATTTCTGCTGTTCTTTCTTGGACTTTGGGATTTCAGTTATTTTTTCTTTCATTTCTTTTGCAAAATCATGGATGTTAACTAACTCTGAACATTAATGTATTGCTCAGAATCATAGAATGCAAAGATTTTTTTTTTTTTACTGTTTTCAGTAGTACTCTTAATAAATACCAAGCCCTGAATTAATCTGTCAGAACCAGTCATGTTGTGAAATTTTAATAAAGGCAGTACCAGGCCAATATCTTCAATAAAATCCTATCTTGAGTGTTGACCAACATTTTACTTACTATACCTACCAAATCATCATTTTCTTCATGGGAACTGCAAAAGGGGAATTCAAAAGGCAGTATAAGATCTTCAGATATGCTGGAAGAAAGGCCCTTATATTCTTCACTCTTCTTTGATTTGCTGAAACTCCTGGTTTCTGTCATTAATGGAAAACAAATATTAAAGTTTCATAATTTTTCTTAATATACTGTTTCAAAAATAGAATCAAGCCACAAAATGTATTTAACATCTTCCTAAAACAGGATGTGTCTAGTAATTTTAATATTAAAAAATAAAGTAATACTTCCTAAGGGTTTTAAATGTCACATCTACAAGATATGAAGCACGATACCTTGACTAGCAGACAGATCTAATTTACCCTTTCCTGAGAGGACATTACAGCCCACTCATTCCAGCTTGGTTCTCTATCTCCTTCTGCTCACCAAGGAAGAGATATGTCAGAGGTCTCTCTTACACTAAGTGCCATTACACCTTCTATTTGCAGCATCCATGCGACCCCTGCATACTGGGAATTAAATGTGCCTATTGGCAAAAGCAGGAAAAGGCCCGATATGGAAAGATGTGTCTCAGCGGTTGTCAAAGTGTGTGTGGGAGTGGGACATAAGAGACAAAAATTCTTTTCTGTCCCCCATATACCCAATTATGACTCCCATCCAAGGCCAGTTTCCTTCTATGACTGTTAAGCAACAACTGAGTTTTCCAGGCCAGCATTTGCAACTCAGTATAAAGAAAAGTGATTGACTAAAAGCACTTACATGAGAAAGAGATGAGGAAAAAACCTGAACCCAGTACTGGCCATGTATCTCATGGTTCCTACTGCCTCATTTTGCCTGGGTTCAGACATTCTGCCTTCATCACACTCTAGAGTCTTTCCCCCTTCCATCCCGCATGCAGTAAGTTCCTCTTATCCTGTGTCTCTGACTCTTGGGCTCTGCCTGATCTGTTCATCTGCCTATTTCTCATATAGTCCTGTTTGCCCTTCCATTCTTCCTTGGGCTATACATAGAAGGGGTTGGGATAGTAAAGACCTCTCAAGACCACCTAGTCCAACCCTCCTCCCAAGGGCTGGGACATCTATCACTAGATCAGGTTGTCCGAAGCCCCATCCCACCTGACCTTGAACACTTCTGTTGATGAAGAATTCACAGTTTCTGCCCTGTTATTAAGTAGATAAGGTGCCTAAGAAGAGTTAATCACATTTTTTAAATCTAGGAAATAATATGTATGAAAAATAGATGTATTTTGACTACAGTTGTTTCTACCTTTTAGCAGGGCTGTTGTGATAGGACAAGGGATAATGGTTGGGAGCTAAAAGAAGGTAGTTTCAGACTAGGTATAAGGAAGAAGTTTTCCTGCAACAAGGGTGATAATACACTGGCACAGGTTGCCCAAAGAGGTGGTGGATGCCTCATCCCTGAAAACATTAAAGGTCAGGTTGGACAGGGCTCTGAGCAACCTGATCTGGTTGAAGATGTCCTTGCTCATTGCAGGTGGATTGAACTAGATGACCTTTAAAGGTCCCTTCCAACTCAAATCACTTTATGATCGCACCTTGTCACATTTCTCTTTTTCTCTGGAAGACTCCTTTGTAAGGACTCTTGTCTGTATGTTTATATGTAATGAACCTGGCACACTGCAGCACAGCCTGAATTATCACAGCCCACAGCCAAAATATCAAACTGTTCTTCTAATCCTTACCAGACACAGACCCTTCCTCCTGACCTCTGGCCTTGCTGGTCAGTCCACGGAACAGAAGCAATAAACGATTCAGCCGAGCCTGAATCAAAATCTGAGAGAATGATTTTCAAATTTAATTTTAAGTAGAAGACTCTGAGATTTATAGTCATAGAAATATATTGTGTGTGTTAAAACTGTATTTATTCTACAGAGCTCACTCAGACATCTCTATTTTAGAATATAGTTTTCTGTTCAGAAGGGAAAAAATGGGAAAGAGAGATATAGAATGGATCTCAACTCTACAATGACATTACACAACAAATGCAGTTAAAACCTTAATTTAGCCTTACAGACTGTTTTTTTGGCTAGGTCCTAATCCTTCAGCTTGTTTACTGGCATACACAGATTTAACAATGAGTGAACAATCAGTTGATCAGGGCCATATTTGTATTTGTGGCTCTGAGAACAAGGAGAGTAAGTAGCAACCTGCACTGTGTAATTTGCCCATGTATCACAGGATAACAATGAAGAGCTCTAGGTTTTAATACCAGAAGGGGCCATTTACAGCAAATTATCTAACAGGAAAGAGCATTTCATTTCAAGACCTCAATATTCTGAATAGATTGGAGAATATCCAAACTGGACACTAGGAGAGCAGGACATTTCTATCTTGCTTGCTACATTGAGATTTACTGGAGAAACAGCAGTGGAGATGCAAGTTAATATTTAAACCCAATGAAATAAGTGATTTAACTGATTAGTCTTTAGCTTCCAGGTCTATACCTCCCTTATTTGAATTTATGCCCATTGTTTCCCATGTTCCCACCAGGCACCAGCACGAGGATGATCCATCATCAGTAACTTCCTCAGAGGTGTTGGAAAGTGCTGCTCTCTGCCTCTACTTTCCCTCTCCAGATTGTCTCCCTACAGAGTGAGTGCTCCAGACTCCCCAGTGGTTCTACACTGAACTCACTCCAGCTTATTGATGTCGTTCTTGTACCAGGTGCCCAAAACTGGGTACAGTGTTCTATATGCATTTTGAAATTTTCTCTTTTTTGTGCAGAAGTATTTTTTACTTTAAAAAAAAAAATTCATCTGCATTTATTTAGTCTCAATTGCAATATGCAGCACCAGGTGAATACAAAACTTACTCCATATCTTTATTTCCTGTTCAGGTAGGGCCATATTTATCAAACTGTCAAATCCCTAGCTAGCTGTGAACACTCCTTATGTGTCTGTTTGCATGTTCTTTTGTGCTATTTCCAAGGCATCATGCCACCACACTGCATTCTGTTTGTTCACTTTACCTTGTATGCTGCTTGTTGGAATTTCCTTAACATCCTCTTTCTGTTGTCCCAGGGGTCATTACGGAGCAAGTCAAATGTGGGTTGCACACTTGGATGCTGCATGGCATTTTTTTTTAAAGGAAACAGAAAAGAAAAAGGACAACCCCTTTTACAACTGGGTAAGGGAGAAATTTCCTTCAGCCCAAGCCATTCCTTGGCCTGCATCCATATGTTATTCCTAAATACTGAAATTAAGTCAAGTGAAAGCATTTGCAGTACTGGCATTTAACCAGAAGCCTTCATGGAAGGGCTTAGTGGGAGGTAATCACCAAATACTTGCAGATGTGGTATGGGGAATGCAGAGGTAACGTTGCATGGTCTGCATCCACACAAATGGGAGACACATACTGTGATTTAAGTGCACTACATGGGCAGTTGGACAGCAGAGAGAATGGACAGGGTCTCTACCAAATATAGACTTCATCTTGCACAGATGTGAAGCTGGAGTAGCTGTAAGGACTCACACCAGGGGCCCAGCAAAACCAGTATCCCTTCTCCAATAATGGTTGATAGCACATACTAAAGAAGGGTGAAAGATGCCACAGAGAAGGAGCAAAAAAATCTAAGTACCAGAAAGGTTCCTGTCAATCTGACCTGCACATAAAGGTTGCAAATCTTATGATTTAAGCTTAACCTTACAATCAGGCATGAGAAAGCTTCTCCTGAGCTTCTCAGGTTAGGCCTGCAGATTTCCTCCTGACTCTCAGATCAGAACATCAGAACATGAGCTGTGCAAGTAGCATGATGCTTGCCCTACCTAAAAGTAAAATGGGAAATAAGGCACTGACACAGAAATAGGAACATTAGGAGGAAAAGTATTCAATGTCAAACACCTATGGCTGTTTGGTAGCTTAGTAGGTGACAATAACATATAGCAGGCTATAATAATGTATGTACAAACCTGGCCAACACGCTGGGTAACACGTTTGAAAGAAACTTCTACTTCATTCCTTTGAAACTCCTGTTCTATGATAGGGTCTCCTCTTTGGATCTAATTTGTCACCAGGAAGAACAATCACATTAGCACAAAGCATCTAGTGAATTCTTTCCTTCCTTACAATTAGTGAAACTCACTTACAATGAAATGTTCTGGAGGTGCATTAACAAAACATAGACTTAATTCCCTTTTAGAGAGTGATTATTGCAACCCTCGAGCAAGTCACACAAAGAGTGAGTTTCAATCAGATCTCTGTCCTAATGAAACATGGTTTGTATTCCATAACCAGAATCAGCAGGTAATCAGGAAACAAATGCTTCTAAACAAAGTTAATATACATCAATTCAGTGATATAACAATTTCACAATTTAGATTTTTTTCTACTCACTTCCTCCCTTTTATTATTAAATAAAATCTTTGAATTAATTAATTGTGCCTAATTCATTGTATAAATCAAGCCTTTATCCTGTCTATAAATAATTTTACTCCCGCAAGCAGTTCCTTGGAAGTCAGTGGGATGTCAGAAGCTACTTGAATATCCAGGAGGCAGGATAACAGGGACAAGCCCCACCTGCCTCTGAGGGCTGTGCCACATGGAAAAATATTTCCTGCCACCAAGTATTGCTTATTGCTGTTGTCACCTCTGTGGAAGATGACCTGCAGTCTGGAGTGACTGGAAGAAATCAAAGAGAGAGATGGCGAAGGAGCAGAACAACCGGAAGAATTATCTCCCCATGGCTCTGCATGAGAGTACTGACTGCATCTCTCTCTTTGACTGTGAGTCATTCAGGACATCAGCTCTTCAGAGAGGTACAAATAAACAGAAGTTTGGATGCAGCCACAGTGCTGACAGGATTGTGCTGGAGTGTGGCACTGTGATGTGACTGGGTGCAAATCTGCTAGGTTGGCCAAAGATCTAGTCACCTTTGTACTCTTCTCTCTGTCTACCTCCAAGATAAAACCACGCCAGAAACAGGCACAATAAAGATATTCAGGCACAATAAAGATATAACTGCAGTAACAAGCACAGCTAGTACAGCTTTGCATTGACATATGATGAAAAACTGAAGATGTAGAGAGCTTGCTACAATTCACTAGAGCACTGCATAATCTGAAAATATAACTTTGGTTTTAAATTTACAGAAAAAACATCAAAGACTAACCTTGTATTGCTCTTCTTCCCTTTGACGTCTTTCAATAATCTCTTTTCTAAATTCCTCAGAGACTGGATCTTCTCCCTTATGAACCTGCCTGCATTAATAGTGGAGGCAAAACATTTTTTTACTTAGTGCATAGTTTGCTTTGTTTAAAGGCTAACAGATTCACTCTCCTCTTCCTAAGGTGCCTAGGTGTCCATGACATTCAGTGTAAGAGCAGATCTGTGGATTTCAAACAAAACCACGGTGTGCTTAGACATCCAACTATGTTTTGCTTTACACCATTTGATGTATATAGGATTACAGAATCAATAAGCCTGGAAAAGACCTCTAAGATCACTGAGTCAAGCCATTAAACTAACACCGCCAGGTCCTCCACTAAACCACGTCTACATCCATCAGCACCACATCTACATGTTTTTGAACACTTCCAAGTGTAATTCTGTTCCCTCCACTATTCATTTTAGTCTTGATTTATTGGCAACCACAACAAAATCTTCCTTTGCCCTTAAGGGCACAAGATGAGATGTCTGACAAAAAGGTTGGGTGAACAAAGTTTTCAGCAGGTTTCTTTCTGAATGGAACCATAACACAATCAAAGACCTAATTGGATACTACTGCTATGGATTACTACTGAGACTGCTCTTAGGCAGAAGAGAAAAAAATTAAATGAAACAACAGTAACTTAGCTGTAAAACAAGCCTTCTTGGGACAAGAAATGGCAGCATTATGCACTAGTGGATACTGCATACATTATTAACAGAGGCCTTAGTTAAGTAAATCCCAGTCTTGTTAATGTGGTTAACTAACACTTACCACTTTAGATGATTTGCTTCCTCTTCCTCAACATTTTGTTTGACTTTTAATTGAAATACAGCTTCCTTCATCTGTCTGGTTTTTGCCCCTTCTCTGCCTTGGGAAAGGACTGCAGGAATATCAAAAAGCCATATCACACCTCAAACTAGATTGGATTTTTAATTGTGAAATCTATCCATCATGGTAACTGAACCCATTAATACATAAAGCTAAGGTGAGATTTCTCACAGAAACTACAGTCACATCATGTCAGCAATTCTGAAGAAAAGCTCTTCATCAGAAAACTACAAATAATGCTAAGACCAAGTTTATACTGCCTAATTACTTTACCTTCTTTTAAGTCCTTAATCTTCAATTTGCCTGGTTCCTGTATCAAAACAGTAGCTACAGCATACGGATTTGACAAGTCTGTGGGGAATCTGAGGTTCTGGTATTCAATTTCCTAGGAGACATAAATTAATAGGAAGAAATAGAAACATGAAAGATTTCCAGCCCAGAAAAGTACTTGTAATTATTGTCTTTTCACACGTTTACCTTTTGAATAGGCTTCGATCGCGGTTGGCTGACTTGGTCTCTTCTCCACACCATGAATTTTCCTGCAGACCCAGCTTTTTTTGCTGGATGACTTTGTTGTATGTCAAAATGTTCTTTTCTAGATGTCAAAAGAACAGATATTGCTCTCATAAGTACTCTGTAAACAGCATATAGGTCTAGTACATGTATTTACAACCCCTTTAGGTATTAGAAAGAAACTGGAAATTTCTCTCCCAAATAATGATCGGAACCAAACCTTTTAATGTTCAGTGTTCACAAAAAAATTAAGTATAGCCCAAAAGGCCTCATTGCTCACAACCCCCTGCATTTGCAAGGCCTCAACAATAAAAATAGTAAAGAGGAGGAACAACAGAAGCTGAGGATGCTCAATACTTCTTTAAGAACATGTAACTTGTTGTATTTGTTTTGGTATTTTCACTTCTGAGTAAATTATGTAGCAGAGCAGGTACATGTATTAACAGTCAAATTACCTTAGTGCATTTTAAATCTCCAAAGATACAAATGCTTAAAACTATTACAGCAAAATGATATGAAATCCTATTACATAGGTATTTTTTGGAACTGGGCAAAGGAACTCAAAGATCAGTCAGCCACACATACATCAGACCCAGATGTGGTATCGATGTTCCCGTGAATACACACACATAGGTTTTCGAGCGAAACTCTGAAATCCGTAACTGCATTGCCATTTGTGCTGTTCCATACTCAAGTGGGGAATATTTCACAGTTACTTTTACTTTTTCATTGCCTGGAATTATTCCTATGATGAGAGGAGAAAAACAGTGAGAGTCCATATAACATGAGCCCAGTTACATATGCTGAAATTGATTCTGGGCTACCTTTTTTTTCAAACAATTTAATCTGTGAGTGGTTGGCAGTAGGCATGGAAAATATTTCAGGTCTCAAAGTGTCTTTCAAGAACTATCTCCATTGCCAGATAATGGAAGATATTTTGCAATAGCAGAAAGATTTGACAGGAGGGCTGTAATGTTTCATACTGCTGTGAAAATGATTGCCTGTTTACATGTGGACATTCTTCACTTGGATCTGCTAGTGTTAAGTCTTCATCGCTTTCTGCTTTCACGAGCAAAGCCTTATAAACATATTCCTCTGTGCTCTTCCAGGTTGGGGGACTCATCTGGATTTGATGCATCACCTATCTCTACTTGACCCTATTTCCTTTATACCTTTTGCATTATTTTCTCAACCACTTTAACCACTATTCATATCCCTAAACATTCAGTGCAATCCCAGGATACAGGGACTCCTCAACATTTCTGCAACAAGGAGCTTATTCTGCTCATTAGAAAGACTAATTTCTCATCTCTTTCAAGTGGACCATTGCCCGTCTTTCTGCAACCTGTAAACCCCAGTTAGTTTCATTGGGTTGGGTTTGGGGTTTTCCTGTATGTGTATACAATTTGGTAGAGAATTTAATCCTTGAAGGTGAACTCTGTTGGTAGTGTTAGGTTTACCTTAAAGGTCTTTTCCCACCTAAATGATTATCTGATTCTCTGATTACTGATCTTTGAGCTCAGTGGCTTGAGAAGGAGCTGAAACGTTTTTGTACTTTTCAGATGGCCTTCAGTACCTCCTAGTTTCAGGTTACCAAAATTTCTGACTTAAGTTTTACTGGGTTGATATTTTTTTCTGGTATACTGTTCTGGAAAGACAAAGGCCAGATGGACTGTTTGGAACATCCCATATTTTGTCAGAGGTCTGTAGCTGGGCATTACCAAAAGAAATCTACCAGCCACTGATGGCTCTTTGCCATGAAGCTGCATGGGAGTGGCTGCATTTACCTGGAAAAACCGTGAGGCAAAGTTTTTTTCTGTACAGCACTGAATACACTGTCACAAGTAACTGCATTTAATAAATACAGATTTAGCATTTAGAATTTCAAAGAAGTTCAGTCTACCAAATGTTGGCTGGACAGTGAAGGCTCTGTGAGGCTGAATAATATCAATGTGGAATTCAAAATCTATTGGACAGCTGCACTGCAACGGGATAACATACTCCTTACTGAAAAGAGAGAAAAGAAGAATGAGATTAATGAAAATACAATTACAAGCTGGGAAATAATATTATACACAACATGCACTAAATTATCTGTGTTCAGAGGGGTGAGTTACTTATTAATGTGAAAATTATAATTCCTCACTGTTCCAAAATAGCAAAATATTTCAAATCTTTCACTTCCTGAGGAAACGAAAGCTAAATCTTGATCTGAAAACTGAACATTTTACATCTTGACTTACTTTCTCCTACCCACACAGAATCTGATTACAGAAAATTTTTAAAACCTACTTTTTGGAATTTATTTCTGTGTATCCTCAAATTCTTACAAACTCTAATATCTAGCAAGTACAAACAATCCAGACTGGAGCAACAATGAGCACAGAACCACAAATCAGCCTTTTCCCATGGCCCTCCCCGTGAAAGATGATGAGAAAAGACTGTGCAGTCTTCAGAAGTGTTGAAAACTCCAACACATGACTGGGCTTTAACCACCGTAGAAATAATGATGCTGTGGCCTGATTTTCATAAAAGCCCTTTATGTCTCATGCAAGTTGTATGAAGAGTATTAGGACACATCTTTTCAAGCTGCTTTGTCTTTCTATGCATGTATTTTCACAGATCAAACTGAAACACAAAAGCATTGGTGTAACACCATCCCTCATCCTGCAAATCAAGATCAGTTTACCCAGGCTTATTCCTGCTTTTTATTAACTGCCTGACTGAAATTCTATCCTGTTGATTAGCAAAGAATGCATGTTATACACAGTGTTCTTTTGGAAAGCACATTTTGAAATGCCTAAGGAAATAAGCAATGATAGCAAAGCCCTTTTTTCTCTCTTAATATGATCTGTTCATGAAGAAGTTGTAACAGCAGACTGGGTAGGTAATTTGTTTCAGTGTATAGTGGAGCTTGAACAGTAACCAAAGTGCCTTAAAACCAAGACAATTATGCCACCTGTTGCCTGATGGACCTTCTGTACCTAAGGAGAATAATGGGTGATAGAATATAGATTTTATCCTACAGTTATGGAATTAATAGGCAGTTTTTCCATTGACCTCACTGGCTATGGATTGAGCCCAGAGCCCCTTGGGTTCTGTATAGTACCAAGTACCTCAGAGAGTTTTCATTTTTAGGGAAGCTTTTAATAGCTTAATGATGAAAAATACTGGTAGAAAATTAAGGTTTTGAAACTACGAGTTTTCTTTTCAAGAACTCTTCCAAATTCCCTCAGGAGTATCTCTGAGCATGCATCCCTGCTGTGTTAAAAAAAAAAAAATTCCCATTATTTAAAATTATATTTTGTACTCTTTCTAATATCTTCTCTATATTCTGGGAATATGAAAATTATGTATATTTCAGCACTAAAATAGAGCAAATAACCAGAATCACGTCATGCCTAGAGGCATCCAAAAAGTCGGGAGTTGCGTTCAGTCCTGTGAGAAAGCTGTAACAGCAACTCCTGATGGATTCACTAGAGTTTAACAGATTAAAAGGGATTAGAAAAAACAAAAAGACACAAATATTTATTTGCAATGTTGGACTCGGTGGGCAGAATTTTCCTTGTATGTGCCTTGCCAATTCATATTTCAGTAGAATTCACGAGTTACTTTCAACTCACACGCTAAGACAAAACCTAGCTAAGACCTTCAGTTCCTATAATTCACTCAAATCTTTATACTAACAACCATGAATACAACTAATATAACCAATATCCTGCAGAACTAAACCCTAATTAACAGGATCTGCCTTCTCCTTTTCCCCTTCCCAGTTCCTATCAACAGCAACTACTGATTACTTAGTGAGAACAGTCAGTGTAAGATCCATGCAACAGGCAAAGTGAGATGAAGGCTATGCCATTCAGAGCTTCACATCAGATCACTTTAAATATTTTTAAACAGAAGAAGCAAATCTAATGACTGATCAGTGTCTGGACTAAGGTAAGCTATTTGCTAGCACTTAACACCTACCATACATTCATTTCCAGAACTTACACCAACCAAACCTTCATTTCCAGAACCCTTTATCTTGAAAGGAAGATCCATTCACTTATGACCTAATAATGCTAAAAAGACACAGCACTTAGGAGTGTAAAGATTACAAACAGCAGCCATACTGCTTCACCATATGATGAATGAGGTGAGTCAGCACCGCTTTAGACTAACTGAAAATCTGGTTCCATCTTTACATGTTAACTTTGCACGGCATTTACTTTACTGAGAATGTGCCCCTGAAACAGTTCATGTACAGAATTATTTTGAAGTCCAGATGGCAGATTACTTCCTTAAAGCTTCTAAGACATTAAGTTGTACAAATAGAGGAAAATGAGATTTTTCTGGGTTTGGGCACGCCTCATGAAATGTGGACAAATGTCTGTCCTTAACTCACCTCTGACCAACTGATACATCAGACAGATTTATGAATGTTGGAAATTCTACAACATTCATAGCAGGATAAGCATGCATGGGAACAACCAAGTTATCATCTCCCTGCAAGCAAACAAACAAACAAACAAATGGATGCAAATATTTATGTCTTACAATGAATAAATCATAGAACCATGGAGTGTTAAGGGTTGAAAGGACCTTAAAGATCATCTAGTCCCAACCCCCTGCCATAGCCAGGGACACCCCCCACTAGACCAGGTTGCTCAAGGCCTTATCCAACATGGCCTTGAACACTGTGAGGGTTGGGGCATCCACAGCCTCTCTGGGCAATCCGTGCCAGGGCCTCACCATCCTCAAAGTAATGAACTTCTCCCTAATATCTAACCTGAATTGCCCCTCTTTCAGTTTGTACCCATTACTCCTTGTCCTATCACTACAGTTCCTGATGAACAGTCCCTCTCCAGCTCCCCTGAAGGCCCCCTTCAGATACTGGAAGGTTGCTATGAGGTCTCCATGCAACTTTCTTTTCTCCTGGCTGAACAGTCCTAAGTTTCTCACCTTATTATGGAAATAAAAAGTTTCTCTAGTAGTTGGCCAGTAAGCGGGCACAAAAGATCTTCAAGATTATCACTGTGTTTCTCCTCAGTATACATCTGTTTCCATACTTTATGCAACTCTCCCGAGCTCCTCTGAGCCTGCTCAGCTAAGACATTACATCAGTGTGGCACAAAAACTGGTCTACTGGCAAAGAATAGCAGAATAAGTATTATAATCTTACCCACAGCTCTGGGATGTTTACAAAGGAAAATTTTAGATGCTTAAAACTAAATACTCCAATCAAGACTTACTAGGAATAAATCCATGTGACTCTAGAATATTAACTATACCTTTGTCATTGTCATTGTGTCCGAATAGTTGTTTCATTCCATCACAACTTTAACTATATTTTGTGATAAATCCTCACCTTGCAGTGAATCCGGATGCAGTCATAGTAATATCGCCACTCATCAGGACAAAAATCAACCGTCACCACATATGACAAACCAGGGACAAGCCGGTGCTAGAAATGGACCAAAACAAGATAAAAGGCATGTAAAAGCTGCTTATATGGCACAAAACCTGTGCTGCGTGCAAAGGGCAGTGTGAAAGCTTTCTGACACTTACTGCTTTGCTGTATTTGATCTGAAAATACATTGTCTGGGGTGGTATTATGTGAAGGTTTATTGCATTGGCAGAAATATTTGTCAGCTTCTGTAGAACACAAGAAAAACAAAACCACAAAGCTCTTTAAATATAAGAGGTCAATTGAGAACTGTACTTTTTGTAAAACTCTCCATAGCAAAGAAGTAATAATTTTTACTTTAATAGAAATAATTCTGAATATGCTCTGAATTAAAAGGAAAATTATGGAAACCTTACATCCTGCATTTTTATTCTTTGGAAACAAGTCACAATTCTTAACCAAGGAACAACAGTCTTGCTAAAAGAGATGCTACTGTTGAATTGAATTCTGATCATGTTTTGCTTATGGGCAAGAGGAACCAAAAATGAAGCAATCTACTGACCATTTTTAGAGAGGTCTGAAACAACAGGAATCATGTAATACTCCATGTTTTTGTTTTGGATTACAAAGCAACAAACCTTTGGATAGTGACAGTTCAACCTGTAAACCCTCCTGCATCTTGTTTATTTTCATTATATTTGGAGAACCCGGTCCACCATAACTACCCAACCTCTGCCTCAACACATTTACCATATAAATAAAGAAGGTATAAAAGGGAAAGCAGAGAGAAGAAATACCCAAACCATTCCCAAGGAAAGGTAATCAAACCTATGCAGTGAATTTCCTTCCTCAGAATAAATTGTTCTTGGCAGAAGGCCAGAGGTACTTTCAAAACTTTCCCAACAGTGACCGTGCTTGCAGATGCTGTGACAGGCCAAGCAATTTGAAAACAAGCTTCTTATGGAGTTAAAACACTAATCTCTTCATTCATGATGTGCAAGTTACATATCACACTGCTTGCAGACACGGGAAACAGAAATTAAAACAGAGTGTAAAGGAAGGTGCTGCACACAGTGTGGCTGGTACTCGTCTGTTTTGTTACCACAGGGTCACACATTCTAAATGCTGCTTTTTAGAGCATTCCACAGAGCAAAGGCCTCATGACCACAAGCAGTCAGCTCAGATTCTGCTGTCCTTTTATGAGACCCAAGAGGATCCCTGCTCTGACACTTACCAGTGTCTGTTGGTGATGTTTTCCAACTTCGTACCCTCCATAGTGTAGCACAGCAGGCTCAGCCCGTACAACCTTGCTCCTCTGAAATGCTGAATAAATCTCTGTAGATCATAAAACAGGGAGAAAAGGAGACCAGGTGAAATACACATCATGACTGCTACTTATATGGATTAAGTCTATTTATGCTATACCCAATATATTACAGAAAAAAAAAATGAGACAGATTATTTCTCCTGTTAAGTAGGCACGAATTTTTAAAAACCCCAGCAAAGCCATGATCTTGACACCAGTTTACCTCTTGCATCATGGCTTCAACAAGCCATCCCAAAACTTCAGGGTCAGCCAGAATCAGTATAGTCATTATTTCTTCCCTGACTACCTCTCCTATGGTGTGGGCTCACAAGAAGCTGCAACTTAAGCAACAGGATGGGAGTTTTGCCTGTGAGTTGCAAAAAAAAATAACAGCCAAGTGCCTCTTCTGAGGATTGCTCCAAGGTTGGGGAACAGTCAGAAAGCAGAAACTTACTTGATTCCAGCAGGTGATTGGGGACAGCACGTCTTTTTTTAGGTTCCTCCACGAGGCTGCCCAAAAGGACACTTGGTATTTTCCTGAAGGTCTTCCTAGCAACAGTGATGTCTGTGGAGGCTGACTGAACTTCATCCATGTCAGGGCAGAAACGGGGTCTCAATGGCACTAAAAATCCTCAGTGCCTGGGGCCAAATGAAGACAACATAATGATCACAATGTCTTCCCTTGCCCTGGTAACATCTGCTGCCTGAAACTGCCTAAAAACATTTAGGAGAGGGAGTTACTTTTTTTCCCTGCTGAAGAGGATTACTCTGTGTGTGCCAAGTACAAGGACAGAGCAGGAAACCATGCTCTCACTGCAAGGCCTAGCACTTCGGGCATGTTCATCTGTTCTAAGGCTTACTGGGGACATTTTCCTTTCAGGTTTATGTCAAACATCTCTCTCTCTCTCTCTCTCCATGTCCCCCAACACAGACGAGGAGATGAGGTATTTCTGATAATTCCACTATCCGAACTGATTTCTACCAAGATGTTCTTCCAATCTCTCCCGGGTGTTTGGGTTGTTAACTTGTAGATTAAATTTAAATTTTTAAATATTAATATGAGGGATAAGAAAAGTGGCATTTGAATTTTTTGTTTGGATAGCATCATCTGGGTTATTTGTTTAGTGAAGATAACTGTAAACCCAGAAAGCCGTGGGCCTTACAGATCCTGTGTTAAGTATGCAGTTATCAGAACATAAACTTCTCTAACAGCAAATGCAAACATGATATAATAAAGACACCAGACACTATCCATCCACCAGAATTTATCTTTGTAAATATAGCACATAGCCCTTGGCTCTGTATGAACTGGAGAACTGTGTGGAGAAAAAGAGAAGATACTTTTGGAACAAGTACTGAATTCAAAAGCCATGCTGGGTTTTTCAGCCCTCAAGCAGGCAGCAATCAACAGTTCCAAAGCTAAATCATTAGTCCACCTCCCCCATTACATTTTATGGTCTCATGTCTGGTATTTGTCTGGTTTTCTAGTCTGCTTTAGATCTTCCAGGCACAAGTTGAGAGTCGCTTCAAGCTCATAAAGTGCTGGTTTGATTTATGGGTTTTGCAGTATTAAATAATAAATAAGCAAGAAGCTTAAAATAACGTGCTACTGGCACCCTGGCCTCGATAATAGTTTCCACTCAATAGCTTCAAGCACTTATTTTCCACTTGCAACACAAAATGTGTAAGAGGAGCTGCATTGTTATGCACAACAGTAAATTTCTTCTGAGGTAGTGAGACCAACCAAACTTGAACAATAGCATGCTAAAAAAAATTCTTTCCATTTGTGTTGTTCAACTTTAATATAT
Organism: Corapipo altera; assembly: GCF_003945725.1. Taxonomy (NCBI): domain Eukaryota; kingdom Metazoa; phylum Chordata; class Aves; order Passeriformes; family Pipridae; genus Corapipo; species Corapipo altera. The sequence continues at coordinate 25,603,286 of NW_020884877.1, forward strand.
ACACCTGCCGCCCTCCTTCTCTTGGTCAGTATTCCCCATTAGGAATTGCAGGGTTTGGAAAGGTGCTGGCAGACTTACATTCTCAAAGGATTCTTGGTGTAATTTACAGAGATGCTGCCATCATGGCCCACCAACTTCAACAACGCACTAAATGTTCTTCAAAGGGTTAAGAGAGGACAAAGCCTTAAGGTCCTGGAATGTCTAACAGACCGATGTTCTTCAATTTTCCAGGATAGCTGCGTCTACCCTTAACGAGACTTTTGTGCGTGTGAAGCCACCAACAGAAATGTGAAACCATGAGGGTCCATGGCTAAACTCACCCCAAACACCCTCAGACCAGGATATCGCCCTCCTCCTACCAGTTCCTGGGCTTTCTAATCCCTTTCGTGTCTCGGAGCTGCTCGCACACCTCACCTCACCGAGGGACGCGGTGTCACTCCACTACAACCGCGTGAGGCTCGCAAAAGCATCGCTGTACACACAGCACGTCCTGTACACACAGCTCGTCCTGTACACACAGCCCTTCAACCCCCGGCCCGAGGGAGCCCCGGCTCAGCCCGCTCGTCCCCCACAGCCCCCCGGCAGTCCCGGCTCAGCCCGGCCCGGCTCTGCCCTCACCGCGGCCCCGCGGCGGTCGCTCGGCAACGGGGCGGCCGCGCTGGGCCGCGGCACTGTCGGCTGCTGTCCGCTCAGCGGCAGTTCAGCTGCCTGTGATGGCGAAAGGACAAAAACTGAGGAAAAACAACTTTTTTTTTATTTTTTTTTTTCCTTTTAA